>NC_082690.1:84231512-84531512 GCF_949987515.2 Delphinus delphis
CATAGCTTTTCAGATAGCTTTTGATTCATGATTTTAAAACATAATCAATTATTCTTTTGTGTGAAGTATTAATATTTAATTACAAATTCTAGTTTATGTTGAAAGAAATCGTATGACATTTAAGGTAGACTGTTAAAATATACAAGCCAGCTAATAGATTTAGGACATAAACACTTATAAATCTTAGTGTTACTTAAAAATAAATATATATTGATAACTTGAAGATGTTTGTTGTAATTTTTCATTTAGAAACAGGACTTTTATGTGCTTGCAATGTATTCTGTAATTTACAGATATTTAATTGGGTAATAATTTGATGTATTTGCTTAAAGTGATTTAGAGCAAATAACATCCCTTTAGGACATAAGTTAGAATGAAAGAAGAAAAAATACCACTCCTTGATAAATCTTGAAAGGAAAAACTCCATTTTTTCATCACTGTTTGTTAAATTATGAAACTTGTCAATATTGAATTTTAGGACCCATTTGATGATCTTTTTCCACAAATCATGCTTTCCTTTGCTTTCAATGCCTCGACAGATTTTTGTGCACGTATAATATTAAGGGAATCAAATAGAAATGTACAAATATGTCTATTTCATTTAACTTAGATCTTTAAAATTTAGAGAATTAACCCTACATAACAATTACAAAATCACTTTCCTCCATTAATTCATTTTGGAGCATAATTTTGCATATACCAAAAGGAACATTCCCAAAGCATACCTGCACACTCTGGCTGAAATGACCCCAAATTTCAGAGTTTCTACTTGAACCAGAGTGACTCTTCCTACTGCAGTGAAAACTTGAAACAGGATTTAGCCAATTCCATATATCAGGTTGTTGGTTCTTCTGCATTTTGAGGATCTTTCAGACCTCCTTGTAAAAAGATTTAGCTCAATGGTAAAGTTAAGTGGTGGGGAAAAAATCCTCCACATATAAAAGCAAATGAGTTTTTAGAGAATAATCTCTATGAGAAATTACTTCTAAATTATCCATGTGGAAATTAAACTTAGCTCTTGTTAACATTTCCGTAGAAATATGCATTTTGATTAAACCAAATAAATAAATACAAAAATAAATCCCTAGAAGTAGGCATAGTCATTTATCTATATACTCACAAATATTTTGCTCTTTTCTGATCATCAGTATTTTTTTCTTGCTTTATTTGCTTCATATCCTTTAACTTTATTTCCCATTATTCATGGAGAGGTTTTCTATCTAAGACTAAATTGATTCTCTGCATACTTCTTATCTGTGAAGTCACTTCAGCAGAGAGTTACTCTTTGGAGTAAGGTCCTCATCTCTAATCTGTATCCCTCAGCTAGTGCACTCGGTCTGGTGCTGCCCCATCACCGCCCTAAGGCATGTAGAGAGAGGGCTCTCGCTTTGCCCAGTCTGTTCACTGAGCTCCCTTTGAAATTGGTGAGGAAGGAGGTCTGTGGAGGGGAGAGATAGAGGTACTGGGTGACTATTTGAAACCAGTGTAATCTGTAAATCTGCCGTACACTTTTAGTGAGAATTGGGGCGGGAGTTTCCGAGTTAACATGCAGAAATCAGAAGGAAAATGGAAGTTTCATTTCATTACCGAGGGTTCTGATATGAAAGGGATTTTTTCTAAAATTTTACCAAGATTTCGGCAATTAATCTATACACTTAAAGATATTAAAATATTCCTAACATTGCCATGTTATATGTATATTTATATGTATAAATAAACATCACACTCATATACACACGCGCACACACACAATAGCACTTATCAAATAATACTGCTTTATACCACCTGGCTGTTCATTTAAATTTGGAGCAAGTGAAATATACACCACCTAGGAGAGTGTACCTTTGACTATGAAGAGTGCGGAAAATCACCACTGTAATTGATACTTTTCATTCATCGTGAAAAGTTTTTATACTGTCAGTAGAGAGAAAGCCACATTTCATTTTGTCAAGCCAAAAACATACTACCTAACCGCCTTTGTATAAAAGCTAACACAACATGTCAGAAATAATAGCATAGCCCTCAATATACATTGAACTGGTGAAAGCAGTTGGGAACGGTTTGGCAAAGATAAAACGTAAAGTTAAGTTTTACATTATTTTCTTTTCATTCACATTCACACCAGGTAGACTTTGTCAAATACCTATAGTAAAGAAGAACTTGTTCACGCATGCAGAACAAAATAAAATAAGATTAAAAGCTCCAGGAAATCTGCCTGCTTCAAAAAACCATTAAAGTGCGCCTATCCCTCAAGCCTTACAAATGTGTTAATTGTCGTGTTTCAGTCATGTAAATATGTTTCAGCATAAAGTAAGCAAGGTTTCCTGTTATAGAAGCACTGCTGTCTGGGGGGGTGTGGGTAGGGAGGGACGAACAAGGACTAAATAACACACTGTAATGAAACCTGCCTTTGGGCAGCACATGCCTCAGTTCTGAATGCCCAGAAATACTTCACAGACGCTCTGGGCTGCCTAGCAATGGGGATTTCTAATTCTGGCTAGCTTGACAAAGTAAATACAACTATTGAACATAAGGCAGCTCCTAATAAAAAACAACAATTCCCCCTTGTAAACACCTACAGTTGGCCCCATTAAAAATTCTTTCTTCATATCCAGGAACTAGCAAACCCTTAAACGTGGGGATCTCAAAGTAACTACAGAGCAGTTGGGAGATTTAATGCTGTCGACATGTTGTACGTTGCCATTTCCACCGAGCCCTTCATACCCCATCTCAGGGCTTTGTGGAGCAATGTTCTGCATACACTGTAGGGCATTATGCAAGCAAACACATTGGCTATTATGCTCCCAGGACTCATTCATGGACAGCCAAAAGGAAATCAATATATGTTCATACTTACATACGAAAATATATGGTTGAGGGCGTGTTCATCCAAAGCTGCCAGTTTGGAGTTACTTAGTGGACTGAAATTAGTGTGATAACTTAAGCAATTACCTGATTTCAAAATTCTCTGATCCCTGCTTTTTCACATGTTAGAATTCATCTCTTCCATTAGCTATGTATCAGTCAGACCTCTGCCAGTCCCTAAGTTAAAGTGCATCTGCTATAGTTTCAGAAATCTCTAGGATTTAGGGATCAGCCTTGAGCTTACACACATATTTATCTGCTAACAGTTTACCGAGTAGGAGGCTTCAGATTATAGTAAAGAGCAAACATTAGTTTGAATTCTAGCAGACGAGCAGATTGTACCTTTTGCCACCTCCAGAATAGCTTCCATATGCTTTAAGAGAAAAAAAGTGCTCATATAATTAGTAGTTTGAATTTATTTCTAAAAGAAGTGTTTTTTTCAAGCTCAACATTCAGATCTGAAAACGGTATATGTTCCTAAAATATCTTACTATTCTTAAGCCATCGGAGGGGTAGTACCAAAATATTGCTCCTAAAATGTTTCCTCACTTGTCTCGGGTAGAAAAGGGGCCTTCTGGACAAAACAGGCTTGAAGAGCCCATCAAAACGATGGTCCCTCCGCAGAAAGATCTCAGCCTTCTTCTGCTTACTGCCAGAGCAGCAGTGGGCCCTAGATCTCAAGAGTCTCTCAGCTTGGCCCTGCTCAAGCTTAATTCAGATTCTATACACTCTGGAGCTTATATGCTCCTGCCTGCATTGTGAGATCCAGAGCCCATACAAGCCTTGGGTTAAGCAGAGTTGGAGACCAGTCAAAAGGTTGCCAGAGTGAGAAGCCCTGCTACAATTCAGGAAGGATGAATGAGAGGGAGTCCGTTCAGGAGATATGGGGAGTCTCATTCAGGCCGTGACGCACAACCACAGGATCACAGTGGCCATGTGGGACTTAGCCACCCCATTCCTTTATCCTTTATCCATCCCAGAGAAGAGGCTAGTGGTGGGCGGGGGGGGGGCAGGTTAGGCATCTTTCACAGTTTCTACTGTCCAAGTTTAGGTCACAATTCAAGTCACTTTATTCCAACTGTTACCTAAATGATATATTTTTTTCACTCCTGCTCATGTTAGAACATGAATGAGAATAAAATGTGCAAAAGAAAAAGGAGAGACCCAAAGAAAAGAAAAAGATACTGCCTTTAGTTTGTGTAGAAAGCACAACTTTTTTTTTTTTTTTTTTTGCGATACACGGGCCTCTCACCGTTGTGGCCTCTCCCGTTGCGGAGCACAGGCTCTGGACGCTCAGGCTCAGCGGCCATGGCTCACGGGCCCAGCCGCTCCGCGGCATGTGGGATCTTCCCAGACCGGGACACAAACCCGTGTCCCCTACATTGGCAGGTGGACTCTCAACCACTGTGCCACCAGGGAAGCCCGAAGGTACAACTATTTTAAGGAAAGTTCTCCAGGAATAATCTAGTTTGTTCTCCATCAGTGTATGAAATAAAGGAGGAGAATAACATGACTCCCCATATCTCCAGTGTCTGAAAGTTCAGGAACATTGGAACTGAAACATGGTGGTATTCTTACTATGATGTAGTCCAAAAGATGCTGACTCACATTTTAAGAGGATTAAACGCAACAAGCCATCCCCACAAACAGCACTGCCAGAGTCTTTCCTCCATGCACACTTCACACAGGGCCCAACCCCTCCACCTGGAATCTTCCTGCTGGGCAGGAGTGAGGCTGGGAACCACCACACCCCACAGGAGCACGGTGGGAGTGGGAGGACCCTGTGGGTCACTTAGTGACTAGAATGTCTTTTCTGAATCAAAAGAAAGCAGGGAAAAAAAAAAAAAGAAAAGAAAGAAAGCAGGATCTAGAACAGCCTGTGTACACCACCTTTTGGAAAATTATGTCTTTAATAGAATACACGTCTGCAACAACTGTTGTTTTCTGTTATTGACCCACAGCATCCTCCCACTCCCACCGTGCTACTACCAAGCCAAACTTCTAGCCGCGGCCACTCCCGTTTGGTGACTGCTCCAGGAAAGGTGCCCTTTTTTCTGTCCTTCAGAAATGCCAAGCTTATTCCTACCTTAAGACTTTTGTATTTCATTCCCTTTGCCTGGGAACTTCTTTTTCAGGTCCTCATTGGTCTTTTCTGAAAATTTAGATCTTAGTTCAAATGTGCTCTGCAGAAAGGCTTTCACCAATTAGAGCGGTACCCCCAGACAGTATCGTATCACCATGTTTCATTTCCTTAAAAGACTTCTCACTGTCTGAATTATCTTCTCCATTGGTTGGCTTTCCTGTATGTTAGCTGTCTCTCCTTGTGTTAATAAGTGTCTATGTATTGTCCCTTTCTGAAGTTGTAGGTTTTTTGAAAGCAAGGATTTTGCCTGTCTTGTTCAGTATTTTACCTCCAGTGCTTAGAAAAGTTCTGGCACATAGAGCAGTGAGTAAGAATGTGGACTTTGAAGCCAGAATGCCTGAGTTCAAATCCCATTTGAATACCCTGAAGTTGCAACATCACTTCGGTATTTTTCAGACTTGGTCACGTATTCTACAACCAGTTGAAAGGGAAGCTTGGAAGTAAAGTCTTTATTCAGGATGGCCGTATATCCCTGGGTTCTTCTGCTAAAGGAGGAAGGGAGAGTGGACACTGGAGGTTAATGACAGTCTCTATCAGTGTCCGCAGCCCTTCAGAGTCCAAATATCCGTGCACAGCCTCTTCCCACACACTTACCTCTTCTTCAGGGGTGAGTGGGGAATCCTACAGCAGAGAAACTGCAAAAATTCTCTGCCCTGGCAGTAGAGGAGTGTAGCCCAGTTTGTAACCCTCAGTTCTGCCCTCTGGAAGGAACTCCCTTATCCACTCTCCTTTGTATCCTTTTAGAAAGTTATTCCTTGTCCATTATCATTGACGGCTACGTGAAGTCACTATTAGAGTCTGGGCCCTTTGGGGGCTGCACAGTTTTTACAGCCCACTTATTGATAGATCAGATTTGGGGACTTAAGATTTCTTTAGGGGTTGAATACTCATAGACTCTTGACCAGGCTTGTAGTTTCTTTGGCAAAACAACCCCCTCAAAATTTTATGAGGTTCCGGGTTGATTTGCTTCCCTTTGCTTCCACATGCAAGTAATCACAGCCAAAGAGTTGTCCAGACATAGTTCTCGGGTTCAGCTGCAGGAAACAGATCCCATCTGATTATTTGATGCAGTCAGAAAGGTTATACCAGAAAACTGGGAGCTAGTGCAATAATTGGAAGGGCTGAAGGATAATGTCACCAAACTGGCCTCCAGGGAGGCTACTGCCTCCACCAAAGTCAGGAAGGAGAGGAACTGGGAGACCGCAACTGGAGCTATTCACTGAAAGCACACAGCTGCAATCTTGGGGCAAGTAACTTCCCGCTGCCACTGCTGCCAGTGCTTCTTGGCCCCCATCAAGCAAGTCACTGGACACTGAAACACTGGGCTGGCCTCCATTTCCACAGCTGCCTCTCTGCTCCCGGGAAGCCTGTGAAGCTGTTGACTAGTCACTAGAATGCAGAAAAACACAACAACAAAAAAAACTGTCCCTGCAACAGTGCTTGCCAATTGCAGCAGTAAAAGTAGCAGGAGGAGAGCACCTGCTTCTCTTCTACCTTCTAAATAGTACAGCTGCATCTAACTGGATAAGCCTAATTCACACTTCTCCAGCCCCTTACCTGCAGGCAGACACACCACAAGGCAGTTGAAATGGGTGCATGTCCACCACAACTCTTACCTTGTAAGACTTGAGTCTTATTTTCTGGCCTCTCTGTTCTACCTATACCCATCTCTTTCATCTTACTTGTAACTAGCTTGAAGCCATCTGAAATAATTGACTTGAGAGGGAAGGCAACACCCTTAATCTGACTTTTGTCTCTGAGCCGGCCCCCATTTTCTGGCCAGCCTCTTAATGAGGTATTTCACCAAGGCTTAGGGGCAAAGAGATCTGTGAAGGTTGCCTGCTCTGGTGTGCAATTGCAGAAATAGCTGGGTTTTTTCAACTCTCTGACATCCCAAATTACCAAGCTTTTATTCACTTTAAGTTGTGAGCTGCAGGCAGGGCATTTCCTTAAATAGAGTTGTAGTCCCTCTACCTCTTCTTGCATATTCTATAGCTCTAGCCTAAGTTCATTTCTCTTTTGTAAATAATTTTGCCAAAAATGGCAAGAAGCCACTAACACAACAATATCCTGAATTTCTCCAGTGTTTCAACTAGAGCCACAGGCCTAACAAGGGTAGTCAGCTTTCCAATCTGTGATACTGACCTCACTGCCCACCTTCCAACCACTAAGCCAACTTAGATTTTTCTTTTTTTAAAACATCTTTATTGGCGTCTAATTGCTTCTCAATGGTGTGTTAGTTTCTGCTCTATAACAAAGTGAATCAGCTAACACATATATACGGAACCTTAAAAAAAAAATGGTTATGAAGAATCTAGGGGCAGGACAGGAATAAAGACGCAGATATAGAGAATGGACTTGAGGACACGGGGTGGGGGAAGGGTGAGCTGGGACGCGGTGAGAGAGTGGCATGGACTAATATATACTGCCAACTTAGATTTTGATGGTAGAACTCGATCCATTTTTCAGGTACCAAATTCACCATAAGGAGGATATAGGTTAGGCTGCTATTAAAGAAATTCAAAAATGCAGTGGCTTAAATAATATGGAACACATACCCCATAAAAGCTCAATCCGGTGACCCAGGGCTCTTTTGGTGTCAAGATACCCTAAACTAATTCTGTGGTTTTGCTATGCCCTCCTCAGCCCATAGCTTCCGTTTGATGGCCCAGGACAGCTGCTTCAGCACCTACCCTCAAGTCCACATTTCAGCGAGTGGGAAGAGGGAAGTTTGGCTTGTCCCTAACGTTGTGGAGCCTAGAGCAGGAATGCAAATAAAAGACCACATTATTATATGCCTCAATATTTTTAAGTTATCAAGCCAAAAAATCATTAAATATGCATTCCCTTCCTTCCTTCACAAATATACCTACCTGGAAAGCCAAGTTTAAATTTAGGATCAGGGCTCTACTCCAGAACATGGAGACATAGGAAGAACGGGCCTACAGCCCATCTCCTTTCTCTCCCCACCCCTGTCTCCTTCCCACACACAGCGGGCAACGTGATTGTGCTTGGGGACACCCAGGCTTCACATCCAAACTCTGTCCACACTCCCCACAAACAGCCACCCCTTGGCTCCTGCTGGGGCCCCAGGGTGTGCACGTAGACAACACAGTTCGCCCACAGTGGACAAACCTGGGGAAGAGACCTGTGCAGGCTTTGTGGCCATTTGCACAGGGAGTTCCGAGGTTCTGAGTACCCAGAGTGTGTCCTATAATGAAGGGTACAGGCTCTAGATGGGCACATCCCCTTCACCCTGTTAATTCCTCACCCCATGAGGAGGGGTGGGTCAGGGCCCAGAGCGGGGGCCCTCTTGCTGGGGTCGAATAACGATGCCAAGGGAAAAGGGAAGTAATTGGCACCTCCCCCTCTCTAAGGATCTAACCTTGAACTTAATCATAGCACTTCTGCTCAAGATGAAGCAACCAGAGCTTAATCACTCAGCCTCAGCTATTGGCAAAGGCAGCTGGGGAGCATGGCCTTTATTCTGGGAGGCCATGTGTCCCACTAATACGCAGAGATTCTTTTACTCGCTGCAAAGGAAGAGAATAGATATTGGGAGTAAGCTAGCAATCTCTGCCACAGACACATGCCTTTTCACAAATCACACTTTTGTTTAGACAAGTGAGTTCTTCACAATCTGCTTTCAGAGAGGTGAGTTTGGAGGCAAGACAATACTGTCAGTTATAATTGACGGTCAGAATAATTGCACACCTGAGCATTTTTCAATGGGCAGCCAATGTGCAATGTTCCAGCTCTGAAATTTTGTCTAATTTTCAGATCAATCAGGAAGAACCAAATGAATTTTTTTCAATTCAAAGGATATAGTATGATTATGACATTCAGTAAAACAATTTTAATCCAAAACCCTGGGGATGAATTGGATCTTAAACAAACAAACAAAACTGAAACCTAAAACCTGACCATGTTTTGGCAGCATTTCTTCCAGAAATATTCGGCTGCTATCAAACATACACTTAGCAATCCAAAAGGAGCAAAAATATGGTTCTGGCATGATTTCCACTGCCCTACTCATATGTAAGAGTAACACAAAATTCACCAAAATTAGGCAAATGCATCTTCCACATTGCAAAATTTTAGCCAGATGTAGAATAACTACAATGTAACATTGCATTGTAATAATGTAATAATTATGGAATAATATAAATGCAATGATATAAAAATATAATAATTATATAACGGCATATAACACTGTGCGGGCTTTTTGCAAGTTGAAATAACACTCTGAAATCTTGTGAAGAAATAATAGTGATGATGAATAACATATCAAAGCCTGCTTCATCTGGTTCCTTCCCTCTACCCTCCTCCTAGCGCCCCCGGAAGGAAATCAGCCTCTCCACAAAGGAAATATCTCTCTTTTTATGATATAAGAGAGACTCTGAGGACTACTTTAACCCCTGCCCTCTGGGCTGGTGGGGGCATCAGGCGTGCATTTCCTTGGTCAGAAACTAAGTAGGGAGCCTTCCGCCATTAGCAGAAGCTCACACACACAGAGTGAATGCTTCGGGAGGGTGATCGTTTCGCTGTGGCCCTTCTCAAAACTGTAGCTGACTACTGGTTGTCTCCCGGTATCCATTTGCTCCTTCTTCCATAGTAATGCGTTTGCTGAACATCTTAACATATTTTAAAACATTTCTCAGCCTCCCTCACAACCAGGTGTGGCCATGTTTAAGTTCTGGATGTGTATGGAAGTGATGTGTCCAACTTGCAAGTCTTCCTTCATGGCCCCTGCTTCCCACCAGCTGAGAGAGAGCAAAAAGATCAGCCTTGGAGCCAGAAGTGGGAGCCGCTTGTTGAGGATGGCAGACCAGTCCTTCCAGCTCAGCATTGCCTACTTCTGGCCCGTAAAGTGGGAGATAAATAAACTTCTGGTTTTTAGCCATTTTCTGAAGTGGGTTGGGATATCTCTGTATGGCAGCTACTTAGCCTGTACTCTAATTCATTCCCTACCATCCAGAGCAGTGCCTCATAACACAGAATATGGCTACAGAAGTCAGCAAATCATGCTCCAGGTTAGGGCATCAGACAGCTCTTGAAAGAATCAATGGAGTGGGATGGCAAGTCTTTTGTGCATTGGTTTCCTGCCCATGATATAAAGAAGGGGAAATGCTTTTAAAACGTGAGTGGAGAAGCTTCATCTTCTGACATTTCTTTTGTTATCGTGTCAGCATTAAATACATGTGCAAGATAGATTTTTTTTTAATAAATATGGGCTTCCCTGGTGGCACAGTGGTTAAGAATCTGCCTGCCAGTGCAGGGGACACGGGTTCAAGCCCTGGTCTGGGAAGATCCCACATGCCGCGGAGCAACTAAGCCCGTGCGCCACAACTACTGAGCCTGCGCTCTAGAGCCTGCGAGCCACAACTACTGAGCCCACGTGCCACAAATACTGAAGCCCGTGCACCTAGAGCCCGTGCTCCGCAACAAGAGAAGCCACCGCAATGAGAAGCCTGCGCACTTCAACGAAGAGTAGCCTCCACAACTAGAGAAAGGTTGCGTGCGGCAACGAAGACCCAACGCAGCCAAAAATAAATAAATTTTAAAAATAGATAAATAAAAATAAATAAATGGACCCCAAATTGCCTCTTTAATACAGCCATGCATATTTTCACTGGCCCAGAAGCCAGGCACCTGACATGCCCCATTTTCACTATTGTCTTACTAAGTATGAGGGAAACTATTTAGCCTTTTTAAATCTTCCCAGAAGCAGAGACAATGACTGCAGTTTCCTTTTATGTTTATATTTCTTTACAGCACTGCAGTAGAGGGCAATGTGTAGTAAATGCTCAGACTTAGTGATGAGACCTGCTGGCCAAGTCCAATATTCTGTTGCTGTTGCTTACAAATGTATGTTTTTCATTAAATTTGTAGATTCACTTCCTTGCCCTAATAAGCTCACTTATTTTTATCTTTCCCAAAGGTATTTTTACGAGCCACCTCAAATGCCTTCCTGAAGCAAAAAGAGGTAGAAATAAATTAGTGTAGTACTTAATAATTCACAAAACACTTCATATCTCATATGATCCCCATAACGGTCTTATGAGGGGAGAATTATTCACTTGTGATAGATGAGGATACTGAAGCTAGACAGGTGAAGTGACTTATCTGAAGTCACATTGAGAGCGAGTGACGGAGGGAGGTATTAAACTGGCTGCCTCTGTGAAGGGACCAATGTAGAACCTATATGTTCTAAGGTGTTTACAAGTTTTAATTTAAATTCGTTGTGTTTTAAAGAAAAAAGAAAAAAACTATTAGGAAGTATTTTGAAATATTAACTCCTATTTCTGTGACTGTGAGTAATGGAAAGGTTGACTTTTCAGGAAATGTCATAAATTTTAAAGAATTAAAACAAATATTCATTTCCTAATGGTTAAAATGTACTACATCAGTTGTTTTCAGAAAACAAACAGTGCCTGCTGGTTTGGTCTTGGCAAAATATGAAAAATATAAATTGATTTAACTTATTTTAATGGTATTTACCTGCAATTTGTCTCAAATCCAGGTGTAACCTAGATTCATTATCTTGCCCCTTCTGTCTGGGAACTGTGAGTGCTGAGCACAGGTCTGGCAGGCTGGGAGAAAAGGAATTAGGAAGAGAACCGTGGAGCCAGGAAACCCAATCCTATGTACGATCAGCAGAGGTGCTGACTCAAGAAGGAACAAAATATAGTCAGTGGCTCAGCCCAACTAAGGGACAGAGAGGTAGGCAGAGGGGGAAGAATCTCGGTCCAGCTCGGCTTGGTACTCCCTGGGGCCACAGAGCAAAGCACTTCAGCTGCTACTTCTTTATTATGACCCAGGACTTCCTATGGGGCTAAGGGTGCCTTTTGGCAGGAACTCCCCTTATCCGCCAGGGCATTTTGTCAGCCTCGCTGTTTCCCACCTTGAAGTGCTGAAGAAAAGGGACCCATTAACGCAGTGGGATGAATCGCTGTAAAGTACATAGGCCTCTGCGGAAGCTTGGGAGTTGTCGCACCTTTCCCAGATCCCTTTGCCTACATAGAAATCATCATTCTAGACAAGGCATTCATGGAAAAAATAGGCAGGCAGTCAGCCAGACAAGCATCTCCTTCCTCAGCAGCACAATCCCTTCCTCCCAGAATTTGGGAAAAGAAAATCAGGTGGAAAAAATTTTAGCTCTAGATGTAAGGTAGGGCTTCCCTGGTGGCACAGTGGTTAAGAATCCGCCTGCCAATGCAGGGGACACCAGTTCGCGCCCTGGTCTGAAAAGATCCCACATGCTGCAGAGCAACTAAGCCCATGCGCCACAACTACTGAGCCTGCGCTCTAGAGCCCGCGAGTCACAACTACTGAGCCGCGAGCCACAACTATTGAGCCTGCGCTCTAGAGCCCACGAGCCACAACTACTGAGCCGCAAGCCACAACTACTGAGCCTGTGCTCTAGAGCCCGCGAGCCACAACTACTGAGCCTGCCCTCTAGAGTCGGTGAGCCACAACTACTGAAGCCCATGCGCCTAGAGCCCATGCTCCGCAACAAGAGAAGCCACCGCAATGAGAAGCCAGTGCACCACAACGAAGAGTAGCCCCCCGCTCTCAGCAACTAGAGGAAAAACCCGTGTGCAGCAGCGAAGACCCAGTGCAGCCAAAAATTAAATAAATGGATAAAATAAAATAAATTTTAAAAAAAGATGTAAGGTATGTTTTTGGCTCTGGCCTCAGAACCCCAGGTATAAAATGAGAAAGATGAATACCTTGATCTGGTTTACAAGATTGAATCTCTACAAGATTTTTTGATAGTCTTGATTTTTACTGAAACCATAACCATTATCAAGGTCCAAACGTTTATACCCCCACAGCCTTGCAGCTTTGGTCTAAAGAGGTCACCATGCTGTGTAGAGTATCTTACAGCACATTTTCTCAGAAGACAGATCTGGGGTACAGCAGCATCTGAACGTTGACGTGTCAAGTGTGTAAGTGCTTTGGAAGCCTCAAAGGGAAAGTGCCTGACACACCTGGCAAGCCTGGAACCTGATCTCTCCTTCTTCCTCGCTGCTTCACATCGCACTGACGTGGTGCACGGGGGGAGGCTTAGAAAGGGAGAAAACAAAACCCACTGCTTGAGAATTTAGGCTGCAGAGTAAGCTCATTCAAGTAATAATCAGCAAAAGCTGGCAAAATCACACGTAGATTCACATGTTTCCAAGAGCCATCCTTTGGCTTTTTTCAAAGGACACGGGTTTGCAACTAGCTTTTACGGTGTGACATTTGGTTAGAAGCATTTAACCACATCACCCCAAATTTTTGTGCTCAGAAGTTACACACGAATGGTATTTGACTCTTCTTCAAAGCCATTCAACCTGAAAGATTTCCAAGCATGTCACACATCACATTTAGCTACTTTTGCTATGAAGGGCTTTCCGCCAACTGGCTCACACTCATTGCCTAGAGAAGCAAAGGAAGAGAAATTTTTAGCAAATAGGTAAGCTCCTGAAATAAATGGTATTATGCTGGTTCTGAATAAACTACATTAGTTTCCTCATTTGGATTGTCAGAGCAGTAGAAGCCTTCCACCAAATGCATCTTAGAGATGTATCCATTCCACCGTTAAGCAAATCACCATTTCTGTATGTCAGAACCCAGTTCAGTATTTAACACCTAGCCCATCTCGGTGAAGCTTTTTCTGGCCCCCTTCCCCGCAGCAGGATTTCTGCTTTGTCTCTGCTGTTCTTGTAGACAAAACTTGGACTGCTCACTATGAGGGTTACCTGTGTGCTTGCCTCATGCCTGTTACTGGATTGTAAGGCAGCACGGAGTGTGGAGGGTGCTCTGTTCACATATCTTTTCAGAATGCCTTGCTTCGAGTAGATTCTAAATATTTGTTGACTCCAGTTGATTTCCTAAACAGCCTAATCACCATCTGACCTCATCTTTGTGAGGTCCCAAACAAAAGTACACACACACACATACACACACACACACACGAAAACACACACATAAGGGTTTTTTTGTTTTTTTTTTTTTTGCGGTACGCGGGCCTCTCACTGTTGTGGCCTCTCCCGTTGCGGAGCACAGGCTCCCGACACGCAGGCTCAGCGGCCATGGCTTACGGGCCCAGCCGCTCCGCGGCATGCGGGATCTCCCCAGACTGGGGCACGAACCCATGTCCCCTGCATCGGCAGGCAGACTCTCAACCACTATGCCACCAGGGAAGCCCCCACACATATGTTTTTTAATGGTGACTTTTCTTTAAGTTTCAGAGAGCCTTCAGGTCATGCATATACCCTAGTCATTTTTCCTTTGCTCATTAGCAATTACTACAAGATCTTAAAGAAACATTTAAACTCAGCCATATAATTAAATATCTCTTCCCCTCCTGCTTCCTCACATGAACATTGATAGAGTTAACACTACTGCAAAGACATTCGTGTCCTCAGACTTTAGAGTCACGCATGTCTTTTAGATTCCTTCCTGAGCCTTTCACACTTTCATTTATACCTTAAATCCTTTCTGAAACTAGGGTATGAAGAAATGAAAGAATTGTTTAAAGCAAAGGCAAAATATGTCTTATTTGAGTTCTTTTTTATTATTCAAGAAATAGACATTTAATGACTTAAGTGACAGGCTGGGTGCTAAGCATACAAATGAATAATACTATTTTTATATTACTGTATGGATATTATAGCTTTTCTGGACCTTTCTGACATCTTTGTTGATCACATATCTATATAATAGTGTCTTTCATCCTAGATATACTTGTACCAGCAAACTGAAATCAAGGAAGAATATTTTCATAAATTATTTTTAATGTTTTAAAATGTTTTGATCCTTGCGCACAGCTTGTGTTTACATGACAATAAACAAGCCTTTTATCAGGAAAGAAACTAGCCAGAACATATGCTGGTGGATCACAATATTTTGACCCCAAAAAATGGTTTTTCCCTTTTTCATCTTGATTTTTTTTTTTTCATATTGAAGGGAGTTTTCAAATGAAGGGTTTCAGGTAGGTTGTCTCCAGGCCAGTTCACCTCATCAAGGCTTTGCTTAGTCATCAGGGGATGACCCCATCCTGCCCTACTTACCTTTAGCCTCACACACCCACTCTGCCTCATGCAAGAAACATGTTCCTTTGAGTTTGGATTTTTATGAAACAAATCATGTGGTCTGGGAGCACTGATAGTTGAAGGAATTTGATAGAGAGCCTTTTGAAAACCAAAAAAGGTCTTTTGAAATATGAATATTTCTCCCTAATTACAGTAACTGTTTTGTAATGATGGTTGGTTACTGGCTCTCCTTAAATCAACCTGGATCTGCAGAAAAACAGTTAGGATGGAGAGATGTTCAAAGCTACACTGTATGTTTGAAAACATGACCCAACATGATGCACAGAAACTACCAAGACCTATAGCAGATGTTATGGCTGACTTATCTGGGCGTTTGAAAAATATTGACCCTTTGATTGGTATCATTTTTTTCATTATGTCAATATGACATTTGTCTATGAAAATTGTAAGTTCCTTAAAGAAAGTATAGCCTTAAAATAAAAATCATTAGGTCAACTTAATAGACAAAGGGAAACAAGCATTTGTGGGAATCCATAATTGCTGAAAAGCTACATTCAGTTGAAAAATAATACCATCTTGGAGCTCTAGCCAAAAAAAAAAAAGCCAAAAAACAACCCTGCCATTATTATGTGATATTTTTCAATTAGCTTTTATTTATGCACTTCCATGTTTTCACTTCTACCTCAGTAAGAAAAATCTTAATACATTTAGGTTTGGACTCTGGAAATGTGCCACTAAGATTCCTGGTCCAGTTTCTGTAATGGCTACAATTTGTAAAATCTAGTAGAAATAGGATGTGATTATATTGGGCTTCAGTCTGAAGAACTGTTTTAGCAGGAATTTTATATGCAAGACTAAATGCTGATCAACAGAGCATAATATTGTATTCTGAAGTGTGCTGGCAAAAGCAAAATTAATTATTTCTTTTCTTCTTTCTTTCCTTCCCCTGAAATCTTCTGCCATAGCGGCTGCATTTGCCTCCAGACTTGTCAGACACAGTGAGCCGCTCGAGCAAACAGGATCTGGCAGAATCCGCCAAGCTGCTGGGCCCAGGCTGTGGCATGACGGCCCGAGGCAAGAAGCACCTGGACTTCTAGTGATTCCTCCTTAGTGGTTGATGCAGAATTATATGACACTCTAATTATGATTGCTAATAGCTTATGTAAATATTTTTCTTAACGATTTGACCTCCAATCCTTGAAAAACAGTTAGGATTGCAAAATGAGGCCACCGTTCTTTGTTATTTTAACCAACTTTCTATACAGAAATAGTACAGCAGAAATACTTTCACTTTAAATTTTGTTTTATGCTATATCTAGAGAAAATAGATAATTTTATTTTTTTTTTTGCGGTACGTGGGCCTCTCACTGCTGTGGCCTCTCCCGTTGCCGAGCACAGGCTCCGGACGCGCAGGCTCAGCGGCCATGGCTCACGGGCCCAGCTGCACCGTGACATGTGGGATCTTCCCGGACCGGGGCACGAACCCGTGTCCCCTGCATCGGCAGGCGGAGTCTCAACCACTGCGCCACCAGGGAAGCCCCAATAATTTTATTTTTAAATAAAAGCAAATCAAGATGCCTTACAGTGGTCATTAGTGTATGTGTGTTTAAGGCACTCAGGTCATGGTAAAGTGCATGTTACAGCAGGTAGCATATGAAACATTATGAAATTCAAAATTATATATGAAAAACGTATTTTCTCTTCATTTCTGAAAAAGACACCTCCTACCAAAAATGCTAAGGTTTTTTTAAGAAATGAAAAAATTTGTTTGCTAATATATGAAGACTAAAATAAAATGAATTTGCATTTATGCATCCTGTTATGAAATTGATGAAAACAAGATAGTATTTTGGGGTTAAGACTCCATTAAAAATAATTAGTCTGCCCTAGTAGTTAATAACTATAAAGAACTTGAGTGATAGAAAACTTAGACAAAGAAGTAGATGGTCTCTGTTGAAACAATTAAAGTCTGCACTGTGAAATTATGTCAATAGACATAATTCAGGATTGAAATTCAAACCGACAGCTACATTCATGCTAGGATACTGGGGAAAAACATGTATTGAAGCTTGGTGAGAGATTTTTACAAAACATCGGTCTGAGACAAAGTATAAAAAAGCTAACTCAGATTTCCATTGCATCAGGTAAAACCCTTTGTTAATTAGGAACATTGGTAGGTGTGTACAGTTATAACAATATAAACATGGCTTTGCGGATATATTGAACTCGTTTTCATATGAAATACTAGTTTTTTGAATCATAGTTCCATATTCTCAAAGCTTTTGACAAATAGTAGACAAAAAGTAAAAGAAAAGTAACTTGAGTCTCAGTTTTTAAAAAAAGCTGTTTAACATCTGTTAGGAGAAACTGAATTTTCAAGATACATTTCCAAATATATTAGCCTATCTTGAAGCAGTTATATCTAGCATTTTTGAGCAGTTTGCTTTTAATATACCACAAATTATACTTTATTTGTTCTTGACAACATTGCGGAAAACAAAGCCTAGGTTTTTAAAACTGTCTAACCGATATGATGAATGTCAGTCACTTAAAAAAAACCCACTGTAGCATAAACACATACTGTATACAGCTTTTATTCAGAATTAGAATAATTGAATCAATGACAGGATGTCAAATCTCTCCATCATATCCTGTCACTACCAGTTTATTTTTTGTGATCAAAATCAAAAAGACAACTATTTTGTCACCTGCTATTTCATTAGTACTAAAAATCAGGTTTCTTCTTCTATTTTTTTAGAATGTCTGGTTTATTTTTTTCACTTCTTTTAATTCAAAAGACACAAATTCTTCCCCATTTTCTTTTCAAAATAAAGTTTAAGAATTGATCTGTCAGTTAAAATTAAAGGGCTTTCATATTAAGCAAAGGTGCTTTTAAAATGTAAAGCAACTTCAAAAAATCAGTTTAGTCCATAGTTAATAAATAATATGCAAATACTCCACAAAAGCTTTGCTATGTCCTTTGAAAGCATTATGAACAATCTGAATTAGCTCAAGTGAATATTTTAGTTGGGTTATTATTTTAATAAGGCTAACCTTTTTCTCACCGTGTTGTGATTCGTTTTATACAAACACACAACGGAAGAATTACATAGCATTTGACACTGAAAAGGAAATGTGAGGTCATCGGATATGAAAATTGCTTGTCAAAAATAGTAGGTCATCGATTTACTACCCTAGCTACCATGTCTATAAGATTAACAGCCAATTACTATTTAGTATATGCTTTGCAAATAAATACTATAAAAATTGAATGTGCATATTTGAACCCTTATTTTAAATATAAAAGAAACTTTTAAAACTCAGTGAAAGTGCATTTTGAACAATAATAGTACCTGGCCTTTCCAAAAATCAGATTCAGGTACTTTGTGGGTCTGATTCACTAGGCAAGCTTTGTAAAAAACAAGCTACTGGAGAGGGATGTATATTTTTGTTTTGCACTGATAAAAACCCACTCTAAAAATGTGTTTTCTTCCCTTCTGGAAACATCAATTGTCCATATGCTAATAACTTACTACATAAAAATACTGGTCCTCAATAATGCTACTGTAGGTATACAGACCATTTTGGTATATTATAAAATATACACTCTGTTGACAGATTTCTTTTTCAATTATCAGCTTGTCTCAAAGAGTTTAAGTAACAATGCCAAACAGTGTTTGAAACGTCCTCATATCTTTTAAATGTTTCTAAAACTTCTAAACCCTCTATGGTATTCATTTCTTATGCTAGATTTGCCTTTCTTTAACATGAGGTAAATATTTTGACTGCTAGAGTCTACTCAGGTGCTGGGGTTCTAAGACCTTCCGAATTTCTTTATAGTAGCCACCAATTTCCACCTCTCTCTTCCATTTATTCTTTATCTCCACCTCCAAGACCTGCAAATACTAACACTAGACAAAATAAAACTACTTCAAGAGGAAGCAACACTGCAATCAATTCCCTGTCTTTTAAAGAATCAACACACGAATGCGCATACAAAGCAAAAGTAGGGGGAGAGCCCTATTCATTTGTTTAAGCCCATTATGAATGTCATTTCTAAAGCATCATGTTAATGCTTTCCAAAGATAGTCACCATCAACACCACCAAATTTAAGCAATTCTAACCCTAAGTATTTACACTTTGAACTTCAAAACTGAGCAGTGAAGTCTTTCAGAACCGAGGCAAAAAAAAAAAAAATTTTTTTTTATCAATAATAAAAAACAGATGAGGTTTATTCTTGAGGAACAGAAAAGGGAAGAATTTGTGTTTGGCCTTGGTGAGCCAAGCGTTATACATAGAAGAAAACCCTTTAAAAAAAAAAAAAAATCTCGTTAACATTAAAGCCCAGAGCAAAAAGAAGAATATGGACAGCATTCTAAGATGACAAACATTCACCAAACAAAGCTGAATCTTAGAATAATACTGTATGAATGACTCCTAGGAAGCCTCGTTATGATTTTTTTTTAAAGGAGAAAGAAATGACTATGTGAGCCACGTCAAGAAGCAGCTGCTTCCCATTCAAGAGGGGGCACAGCTTTGGGGCGGAGAGGAGGGATATTCCGGGAATTCATTACAGTAAAACGCATTTGTTTACTTGGAGTAATTTGAATGTTTCTTACTCAACCTTCAGCTCGAATTCTGTTCACCTGGTCTCCCTAAGTCAGTCAAGTTTGGAGAAAAATCATAGGCTGTAAAGTCTCACGAGTCTACCAAGGACATCACAAATAGATGGCCACCATCCTGGAAGATGGCGTCAAAGCATCCCTGAAGAGTTCCCATTCATAAATATATAAATATACCTATCAATAAATAAACAAGAATTAGTTCAAGAATGAGTAGAAGGCCACCTCGGGGCAGTGCTTCCACACAGTATCTGCCGTGCTGTCCCCAAGGGCATGCCTGGAGCTCCATTCAAAAGGACAGCTCATCTCCCTAGGGTGAGGGCACGAGGCAGAAGGCAAGGCAGCTGACCCATCCTGCTGGATCAGAGGGCATCTGCAGCTGAGTGGCCGCTTCAGACTAAACCAGGGTGCTGAGCCACCGCGCCCTGGCAAGCCTGACCCTCAGAGGACACGTGTACGTGCCTAAGTGCACACAGGCAGCTCTCCTCTGCGGCCACAGTACTCCCCTCCTCCCGGCCTCAGCTCCTGCACCCAAATGCCACACCCGGTGCTCCAAAGTCTCTGCTCTCTGCACAACAGAGCCGTGGGCCAGGACCGGCTGCCTGACGCTGGCCCAAATCAGAGTCACTTGGAAACCGTCCCTTCTTGCAGGGAAGAAGTGAGCCAGCCAGCGGCTGTCACACACACTCACACATAGCCTTCCTCTGACAGTTCCCTAGGCACATGTCCCTCAAGGAATGTAGGCTGCAAAACGTTAGGAGGTAGAAATATCTGCACGGGCGACTCTACCAATAGTGCGTACGTGCGCACACTGCCGCAGAAGTGTGCACGCGTGCAGCGCAGGCTCACAGTCAATCAAACTACATGCACACGTATAAAAACTGCAGTCAGCATGTCTCAGTGTGCAGGCAACTCTGGTGGAATATTAATATACAGCATGCCAGACAATTATCTGTTCACAAGTAATTCTTTAACTAGAAAATAGTAGATGTTAAACTAGAAGGTTATTTTTTAAAGCCTCCAATTAATTTCTCTATTTCTGATCATTTGCCTTTGGGGATTTAAAACAAAACAAAAAAGGAGCAGAGTACAATTCAGCGGAAGTGTGTCTTTGTCCCCAGAGGGTTTTGCCTGTGAGGCATTTAATCTAGGTCGCCAGCCCCCCAGCCTTTGACTGAAGCTTGCAGAAGAAACTTATCCATATTGACTTATATGTTACACAGAACAGACAGAAATAAAAGTCTCAGACAGGCCTTTCTCACCCAACAAAGGCTTATTTTTTTCCATCCTTTGCTTGGGCTCAAGCACTCCTGCCCTGCGTGCCGCCACTTTAAACATGATCAGATCTGTGCTTCATTGCAAATAACAACTGACCAACAATGGACCCTGCTTCATAGATTTGGGAATGTTTGGCTTAAGCTGCCAATGACTGAAGGCCTTTAACTCCCACCGGCCAGTCACAGTCCGCTTTGTTGTTGTCTGTTGATGTGTCTGTGCTCATTATTCCTTGACATGCAACATCCCCCCTCCAGCCTCCACCCATCCACAGCCGCACAGAAAGCGAGATTCAAATGGGAACAGCTGTAGTGGTTCAATGGGAAGTGATGCCCCTTGTGCAAAGGGGAGGGAGACAGAAAAGGGAGAGGGCCTATTGGAGAAAGGCAACAGCTTTCAGGGAGTCTTGTATAAGAAACCTACTTTTGAATATAGTTCAGTGAAATCGCTGTTGAGACGCTGACAATGGAAATCTGCCCAGATTGAAAATGCCAGCCCTAATTCAAAAGACAATTCCTAGTTAATAGGTTGTTGCATTTTTAAATTATTTCTCGACTTTGAGCTTCTGAATTAAACAGCTAACTGGGAAATGCTACCATTTTGTATATGTACTCTGGGTATAAATGGGCACAGGTCTACACACAGCTTTAAGTGGAATTTCTTTCTAACACATTTGCGATTTATGACACCTATAAGAATTATTTCTTTAAGGATCATTGGGATTTAAAATAGAGTATGTATGAAAGCAACCATTCGTTTAGAATGTTAATCTAACAAGGAAACAAAATTTGTAACACCACACTATAAGGTTAAAAAGAAAATAGTATAATAAAGGAAATACAAAGGCTTTGGCATGGTTTTTACAATCAACAATGGTTAATTTTGATATGTAGTTGTGAACAACTTCAAAACACTTAAGTTTAAAACTCTTGCAAGCACTTTTAATTGATTAGGAATGAATTCTAGATGCACAAAATGATTGGACTGTGAACAGTAATACAACTATATCTAAGAACAATTAACTTTTGCTGGCCAAAGAAGAAACTTATGATTGCATGAAAATGTGTATAAAACATCTATAGAGTATTCTTGTCAAATATAAATGAAATTAACTTTATTATAGAAATCATTCTGAGGATTTCTAGGGAAGACAAATACTTACATTTTGACATAAAACAAATTGGATTATATCGAAGACACACTCTACCTTTTAGCTATCAACTTTTTTCTTCCTTGAATTTATATCTTACCCTTTTTTTGCACATAAACTTCATCTGTTAACAACCTTTGGAAAACCAACAGATATTTCTTACATAAATCTAGTGCATGTTGTTCCAGGTTTAAGTATATGCAAAGGAATGATACAAACGTGGAACATCAGTCCATAAACTATGAACAGATGGGTAGAAGTATTCGATATATCTTGATAAAACTCAAATTCGTGGCAAAGCTTGTTGATCATAATTTCCTTTTTTTTAAAACAACTTCATGACCAACAGAGATCAAACATCCATCCAGTCTACGTTGTTCTTTTTTTCATTATAACATACAAATGCCCATTTACAAATAATACACCAAAATGAATAAAAGTTTGGATACCAAAATGAAGATTTGTTCCAACTGATATCGTGCCTTCTGTATACAAAGGTCCTTGTTTCAAGTCCATTCCCCAGTGGTTCAACACAGGACACAATTGCAGTACTGAAGTGCTTCTAACAGCCATTTTTCTTTCCTTCCTGAACGTCCAACTGCTGTGTCCACATAGTCATTGACTGAATTAACACAATATATCCTTTCCTTTTGTTTGTTTGTTTTTTGATTGTTTGTTTTTTTTTTACTGTAATCTTGGCCAGTATTGAGACATATCAGGTTCACTTCCAGGAACTTGAACTGGAACTGACACACCAGGGGAAATGAGTCCTAGAAGTGGGTGAAAGAAATAGCCATGTAGATATTCCCTTCAAGAGACAGGCATGGAGTACGAATTTATAGGTTAAAAAAAAATCTCTAGTACTTTCTAACATTTAACTGAATCTAAAAAAGAAAAAACTTTTCAAGTCCTATAAACAAAAGTAGCACCTTCAGAAACCAGAAAGCATGTTTACACACATCTACTGAATCCCAAAGGCCCCCACGCTCCCCCCACCAAAAAAACAACTCCATTTGTTTGTATGTTTGGAACTTTAGCAACAAAACCATCCTGGAAAACCAGAGTGGTACTTCTTCAGTTGCAATGAAAGGCATAGAGGAACTAGGAGGGAAGTGAGAAGTCTTCCAATAAACTCAGGAGGCCTTCACTGTTAAACTTTGGCTAATATAATAATTTCTCCTTGGAAAAGCTACGTTTTCAGGCCTTGTCTTCATATACAGCTTCTGCAATCAAATTCAGGAAAAACAACTTCTTTTTTTGTCAGTATGGCATCAAGTTACTAACTAGCTTGACTGAATTCCCCTTTTAATCAGTCTTCCCCAAGGAAGCGAGCAACAGAGAGTTAAATACACCATCACACAAGGCCAGGAGGTTCTTTTTAGGTAAACTTTGAGTGAAGGGAGATCACCTGGCAAAAGAAGCTGCAAAGGCCACCTCTGTGCAGCCTGCGGAGGGCAGCGGCTCACCTGTGGAAGTGGTGCCCGAGGTGCCCATTGGCTGACTGTTCATGTGTGTCTGCATATGTGGGGGGGTGTAGGTGTCATAACTCCGCCCGTTCACCGAAGGGCTGGTGGGCAGCATGCAGGAGTACGCAGAGGTCTGGCTGGGGACTGGGGGCTGGGAGGAGAAAGGCAAACTTGTGGTTAGTGAGAGACACTTTGCATAGCCACACCCCCAGCTCCCTCCCCCCCCCCCCCCCCCCCCCCCGGCCCCCAGGAACTCTGCCAACAAGTCTGATCCTTAGATACCCGCAAGTAAAGCGCCTGAATTCCACGTGGTAACACTAAGATCGGGCTTCCACCCAGTCCTTCCGTTGTCCACTGCGGGAGCAAAGTTGCCTACACACCAAACTTTTTGAAGTACCAAAAATTCAGACCATTCATTGTCCAGCTAGACGGTTGGCACTACCCATAACATTAATAGGATTTTTGTCCATTTTCATCTTGGACCTCCGCTGGCACCTTTAGACAAACTATAACATGAGGACTTCCATAAAGACACACCCCCTCTCTTGCAAATTCAATCCATTTGGGAATCCAGCGACACCTCCACGCCTCAAACCCGGTATCTTAAGCTGTGAGGCAGAGGACAGTGGCAGGAACTCTCTGTAAAGTTTAGTTTAGGGACCCTGAAAGCCTTTCATGGTTGGACTTACAGATTTCAAGATTCTTGAAGAGGCAGATCAGTGATGATCTCAGGTTAAAGTAGTCAGAAGTGTCAGTAAATACCTAGCCCCATCCGGAGAATTAGCTGTGACTTTCTTACAGACACCAAAACTGAGATTAGGTTTTATCCAGAAAATTGTGCTGCTACCCTCGAAGTGTTTAGAATCATGGTATTGAAAAGATAAACCTTTATCTTGACTAAATAAATACACAAGGCTGAGGCAAAACACCTCCTGAGCTCTCATGGGGCTATGCTGGGGCAGCAGGCTTGAGACAATTAAGAGAAGCATACTGTCAGGAACAGGGGAGATGATAGTACTGCTCTGATCTGCAAACTATAGAAATGTTTAACATTCCAAGATCCACATCCTCAGAGAGGGTGATACATTAGAGAAAGTTCGGAGGAGGACACCCACCCTTTGTAAAATGGTTGAAGGTTTTGGTCAACAGGATAAACTGATGGACAGACTGGCCAGCCCTCACCCGCCTCCAAAATTCAAAGAGTAATTTTCTCTGAATGGTAGAATTGTTGATATTTTAATTTTATTTATGCTTTATGAATATATATATATGGTTTGAATTATAAGTTGTATAATTTTTAAAAGTCGGCATTTGAAATAAATTGACCCACACCAGTCTAAGTGGAAACAACTCTAACAGAATAGCAGCATCTATTTCATTGTTTCTAAATGTTTTCTCATATACACATTTTTTTATCTTCATAGAAACCTAGATGTTGCTACAATTTACAAAACTGAACAAGACTCTGTGGCCTTATTAGAGTCTGAGGATGACTGCTAACATCAGGTTCAAAGAGGCAAGCAGGCCTTCAGGGCCTGCCAGAATTTCAGCTTGCATTTGCTTCTAATTCCCAAAATGACTTCCTCCAGGCAACTCTGACTTCTAGAAAATTCCAAGGCAGTCGTAGCAACCACAACTAATGGGCTGTTAATCCCTTAATTTACATTAATTGCTCTACGGCCAATAATATCAAGATGCAATAAAAATAGACGTGTGAATAATTCCTCTGAAGTTGCTTATCTAGCTGCTCCTGTATTAAGTCTAAAGACTGGGAAACACTTATTTTGGTGTGATTTGGGCTAGAAATCCAGCAGATGTTCAGTGGAGAACAAACGATGTGTGCAACCCCAAATTTGTTTCCATCAGGGGCTCACGCTCACACTATCTGGCATCTCTAATTGCTGCACAAATAGGGCAGGAGTCCTGGGGAAGTCACTGCGGAAGGCCCACCAGAAGACCAATTATTTTTCCCCATCAAGAATCCCTCTAGTTCCAAAGTTCTAGTACACCCTACCTGCCTTAGACAACTTCCATCATAAAGGGTTAACCTAGTATACAGGGCCCAGCACACGTAGGGGCTGGTAAATATTTGGGACGGAATTGAGAGTAGGAGCAGGTTGTTACACCAAGCAAATAGCATCAGCCTTTCCAGGCAGCTGGGAACGCCACCACCCCATCACATCGTTCACAGCAAAGACACACGAAATTTCTAGCAGATGCCTTCTATTCCTTTTTTTCTTCTAAGCTACAGAAAGAAAACTAGCTTTCCTCTATGTCAAGTGTATCGCACTATGCAAATATGAATCCCAATTCTGGTCCTTTTTTTCGTCCTCACTAGTTTATCAGAAACATCCTAAATAACAACCACAGGGCACATAAAGACTATACACTTATTAATATGAACACATGAATATAAACCCAAGTGTCATATATACTAACCTCTTACTATCTAATAATTTGCCAACATTATTTTCATTTTCTGGTACAAGTTTCTGGTCCCCAAAACATGCCCCATTCTCACCCAACATTATCAAACCAACATTCCCTGTGAGCAAAAATTAACTTGACGGCACATCAGGTTTTTATTTTATTAAAGGCATGAATCAATTAATCAATCAGCTAAAAGACTCGATTGACGGTTTTCATCTCAGACTTGACTGATCAAGCCAATCACTATATTGGGAAAGGCTCCCAAGGGTACACATAGGGCCAGTGAGGTCTGCAGGCCCCAACCCATTCCTCACTTCTTCTCCCAGGGACCCGTTAAGCAGGCAGCCGCCAGCCTCACTTACTTGCATAGGCAGGTTATTTGCCATGGTGAAGCTGGGCATGGGCGGCAAAGCACTGTATGTGTTTGTGAGGGCTGTGTCTGTTCGGCCCAACATGGAGCCAGACGTGAAGGAGGAAACTGCAGGGAGAGGACACAACAGACAGTCATTGTGAGAGTCAGAGCCAAGGGCCAACAGGTTGAAACACATTTGTTAGTACTAATATTTCAAATTACCAGGCGTGGTGGGTTGTGGGATTGGTTGGTAGACACTGGTGCTGAAACTACTGCTGATCGGAATATGACTAGGTGTGTTGCTGGCCTGTCTTCTCTGATTCCTCAGCTTTTCTTCTCTTCTCCATTTGGCTCTTCGATTAGAAAACCAGACCTGGAAATCAGATGGAACAGGTTAGCCCTGAGCCTACTCCCAGCTCCACCCCATCCCAGACACGTCCACTGTCCTCCTCCCCCAGCCCCGAGAGGCATCCACTGTCCCCCTCCCCCAGCCCTGAGAGGCGTCCACTGTCCTCCTCCCCCCAGCCCCGAGAGGCGTCCACTGTCCCCCTCCCCCAGCCCCGAGAGGCGTCCACTGTCCCCCTCCCCCCAGCCCCGAGAGCCGAGTGGCGCAAAGCATTTAGCAAACTGAATCTGTTGCTGTTTATACAAACAAATGGTGTTCCTTAGACGCACCCGTGTCTCTAGAAAAGGCAAAAGGTATGAATCACAAAACATGAACACATGGTCCCTGGGTACCTGTATTCTCGCTTCAGGTAGATCTATTTTGGCCGCTAGTCTTTCTCGGGCAAACACATCTGGATAATGGGTTCTCTCAAACTCTGAAAGAGTAAGTTGCATTCTTCTGTGTTGTGCCAGAACTATACAAAACGTGTCAACCAAACCCTGGATCAATCTGGTTTCCACCTCCCGACTTCTGTCACCTCCAACCAATTCCCTTTAAAATGCTACTACTAGTAGATTGATTGTACTTGGAAGAACTATCCCATCAGAACCAAGTTCTATTCTCTTTGAAATGACATTCATTCTTCTGTGGCCTGAATTAGCCAAATCATCATTGTTTCTTCATGAGAAGTCAGACTTTTCATCTGTGAATCACTGGTACATGAAAAGAAGAAAGAAAATACACACACACACTGAAAAGATGCCCAGGAAAAGAAAAAAAAAGGACAGAAAGAAAAAAGAAACCTTTTCAGGCCTCCGTGCAAGGGCCTTGGCTAAATTTAGCTCTTTGTACTGAAGATGTGGCATTTACTTTGATTTACTGCTTCTCTACTTTGAAAAACTCCATCACCTTTCTCCAGGGCCTCAATTTGCTCTTGGGTAAAGGATGTTCTATTTCTTTGCAGCTTCCGCTTCAGCTGAAGTCGCATTTGGGCCTCATCTGAATCTTCTCCATTGGAACTGATGGAGTTGGTATTCTCTCCCCCTCCTTCCTGTTGCTGGCAGCCATCTGGAACAAAAAGAATAGGACAGTAAGAGAAATTTGGAATAACCTGTGGTCTCCAAAAGGGGCGTCCTACAGCCATAAACTCCAAAAGCAGTCTCATCTGAAAGTCTCACCAAAACGTTCCCAAGGTAACTGTCCGCCTTCTTTTAATAAAAGACATTAGTGACATATGTTACCTGACCACCATTTTCTTTCTGTTTTTATCAGGATGAGACTGCACAATTTTGATACTTTGGGAATGGCATTCCTTTGAATGACAAAACAAGTGCTGAAGTTTCCAATTAAAATGATCTTTTATAACTAACCTTGACCCTCCAAATGCCTCGCCCAGTTCCCCTTCCTTAGGGAATTTATTTACCTATGGCTGTGTTGGGAAAATAGAAGAGTGATGTTCAAGATTTCAGCTGATCTATGATCAGTAATTCCTATCTAATCAATTAGATGTTGATAGGTTTGTAGAAAATGCTATTAAGAAACCAAACCAAGCTTGTAATCTTTAAAAAAATATTTATCTAGTTTTTATTTGAATTCTGCACAGTCAATTTCATTTTAAAGGTTGTGAATTTAGAAGTGCTTGCATTGTTCTGCAGTTTTATTCAACTATTGTATGAGTGCGCTTTGCCTTGACACCTATTACGAGCACAGCTGTAATTATATCATCACCAAGAACAGGCTATAATTGCTGAAAATGGAATTTTATATTTAGATAAAAGGACTGTCCATTCTTTGTAATGTGTTGCACCAGAGAAAAGTAAGATTTCTTTTAAATTTTTAACGTGTAATTTTAAAAAAGAAATAGTAGAGAGTTCACTAACTAGCTAAACATGCTATGCTGCAGCTGAATCCTTGGCATATCATTTAAGTGCTACATTTTTAATTAGGGCATTTCCACCACTTTTAATGTAATTTCTATCATTAAACAGGGGAAAGTTTTATTTTCCTTCGCTGCTTGGAGGGCAAGATGTGCACGTAGGCCAGCTGTCTCCTCGTGCGCCTTGCTGGAGAAGCGACGGCCTGGCAAGGGAAGGACTCAGCCCTGGCTGGGCCTCTAGGGCCACTGCCTGCTGGCTGGGTCCTTGGTCTTGGGTCCTGAGGCCCCCAAGGGATACCACAGGGGCTGGCCCCCCCATCCTAGAAACTTGGCCCGTGGGGGAGGGGCCTCTAGGGGCGCCTTGGTGGGAATAGACTTGGCCAGGAATATCATTTATAACCAGGAGACAATAGGCAGTGCCTTCAAAGAGTTCAGGGAATTGTGACAGGATCTAGTGGGATCTTTTCAGGAACTTTGAAATGTTTTAAAACCCCAACTTTCTCCCCCATTTAAACAGGCGGATTCATCAGTACTGGCCACCATATGGGCCCTTGGAGATCTATTGAGATGACCACCAACACTTGAATAGCGAGGGGCTGCCTTTCAGCGCCGCACAATGCCCCGCGAGTAAGGGAAACTATTAAACTCCTGGGGCAGGAGCGTTGGCAAACTTTCGTGGGCAGAATTTTGAGGCCACAATGAGTGCGGACAACAAAAGGATTCTCTTGAGGCGTGCAGCGGGCCACATTGTGTTACAAGAAGCCCAGTCAACAGACTTTTCAGTGAAGTGTGTTAACCCCTCTGCTCTGCTATCATTAATCACTGTCCCAAGAGCAGGCGTCTCCATGCTATTTAGGGCGCTTAGCTGGGGGTTGGAGGGTGGATGGGAGGCCAGGGCAGGGGGTGGGGGGGAGGCAGGGCCGGTGGATGAGGTCCGGGGCACGGGTTGGGGGGGGGGAAGTGAGCCGGGGAGGCAGGGAGGATGGAGACCACGGGGGAGGGAGACAGGAGAGGAGGGGGTGGAGGCCTGGTGGAGGGGTTTGGAGGAGTAGGAGAGAGGAGGGGCGTGGAAAGGTGGAGGAAAAAAGAGGGCTCCACAGAGACAGAGGCCAGAAAGGTATAAGAAGGACAGAAAAGAGTGCTGAGAGGAAAAAGAGACAAGAGGGTCGAAGGAGACGGGGAGAGAAAGAGAAAAAGGGAGATAAGGGAGAGACTATTAGTAAATGGGCCGTGGCTCTGCTTTGGGTTGTCTTGCGCTACATCAGAAAGCTGGGGGGTCGGGGAGGGCTACTTAGCTGAGGGAGAGCCGCTCACTCACGTGTGCCGGCACCAGTGTCTGTGCTAATTTACTGCCCCGAGTTTCCGGGTGACTTTTCAAAGTGTTTTTCAGGGAATGAAATGAAGAGCCCCTTTTATTTTCGGATTCGGTCAATGAGGAAGACTTTAGAAATAGACTTTTTGGGCCAACTAGAAAGGCCCATCAGTTATTGCTTTGCGAAAGCACAAACAAAAACCTGCGATCATCAGAGGTTTAGGGAAGGGAGCGCTGAGAACACAATCCCATCTCGCGGGGGTGGTCACTCACGCCTTCTAGGAGGCCCCACCCCAGTCCTTTTTCTGGCACATTCGATCTCGCCAAACAAAGCTACCCGGGTCTGCCTCAGAAGACCCCCGCAGATAGCATTCTCTGCTCCCGTTTGCTTCGCTGACGTTTTCCTAATTTTAAAACATGGACATTTGCGCACGCTCTCCCTCTCCCTTTCTTCCTCCCTCCCCCCTGCACACTCTCTCTCTCTCTCTCTCTCTCTCTCTCTCTCTCTCTCAGCAACGGAGGTGCAGCGCTGACTTGAACTGACATTTAAGAGGAGGAAAGTCAATGAGGATGAGGAGAGCTCGATTTTAAACCTCTTTGAGGGGGAAAATAAAAACAGCCGTGGAATTAGAGGCGGTTCAGGAGAAACCCGTGGCTGCAGGATCCCTCCAAGACCCTGAAGAGCGAGCGTGCTCCATTGAAAGTTTGTTTGCTCCTTTAAAAATAGCAACTGTTCGCAGCGAGGCAGTGCCGGAGAGGTCACTCTTAGACTGGGTGCCCCCCTTTTTTTCTTTAGTGGATTTACCTTCCACTCTTAAAGCTTTTAGCAAAATAGAACTGGAAGTTGGATCTCGAATTCCCCACATGATAAACCTAAGTGGCAGACAATTAAGATATCTTCTTTAAAAGGCGCCCCCTCTGAGCGCAAAGAAGGGGCCTTCAATGGGCGCCGTCCACCTTCCAGCCTAATCCGCGAGAAGGCGAGTGAAAGCGCCTCCCATTATCCCAGCCCCAGGACCATCTGACGCTCGGGATAGGATTTGTTTCCTGGAAGAAGGAGAGGAGAGAAAGAAAAAAAAAAAAAAAAAGACGCTGGGAAATAAAATCATTCCTTAGTTTCTTAGTGTCTTAATCAGTGATGCGGAAAACAAGCAAGAAAAGATAGCAACCCGGTTGCGGCACCTTTTCAGCTCTGGAGCGCGGATCAAAACATTGTAGCATCTGTTGAAAAAGAGACTGACTAAATCCTATAGAGGGCCTGGGTATTACGGGGCTGGTGGCGGGGGGGGGGGGGGTGGTGGGGAGAAGATAAGAAAAAGTGTCTCTGTGATCCCTAAAACCACCAAAGCGCTGGAGAATCGGGGCTGGATAGAGTTGTCTCTTGTTGTTGTCAGCCCAAGTCGGCACAATTTTATTCACCGCCGCATGGCGTTGATCAGATGGAAACCAGATTTGTCTCCCTCTGAGACCTAACCTCGCCTTATGCTTTCGGAGTAATGGGCTCTTTAAAACCGCAAACCGGCTTCCTGGGCCGGCAAAGGGGGCGCGGGAGGGAGGGGGGCCTTCTTAGCGCCAAGAGAACCGAGGATTCCCGGCACGTCAGCCGCGGCCGCCGGCGCCCGGTGGTCCCCACGCCCGGGACTCTGCGCTCGCCTGGCGCGACCGTCCTCGCCACGCGGTGGGGACCAGGCACTGGCGTGGGTTTTCTGTGGAGTGAAGGGGGAACTGGCAGTTGGGGAGCCAGAAGGCTCTGGCAACTCGGCGCCTGAAAGTTCAAAGCTCCTGAACTAGCGCCACCTCCTGCCCCAACGGTCACCACCAGGTCCTTGCGGTTAGGCTCTCGCTTCCCGCCCTCACGCTCCCCGCGACGAAAAGCCGCCCCAATCGGGCGCCACCTCTGGTGGCAGCAGAGGGGCGGGCGAAGCTGCTGCTCTCGGCTTCGGTCCAGTCCGGGCTCCGGGAGGAGGAGGGGGTGTCCTTGTTCCAGGCCCCGGGCAAACGTGAGCCCTCGCGCCCAGGGCTCAGCCCTCCCAGGCCCGGCCACTGTGTCCCATGCCCTCCCCGAGACCTCTCGCACCCGCCGGCCAGACTCGGCGGGGTGGGGTCACCGGGACCGCAGACTGCTGGGGGCCGGGGAAGGCAACAGGAGCGCGTCACTTGGGTGTGCCCGGTGTGCGCAGGTGGGAAGCCTACAGTTTCAAGGGTCAGGTGTGGGTGTGGTGGTCACTCCCTCGTCCTCACCAGAAGCCGGAGGGGGCCGGGGCCTGCGGTCAGGGCGGAGGCAGCGCCTCCTTGGGTGCAGCCTCGCACCCTGGGAGGCCGCGGTTCGGCCCGATCCGGCGAGGGAGCGGGCGGGCGGGTCGCCCGGGGGAGCCGGGGCCCTGCGCGTCGGAGGCCTCGGCCGGCCGAGCGGCCGCGCTGGGAAACACCGAGCCAGCGCTTTGCTCCCTATCTTCCCAGTGTCCGTCCTATATTGTTTTCTGCTCTTAAAACTGACATGTCTAATTGGCAATCGGTGCCGAATCGTGTCCAGAGGTCTCTTGTGGAACATTTCTACAGCTGTCTCCTTCAACTAGACGCTTATTCATGTCGCCTTAATGAGAAACAAAACGTTCTCTAATGAGCAATTACAGAGCGACAGGATTGTTCCCATAACAAATTCTTGCGAGTGACAGAAGCATCCTTTGTACCAGATATTTCGCATACTGTTACCGATTTTCCCTTCTCTAGCCCGGCTCGGTGGAGGCGCAGGGCACCTAGAGCGGGTCCGAGAGCGCACGGATGCGAGGGCAGCCCAGTCAGCTTCCCCTCGCCGCCTCCCAGGCCGGGAGCCCCCAGGCTTCCTCGTGCTCCGGGGAGTGAGACGCCACGTCCCATTATCCCGCATATTATCTCCTTGTCACGAGGACAACAAATACCGATTAATCTTCGGAGTAAACTGTTTCCTATTCCTGACCAAGCTACCTCCGGTGTGTGTAGGGGAGGGGGAGAGCCAACAGACCAGACCCCACCCCCATCTGCTCCTCTTCTTCCATCCCTTCTCACAGATGCAAGGACGGTCCAGATCCTATCTTTCCTCCCAGCCCCAGAGTCGCTCCCGGCACACCAAAGTCCAGTTCACAGTATCCTCACCCCACCCTTCTACGCAGTCGCCACCCACAAAGAGTGAGAACTGGGGGCCCAAAGGGTGGAAGGGGTCAGAGCAGAGAGGGTAGGGTTGTTTAGTTGGGAAAGCCACCACTTCCAAAGCCCCATCCTCAACTTGGCCCTGCATCTCAGTGCTCACCCTCTCATACACACCCTACTCCTAGTCACATAATTTGTCAATTACGGCAAGAAGCAAAACGATACAATTATGTTTATCTTGCAGTCTGTCAGTGTGTTAACTTGTCACACTTCTACAGCAAGGGGGCTCTCCGTGCATTTTAATGGCACATTTGAATAGGGCACCACGCAGCTAGCTCATACACACACGCACATACTCCTGCCCATAACACACACTCGAGCGAACATGCACACACACACACACACACACACACACACACCAGCCACATTCACACTACCTAACATACACAACCCTCGAATTCCCAGGCCAACCAGATAGTTCAACAAACACCACCTAGATACAGCGCAAGTCGATATGTCCCAAGCCTTTGAAGAGTTTCTCCACTACATTCTCTAGGCACAAAAGCCCGGAGAGGGAAAAAGTTGGAGAAGAGGATGGGCAAGGGGCTGCATATATGGAGAATTTGAGGATGGGTGTTTGGGTTTTTACCTTGAGTAGGTTGCCCTGGCACCGATGTCCCCGGATACCAACCCGGGCGGGTGCCCCAGCTTCCGGTCTGCCCGTTCAACATCCTTAGTTTATCATACATGCCGTCTGCACCCATCTGTTGCTTTTCGCTAGCCAGGTTGCGAAGAACTCTGTTTATTGATGACACCTGCAAATCAAATCAAGATCAAACCAAATGGTAGAGTCTCCTGAAGACACAGTTGCCCTAAGTCCCCATCTCAGCACTCCCACCGCTTAAAGAATGACCCTTAATACATTAAAAAAAAAAAAATTCCCAGCCATCCTAGGACAGTGGGTGGATTTGCAGAGACATCGTGGAAAGAATGCCAGCCATCACTTTGGGCATGGAAACTCAGTTGTGTAGAGAGTTGAAAGACTAGGGAGGGGTCCTTCACTGTTGCACAGTGTCTCTGGTGACCTAACTCACATGGCTGCTTTTTTGTTGTTAAAGACTTCCCCCCCAAAATATTGAGATTTGGCCTAGAGCTTTCTTTCACTTTTATTTGTTTTATATTAGGGCAGAAATGGATGTTTGATGCCTGAAAGAAAGTTCAAACAGGTAGATTTGGCAGAAGCTCAAATCTGGTTTTCATTTGCATTTTCCTTCTAGATTCCAGTGCCTTTCTCCAGGTGCCTCCGCTCTCTACTTTGCCACATGCAAGTGAGGTGCATAACCCCCCACATTTGACTTCCATTTTCCAGAAGGTCAAAAAAAAGGTCAGGGTGCTCCTCTCAAGACCCCCAGGTACAGAGGAGACAAATTGTGGAGCACGGAGGAGAGAAAGAGAGAAAGACACTGGCAGGGAGAGGATCAGGGGGAGGTCAAGAAAGTGATGGTAAAGAGGGAAGAGTGTGAGCTTAGGGCAGGGAGAGGGAATGTTCTCAGTGAACTTACACTTGGTATGTTATCGTTGGTACAGACCCCCTCGGACAGTAATCTGTCTCGGATTTCCCAAGCAAAGATGGACGGGCACTCCCGCTTATACTGGGCTATTTTGCTTACAACTTCTGGAGTCGCTACTCTCGGTTTACTACCACCGATTGCCCTGGGTCTGATGGAGCCAGTCTCGTAATACCTGCCCAGAATTTTACTCACACATCCGTTGGACACCTGCATAGGGGAAGTGGACAGAAAACCACATTATTAATAATTTCAAGACAAAAATAAAATTGTTTAAGTATGCATTAAACAATGACAAGCTTACGTTTTGATTGTCCAGCACTTGGACTTTTGCATCTGCATGGGTCTATAACACAAAAATATACCTTCAATGGTATGAGAACTTACTGTAGAGAGCTTTTTTCTTAAAATTACATTTGTAGCCCTAAAAACTACAAATAGGATGATACTTTCAAACCGTTTGAACTAAAAAAAAAAACTAATTTCAAAGTTTTAAAAACTGTTTTTGTAAATAAATGCTGCTTGAAGATGCATCAAAACGAAGTCAGATTGTTTTGTGCTGACCTTGCTTAAAGTGCTGTTAAGCTGTAATGAGTGAAGGGGAAATAGAGACTGAATTTTTAGTTATCATTCCTTTAAAAATATGCCCAATTGAGTAAATGTGACTTAGGGAGGGAGGTAAATAGCATTCGTCTTTTAAAATCAATATATATATTTTTCATAAATACGAAGAAATCAAACAAGTATCTCAAACCCTGAGGTAAGCATGGGATGAGGGAGAGGGGAATGAGATTATGTGGATTTACATAAGTCATTTTATTATAGTTTCATAAACTGTTACCACAATGAATGTTTTTGCCAAATGAAAAAAGAAAGGTTTTGGTTTTTTTTCGGATTCACACCCAATTTTTTTCTTAAGCAGATGAATTGTCTTATGTGACTGACCCAGGTTGGAAGAGATCGGGAAGGATGGTGGAAGGAAAGGGGAAAGCGGAAGGCAGGGGAGTGGGGTGGGGACTGGAGTGGGGGTGAGGGTAGGTGGGTCCATAATTAGCAGCCTTTACAGTAAGAAATGGAGAGAGGGCGTTGAGAGTGGAGGGCCACGGGGGGCGCGGCGAGTGGGGCGGCGCCGGGAGGATCACCTGCAGAATTCGGGAAATGTCGCACGGCCGGGCCCCGCTGTGAGCTAGCTCTACGATCTTCTGCCGGGTGGAGTCCGGCAGTGGCCGCCCGTTGACAAAGACACCACCGAGCTGATTCACTCCGCTGTGACCTGAGGAAAGGGAGAGGAGAGCAGAGCAGAGCGGAGAGGAGAGGAGAGGAAGAAGAGTAAAGAGAACGAGGAGGGAGGAGGTGGAGGAAGAAGAGAAGAAGAGGGAGAAAGAAGAAAAGGAAGAAGAAAGAAAAGACAACCACAATGCATCCTCAGCTCCCTGCCAACCCTGGCCAACCTCAGCGATCAGGTCCCTGCTATCGATCAGAAATGACAACAGGACCTCGCAGCCATTCCTGGCATCGGGCAGCCCAGCCCAAGCACAGCCGAGCTCCTGCCCACCAGACTGCAGAAGCACCATGCAAACACACACCGACCAGCAAGAGCACACACACCTCACTACCGCCTTCACTCCAGCAGAGCCCCCAGCCCACCGCTGCCTTCCATAAACACCCCAGCCAGTCTCTGAACCCGCAAGGTGCAAATCATCAGCTCAAAAAATATCCTCCCAAAGATCCCCTCTGAGTGTCAAGAAAAACCACGAGTCCTACAGAACCCACACTGAATCTCCAAGGTCTCTGCATTGTTAGAACTGTGATAGCAAATCCTATAGCTCTCCAGTGCTCCCTCAGACACTAGAGTCCAGAAACGTTTGTTGTCACACTCCAAACTCTGGTGAAGGCAACACACAAGCACTGGGATTTAAAAAAAAAAAAAAAAAAAAAGAGAAGAAAAGGGGAGGGAGTAGAGAAGAACCAGAAGAGCAAATCCATGGCTAATGAATCACAACCTGGGTTTCAGCACCTCCACTGAAGGCTTCCTCAAGCCTCAGAGCCCCAGATCGGCTCCAGCCACAAAGTAGGCTGGCTGCTGCAGTGGGGCGGAGATCTGGGAGTCTGTTCGCACCGGCCACAGCTCTGCTGCTAAACTCGGCCCTCCCCACAGCCAAGAACAGATATTAGCAAAAATCAAAAAGTGGAAAGAAAAGGAAAAGACCACACCGCAGTGTCCCCCATCCCTCCTTTATCTGGTTATCTCACAACCTCACCCCATTGTCTAATCATAGGGAATAGGGAGTTAGCACCTCTGTAGCCCCTCCCCAGAAACCACAGACACACAAATAAAGCCAATTGCCAATTCCCACTTCCTTAAAAATCTCCAACCTGCAGCCCCGACTCTAGAGAGCAGCCCTTCCAGGAGAAGATGTGGCTCCCCGCTCAGCTCTCCTCTCCTCTCTTCTCCTTGGAGCCTCTGATAAATTGACTCCAGAAAGCTGAGCTTCTTAGCAATAAATAAGCTCCAAATATAGAAGAGGGGGGAAAATATGATGAGCCTCTCTGACATTTGTCTTTAAAATAAAACTAGCTGCACGTCAAGTTTGAGCTTAATTTCTGGAAATAGGCGGAAGTCGCTCCGGATCATGCATGGAAGGCTAATTGAAAAGATCAGTCGGGGCGCTTGTGGCAGCCTTGTCACTTTGTGACAGTGCTCCGCTCCGGGAAATTGCATCGTCACGACAAACGGGACCGTGATAAAACGACCCTTTCCGTCCCTATTTGTAGATCACTCAGACGAGATTGAACTGCACTCGTTTCCCCTTCGAGGGGAGCCGCGTTTTCAGGGTAGCCGAAGGCTTGGGGCAGGGGGGGGCCCTCACTGAGGGGGGTGCTGGAGCCTCAACTCGATGAGAAGTGACAGGCTTTTGGGGTATCTAGGCTCCGGCCGGGCCCAGCGTGAGCAGGGCCATCGCAGGGACACCGCTTCTCCAACAGAGCAAGCCCTAGATCGCGCTTACCGTTTTCTCCTAAACTCCCTTTATTGCCTTCCTTTGCCTCGAAAGAGCTTCTACTCCTCCAGATACGGAGCCTCCCCTTTGGGCAAAGGGAGCCTTCCAGGAAAAAGAAAGGCTGCCCCAGAGAAAGATCGAGAAAGACTTTCTAAACTTCACGCGCTGCCTGAGCAGGTCCCAATCTAGGAATGCCAAGGCGTGTGAGGCCGCCTAACCCTAGACCTCCCTCCTTCTCCCCGCATTGCAAAAAACAACCTGCCCGCCACCTCCACAGCGACCGCCGGCGGGTGCTCGCCCAGGGCCAGGTCGCCTCTGCCAGCATCGAAATGGCAGCGAGGAAGCGCAGCTATAAGTTCCCCTTCAGAGGTTAAGCCTCAATCATTGTGTCCCTTCCCTAGGGACGGCTGGCGCTCTCGCCCAGTGGCGATGATTATGCGCCTAGAATTCGACCGCGAAGCATCTAATAGGAAAACATATGGTGTCAATTTGGATGCTCTGCGCCTCGCGCACACCCGGGAGCGAGCGGCACAAAGCCCTGCAGGCCGGCCCGCGACCCCGCGCGCCCCTCGGGGCCCGCCAGCCAGGCCGCAGCGGCAAACCCACGGCGCCGGGCGCCGGGGGCCGGCCCTCCCGAGAGCCTGCGGCTGGGGACCCTGTGCTGTAGGGGGAGAACCCAGCAGCCAGGAAGGGTGGACAGAAGCCTAAGCCTCGCCAAGGAGGGTTCCTACCAGGCCGAGTCCCAGGGCCTGGCAGGTTTCTGCACAACTAATCCGCCTTAAAGCTCGCCACCTTTGCGCCCACTCCTGCGCTTTACGCCCACCAGCCGCGGAAGCACCAGGGGACGACTAGCGGTTCCAGGACAGATGGATCAGGCGCTGGGGACCCTCCTCAGTCTGCAGTTCGGCAAGGGAAGGTTTCTAGAAGGCTTAGGCCTTCGGGCACTCCATACAGCTGGGCCCTTAAACCGCGTCCAGACTCCGCACCTCAACCCTGGCCTAGTTTCGCTGGGCCTCCACGCTCCCACGCCCGGTCTCCAGATTCGTCCTGCCACACACCAGCACTCACGGACCGAGCAGGAAAGTGGGCTGGGGGCCCAAAGGGCCTAGGCAGAGGGAGAATGGGAAGTGCAAGAGCCTGGGAATCAAAGGCACAGCGGGCCGGAATGACCAGGACACACACAGCAGCTATCGGGGCAGGGCTTCTCCACCTCCTGGGCTCCATCCTCACTCTCTTCCCAGACCTAGTAAACCTGCTCTCGCCGGCGCCCTGTAACAGTCCCATGGGGCCAGTGTACCACCTCCACCCCACCGCAGGCCTGGGTGCCCCGCTCCGCTGGCCTTCCAGGGCCCTAGCCAGGGTGGGGAGGGGAGGAGCTGCCCTTAGAGTGACTGGGGGAGGGGAGCCCCCACCCCGCCCGGACGGCGGAGACATTCAGTCTTCGCTAAACCCAAGGGGCCTCCTTCTCGCGCTCCGACTGGAAGCCTCCGCCCCGCCCTGCTCAGCCCAGCCCCCCTCTCTGGGGTCAGAGCCCGGGCAGGGGCGGGGAGGGGGTGTGAGTTACAGGATTTGGGGGGATGGGGTTTCTCTACCGCAGCTTCGCAAACTCTTGCGGGCTGTTCTGAGGGGCCCAGCCCCTGTTCTTCCAGGAGGGAGAACAGAGCAAACGGCCTCCCCTCTCGGGTTGCCGGGCTAGGAGAGAGGAGCAGCTGCCTCGGGTCCCTCGGCCTCGCGCCCGCGGTCTGGCCAGCGCGGACTCCGTGAGGCTCCATGCCCTCCCCCGACCCGCGCGCGGGTCTGCACCTCCCCAGCCCCAAGTCCAAGAAGACCAGAGGCACTTACTGTTCTGCATGCTGGCGCAGGCTGGGGGCCGCGGTATCCCACGGGGCTCGAATATGGGGCTCTGTTAGCAAGAATATAGGCATTAATCATGGGCCAGCACCAGGTAGGCCTACCTCCCTACAGAGGATGTCCTGGAGCCAGGACAGGAGAAAGTCCCCTCTTTAAGGAAATGATCCACTCAGTCGGTTGCAGCGATGGAAGAGTCATCCAGCTCTGCCCTCCAGTGCATGCAAAATCTACCCTTTGGGCTACAAATACTCCAATATTCCCAATCTGTTCCCCCCAAATCTCTTAGTAGTTAACCCTTTAATCAGGAGAATCGATGACCTGATTTTGAATTTTTTCTTCCATCTGAACAACAATGAGCGAGCATTCTGACTCTTTCAGGTTTTGGAACCCAAAGCAGCCAACGTAGAACTTGCCTGAAATCTGGGATGTCTGTCCACTCTCACAATAAAAGGTCTCACACATCTGCACACCCCTAGTTAAAGTCTTCGCCCTAAGACAAACCAGAAGGAGAGAAAGGTATGTCAAACTGTGGCTCAAAAGCATAGGCCCATGGGCTCTCTGATCCACACTCTCAGAAAGAAAAAAAAAAATGCATCTAGGTCTCAAACTGCCATAAAACCCTAAATCCCAGACTTACACCCACATTTCCAGCAGCCTATCCTGCAGAAGTCCCCACGGTTTGCTAGTGGCTGCCCTGGCCTGGCTTGGGAGATATGGAGAAAGGATCTGACAAGTTGGGGCCTCATTTTGCAAAAATATCAAAAACCAGGGAAAGGAAGAGGGGAGAACAAGAGAAACAGCTGGGTTAGGAGGAGAGGCCAAGAGCTGGGGGGTAGGGTGGGGGGGGGGAGGGGGAGAGGACTTATACCTGAAGTTTAGATGTGAGGCAAAGGGGACCTTGGAACTTCAGGGTGCCTGAGGGTGCAGGCTGGGGCCTACTGGGAGGGCTTCGGAGCCATTACTCCTTCCTTCAAGAATTTCACCACCCCAGTTGCCCGAAGGCCCCCAGAACCCAACTCTTTGGTTACCCCTTTATCCTTCACTCTCTCCCTCAAAGCTTCCCAGTCAGACCCCCTCTCTACTCACTTCTCAGCCTTTCTGGGACTTTGAAAGTAGCAAGCTTAACTTTTTCCCCCCCAAACCTCACTTATTGTGATTAACTTATCTTTTGGTGTTTAGATCTTCCCCCCTTTTACTGTACTGTGACACACGCTGTCTACCTCGCCTCACTGCTTTAAAAAGTATGAACAGGAGGGGGTGAGCGTGGTCGACAAAGCCTACAGAGAGTGAACAATGGCTTCTATTCTCCAGCCCTCCCCAAACCCAAAGAGCAAAACCGAGTCTCCCTAACCAGCAACACAGCTTCCAACCAAAGGTACCAACAACCCACCAACTCACAAAGGGAGCAGAGGGACACTTCTTGCTTTGTAATTCCTGACCCAGTGCTGTCCCCCAAGGTTACGACCTCCTCCATCACCTCCCTCCCTGCCTTCCCTTAAGAAGAAGGTTCTGGGGGTGGGGTTGGAATAGAAAAGTAATTTCTTGTTATAAATATCTGGAGGTAATTGTGTTACTGGTGTGAGTTGTTAGGGGCTGTAAAAAGATACAACGGCACCGTGGGGAGCTCAATTGGGAAGAGAGAGTTACAATAAAGAACCCATTCAAAAGGTTTGCCAAAAAAAAAAAGTAAAATCATTAAATAGTCACAGCATCATTTTCCCTGTTTAAAGACAAAACTAAAAGTTTTATTCTTGTTTTGCCTATTATGATTATTAATTTTGCCTGCCTGCAAGCAAAGAATCCCAAGAAACACATTTTTTTCTCTTAAAGGCCATTCATGGTCTAATTTATTAACTACCTGGGAGGCAGCTTAAACCCATAAAAATAAACTTAAAACTTAAGACTTTCCCCCAGCTTCCCAAAGCAGCTTGGTAAATATTGGAGAAGGCAGAGGGCTACCTAGTTAGCCCTAGCTGGGTTGGCTCCCAAAGCCTTCCTCCTGTTTCTCAGTCCCCAAGACCAAGTCAAGCCAAGGACAGGCAGAAAACCCAACTTTGCACAGAATGCCCAACCCCCCTCCCCAAAGTGGGATTCTGAAACTGCACATAGTAGCTGGTGGGGAGAGGTGGACTGGAATTCCCCCAGAAGGGTAAAACCTCCTAAAGCCGTACTGTAACCCACACTGTACCCAACCACAACCGAATGCCCCCAGCCCAGCCGGTACATTCTTGGAGCCATTTTTTAAAAATCACTAGCTGATTCCAGAGAGGCCTAGCCGATTAATTTTCCAAGCAGCTGGGAAGGTGGAAGCATTTCAAATCCCGGTTCTGCTCCTTTCCCACACCCCTCTCAACTAAGAAGCTATCTCATTACTTAAGTAATCGTTAACACTTAGTGCAAAAGCAACCGGGGAAGCCGGGTGTCCGACACCCGGAAGCAGTCGCCTGCGGAGAGACTAGACTCCCTCCACCTCAGCCGCAGCCGAAGCCCCCCCAGCTCAGCCCAGGGCTTCCTACGGCCCCAGCTGGGTCAGAGACCCACTCGGGAAGGAAGGAGTCTCCAAACACCTCAGAGTCGCCCTGCCTTGGTCCACTAGGCCACTGAGCCACTGCCTCCCTACCCCTGACCCAACCTCAGCTTTTAACGCTGTTGTTGTTTTAATTACTTAATGCTCAAAATTCATCTCCAAACTTCTTAGCTAGGGCGAAGGGGAGAGGAGAGCTCACTTTCGCCCACCGCCCCCCCCCGACCCCCAGCCAAAGAGTAATTACCAATTAAGATGACAAAGTTTTACTCTCTAGGGCCAAATAACGACTAATCAAATTGCCTTCAGACATTTGCAAAGGTCACCGGCTATAAAAAATGTAATGTCAACGGCAACAACTATTATTTCTCCTCCGTAAACTCGCCAGGCTTTCAAGCTCTTTGCTTTTCATCTCATTTTCTGCTCCCACTCCCCTCTTCAAACCTTCCCAAGTTCGAGTTAAACGTCCAATATGGCTTAGGGAGCTTCGGATCATATGTGAAAAAAGAAACCACCGTTCACTTTGTTTTTAAACTTTCTAGAAATCACTCATGACTGGAGGGCCGGGTTTTAGCACTCAAAAAAGAAAGCATTTCCACTTGAAATTCAACTCCATTTCCCCCCAATTACACTTGCTAAAATTCAGGGCTATTATGGTGCAGGGAGACTGAGAAAATCTGCACAAGGAAAGAGGCAACAACTTTATGAACTTTGAAAAGACACTTTTCCTCCTGGGGTCTTAGAATCGAAAAGCTCTCAAATTACTCAGACTAATTAGCTGGGAGAGGACGTGATCAGACGAAGGGGAAAGCCAATGCTTTCATATTGATTTTTCTTAAAGGCCTCACAAAGGAAAAAATTCAGGAGCTTTGAATTAAAAAAAAAAATCCACCTTTCCACCTCGAAACTTGTTGAAATGGCAACACCCGGTGCAGCTTTGTCAGAGGAAGACAAGGAAAAATACCCACCGAGCGCTGGGGGCCGGAGGACAGGGAGGACCCCAGCTTTCGCAGGGCGAGGGCGAAGGTTGGGGGAAGCCTGGGGAGCAGAGAGTTTTCAAGTTCCGAGCTCTGCGCTCAAGTTGGGGGCCAGAGCCTGGGGTCCTGATGGAAGCTGACAATCCTCCCGCTCGGCTCGGAGCTCCCTCGGAGCGCGCGTTCGACCGCCTCGGCCTGGCAGCTTCCTTCCCGGCTCCCGCTCTCTCGCTCTTTCTCTCCGCATCCGGCGTGGGGTTGCCGTGCCGACTGACTGCTCGGGCTGGCGGCGGGCGCGGTGGCCCTGGGCGCTCGAGCGCCCGCGGATTCCTCGGTGCCCGGGAGAGCGCCGCACAAAGCCGGAGGGCGGGCGGCGGCGCGGCGAGCCGGCTCCTTCGGCGCTCCCTCGGCGCGCGGCCCTCGGCGCGATCGCTGGGCCCGCGGCTGGACAAAGCGGCCGGCGGCGGCCAGTCTCTGCAGCCGTTCCCGGGCCTGCGGCACCGCAAAGCCTCTTCGTCCTCTGCCGCCGGCCGGGAGCATTTGGCGACGTTGTGGCCGGGAGCCGCGGCGGCTGCGTCGCCCGGAGCCTCGGTTCTTCCTGCGAGCTCAACCCGCGCTGGCGCTGGCGTTGGCGCTGGCGCTGGGGTTGAGCCGGCCGGCCGCCGCGAGCCCTGCGCCGCTCCCGCTCGCCGGCCGTCGCCCTCCGACGCGGGCTTTCGCTGGAAGTAGAAAGTTTGGGCTCCTGCGTGGAAACTTCTCCAGTCCAACTCTCCCGGCGTAGCAGTGGGGGAGGGGACCGGCGAGAGGGAGGAAGGAAGGGGGGGGAGGAAGGGGGAGACCTGCCTGAATATTGCAATAAAAATGAAGCGAGAAGAAAGAAGCGGACTCACCTTTCTGAGGCATCCTCTCTCGTCAAAAGCTCCTGTCAAGAGTTTTGTTTGGTTGGGTTTTGTTTGTTTGTTTGTTTTCTCTTGTTGCTTAAAGACCACAACGGTTTGAAATGACGGTATTTTAAAGGAGTTGCTGGCGAGAGTTTACTCCAAGGACGCTGCTGGTTTGGTATGTGAGAGCAATTCTCAGATCCCTGGGAAGGAGACAGAGATTGACAATAAAATGGGCTGTCAGCGGCTGGAGAGTGAGAGATAAAGAGTGTGGGTGAGGGAAGTGGCTGCAGCCAGCACACCTATGCTGATTGGTGATGGCTCAAGTGTGTTAATGTGTGTGTGCCGGCGCCCGGCCTCGCATCCACCGCTCCTCACTGGCCCATTAGCGAAGCCTGACCTCTGTCATCATCCTCCAGCAAAACACTTCCTCCTGCGCCTGAACCAGAGCGGGAAATGAGGCCGAGCCACGGTTCGCTTTTCAAACCCACTAATCACTCCGCAACATGCAAATGTACGGATCGCTCCCACACAAAATATTGCTTTATGCAAAGCAGCGCCGGGGCCTCGCGCCAGCCGATTGGATGCTCCCTCTCCCCGCCTGGTGCAATTGGTCCGTTTGTTTGAATATGAATACACTTGTTTTCGGCCCCGCCGGTGTGTCCGGGCTGCTCTCCCCGGCGCTGGGCCCCCGCGCCTGGGCTCTGGGGCTGGCGCTCCAGACATCTCTAGGCTCGGAGCGCTCCGGGAATCAGCGCGGGCCGCACTGTGGCCGCGAACTTGAGGGGTCGAGTGAAGGCCGCTGAGCTGGGGGGCGCGCCCCCCACACCATTAAGCTGGGCGCGGGACTCTCAGCTCATGGATGGAGCAAGTTTCTGTAGTTCTGCGCGTCCCTCTTTTGCCAACTCCAGCGCAGCTTGGCCTGCTGCCCCGCCTCCGCCCGCCCTCCCCTCCCGCCCCTACCCCTACCCCTACCCCATCTCCGCCTGGGCGCTGGGACGCGGAACACAGCAGTGGCCGCGCCCTAGCCCACCTGGCCGCCGAGAAGAAGAAGAGAAAAGGGGTATGAGCGTCACTGGGTCCTGGCAGACACACTCCCGCGGAGGCCGAGGCGAAGCTTAGGCCGAGAGGAGGCCGCCCGTTTGGGAACTTGGCGAGGCCGGGCGGCCTTCCCAGTCCAGGCCTCCCGGGCCTGCCCATTCCCCCACCCTCTCTCCCCCGGCCCTTTCTTCTGTTCTTTCTTCTTTCGGAAGGCGCGGTGCGCAGTGGAGCGGAGGCACAGCCGGGGCTGGAGAGGCCCGAGCAAACACGCCACTTACTTTGTGTACAGAGGGTTCTTGTGAAAAGCCTGAAGAGTCCTCACCAAACACTCACCAACTTCTCCCACGTGCCATTTGTTGACTAAGTGCGGCTGCTTTTCCAGGCGCCCGCCCGAGAGGAGGGGACGCGAGGGGGAGATAAGGGAGGCGGGGGTGGAGGCCTGGAGTGGAGGGAGACTACCAATGCTGAGAGAGAGAGAGAGAGAGAGAGCGTTCGCCATTGATGTTGGTGTGTCAGCATGTATCCGTGTGTGCCACCCGTTATCTTGTGTGGTGTGTGAGTCTCTCCGCACCAAGATTCCCTCTCCTGGGTCTGCTCAGTCCACGGAGGCAACTCCCCTTCAGCTGTTGCCAGAAAACCGGGGAGGAAAGTAAGTAAATGGCTTTTCTCTTCTGACCACACACCAGAAGTCCATTTGTTGAATGCCGGACGATTAGGACACACCTCAGTACACTCCAAAGGCTCCCCTCGGTGCCCGCAGTTAAGGTGACGGGGAGGGAGCGGCTGCCTAGTCCTGCAAAATGCCGAGCTCTCTCGGAGCTTGCAGGCCGTGAGGCAAGGAAGGGGGAAGGTTTGGGATGGGGCACACACCCCAGGACCTGGCAAAGGAGAATGGGATTGGAAGAGCTGAAGCAGGGAGGCTGACAGGAAGCCACCGCCGGGTATACCTGACTCCTCTTGACTTGTGAAAAGTGCTAAAAGTCAGAGCTCATCAGTAAAGTCTGTGCAACCTGAACTCACAGATGACCCGCGGCGCGGCGGCTGCCCCTGGGACCTGGGACCGTGAGGACGCTGCAGGCTGTGTTGGGCCGCCGCAGGGCCTAGTGTGGGTCTCATGCTCTCCTCCCCAACCCAGACCCACTAACGCTGCCGCCAAGGAGCCGGGCAGAGCTCCGGGGTGAGCGGAGGCCTCCCCAGTCCGGGTCAGGTTTGCGGTAGCACAACCCGATTACCATCTCGGCCTGAGGAAGGCCCTTTCCGCGGTCCAGGAGTACTCAGCGCCGGGAGAAAAACCCAGACTAAAGAGGCTAAGGAGGTGGCGCCTCCTGAGCGAGACTTCGTAGGACCGCGACTTTCAGTGAGGCAGCGGGCCCATCCCAGACCAGCGAGAGCCTGCATCCTTTTTCTCTCCGCTTTTACTTCTCAACAATCATTAAAGAAGCTCGAACTCAAGTCTACTGAGCATAAGAGGCGGGGGGGGGGGGGGGGGGGCGGGGATGGAGGAATCCCAGAGACTGTCCGAACTGGAGGCAAATATCATTTTTACAACCTCTCAATTAGCGACCGAGTGGATTAGCACCTTCTTAAGCTTTGCCTCGGAGAGAAGCAGCCGTAATCTTGTTGCTATTTCCCCCCAGGGCCCTGGCTCTTTGAATCAGCTCCTTCTCCCACCCCACCCCACCCCCAATCCCACCTCACCTCGGAGAAAAGTTTTAACAACAAAAAATCGTAAGAGGCGAGGAGCGGGAGTGAATGCCACTGACGTCACTGAGTGAAGGTGGGAGCTCAGAAAAGGACTCTTGGAAACCCCTCTGCACAAACAAGAAACAAAAAGGACTTGGCAGCTTCCAATGTGTCAATATTTGGAGGGGGGGGATCTCAGCCCGGAGGGAGGCAGAGTTTTCAAAGTTTAAGGAGAGCCGGCTGGAGAGGAAGATTTCCTGTTCTCTCTGGGCTAGTCTCAAGGAGGATGGGGGTGCCGTTCCACCTCGTGGGTCGCCTCGCGCCCTCTGCCAAGTACCTGTTCTGGGGGCGACGCGGCCGACTGGGGGACTGGGACGGAGATGCAGCGCGCGAGGGCCAGAGGTGTGCGCAAATTTGAGACAATTCGCAGGTCGCCATTTTAATTGCGGCTTCCCACACCACCGAGGCCCACTTGCTGCCCTCCGGGAGGGGGAAGGAGGGGGGTCGCGCCTTTCGTTTTCTTTCTCGCCTTTTCCCGTCTCTCCCCAGGTTCCTACCCCCCGTCCCCCCCCCTCCTTGGCGCCCTAGGAGGACTTCTCTCCGGCCTGTTCCCTCAGGGGCTGCCCGGGTCATCCCACCCGGTAGGGAGAGGCTGTCTTTGCCTAAGGAGTCACGCTGGGGCATCGCTGCTCGCCCAAGAGTGCCTGGAGCCTCTGGCTAATACTGGTGCGTAAGTGTGAGGTCGGGCAGCATCTCACCCCCAGCGATCCCTGGCATTCGCCCGTGCCCGCTCTGCAGATTTCCCGCGCGAAGGCGGCCTCTGGCGAGGCAAAGATGTGCCCAGCTCTTGGGGGATGTACGTTCGGTTCCCGGCTTCGGAACCAAGAGTCTTCCACCCGGTGTTGTGACACCTCTGAACTGCAGCTTTACACCGCGAAGCAGAGGAGCGGTGCTGGTGTGCTGGGAAGGGTGGAGACGAGCATTTCTTTCAAGGAGGAAAATCTCCGCAAACACCTGCGTCACTTTGCATAGCCTCAAACGGCTCTCTCTCCCCCAGGCCCTGGGAAGGTGGGTTCCCTGGATAGCGGAGCTGACGAAACGGGTCAGACGAGCACCAAAGGCAAAGGCGCCCACCCCTGTTGCCCAGTTCCAGGTGCCTCCTCCACTGGGGGCCTTTCTCCCTCTCTTTTCTCCAGCAATCTGCGGGTTCCCAGCTCACCCGGCAGCCTCGCCGAGCCCAGAGCTCAGAGAAGCCGAGGGGAGTCGGGAGCCGGCCCGGTGGCGCCTCCAGACTGCGGCCACGCTAGGCTGGGGAAAGACGCGGTGCCCTCGCCCTTCCTTGCCTCCTGCCAAATGGCAAGTGTGTCACGGCACTCTCTAGGTTCGATTCTCTTCCATTCATGTTGGCCGGCAAGCGTCTCTTTCTCTTCCCTCTCCCCCCCCCCCCACAAAATACTTTAAAAAAAAAAATTGTCCAACTGTGTCTCCCAGCAAAGAGGTCCCTGCAGCCCAGCAGGTCGGACTCTCAAGCCTTTGCTTCCCGGACCCTACATGCTGTTGTCCAGATAGGGACCAGGTTTAAAACTCTTGTTGTGTAGGACACTTGCAAGTAACGGCACTCTCCGATTTTTGCAAATATGATTCCGAGGAAAGTTTGCTTTCCATTTCATCACCCAGGACAGTTCTCCATCTCTCATTTCCCTGTAACCTCCACCCTCAAGAGGCAAGAGTTCAGCTTCAAATGAAAAGCAAGCCAAGACCACCTCAGTCCCTTCTCCCTGGAGATCCCCTCTCTAAACAGCTGCCTGTTTTAAAGGCCAGGGACCGAGTCCTGCAATTTGTCCTGGATTGGAGCAGGGAACACGCGGGCTGGGAACTGGGGGCTTTGCTGGGGGATTTGAGGCCGGGGAAGGAGGAGGGAGCAAATGTCATGGCTGGCTCATTCGAGCAGCCAGGGAACAGGAGCTAAGCATATCCTGACGGGCTTTTAAAATGACATTGATTGGGACAAGCTGTTCCCCACCCCAGTAAGAGTTAATCTGCCTGTTAATCAAGGCACTAAGGGGCTCAATGCGAATTTTATTAGCGATTGGAGAACAGAGGCGGCAGCGAAGGATCAAAAGCCGGGATCCCAGATATTTGTCAGCCCGGTCACCAAAAAAAAAAAAGTATTATCAATTAGAAAACAGTTCGATGCTTTTCATCACTTCCTAACTCAGTCTCACAGATGATGACTTACAAACCTGACTAGCGGGGAAAACCGAAGCCTGGGAGCAGCCAGCGGCGAGAGGCGGGGGAGGAGCTGCGGGTTGGCTCTGCCGAGTTCGGCCCGCGGGAGTTTAGGAATCCTCAGCCTGGGGCCCTGAAGACTCAGATTCATTCCTCCCGAGAGCAGAGAGAATGATAAATAAATATCACTACCGATATCGACATCCATCCCTCCGGGTCAACTCCCCACTGCTCTGGTCGGGCTCCTGAGCCGGGTGACGTCTGGCCCCCGCGCGCGGCAGCGGGGCGTGCCGGAAAGTTTGCACAGCTAGAGGGACTCTCCTTCCATCTCTCCCGCGCTGCCCCCTTCTGCCCCGGAGGGGCGTTAGGTTCCCTTCGGTTTTCCTTTCAAATTCTAAAATAAATAACAAACGTCCAGACCCTGGGGAAATTTGAATAGTAACTCATTCAATAATCCAAATTATATGAGAGGGCCTAAGAAAAAACAAACAAAAACAAAAAACAAAAAAGCCAACCGCATACGCCCTCCGATCAAGGAAGGCGTGGGATTGAGAAGGCGACAGAGGAGGTCACCGGCTCGCCCTGGGCGCGGGGCGAGGACTCTGGTCAGAGGTAATTATGTCACTGCGTTTTCTCGCCGTGACAGCCGAATAAACACAATCTCCAATAAACATCTCTAATGAGGGAGGAGGCCCGAGCATGGCTGGGTTTGATTTATGACTGGAGGAGAAGGTCCACTTCCCACTGCGAAGCGGGCAACCTGCTCGCCGCCCAGCTCTGAAGAAAGGAACCCGCGAAGGAGAGGACCCACGCCCAGGTAAGGCGCGTGGTCGCGTGGCCACTTCTCTCCTTCCCCTGTTTCCCGGACAAGGTGGGTAGGGGGCGGCCACTGCTCGGAGTTGGGCGGTGGTCCTGAGCACCTGTCACAGGTGCCTGAGATACAGATGTCCTCCGAAGGTGCCCCCTGAAGGTTTAGAGAGGGGGCGCCAGGAGCACGAGTGGTAGTGTGGGGCGAGCCCGGGCCTGACCGAGAGGTCTCCCCAACCTCTCAGGCGGGTCCTCCCGTGCCCTGCGTAAGCCTTCCTGGCATCTCCGGCTGCTTGGGGCTGGACTCCCGGAACTTTCGCCCAGTGGAACCACGAGGTAGTTGGGGGTCGTCTCTTCCCTGACCCACTTAGAAGAAACTTCTGGAGCCCGGATTGGGTCGTCCCGGGGGCATGAGAGTAGCTGGGCGCTGCTCTCCCCGGCACTCAGAGGCCCGACTACCCTGGCGCCCACAAGCTTCACACCGAGGCAGCGAGCGCAGCGCCCGCGGTAACACGAGCCCGCGTTCTAGTTCAGTGAGAATCGTTAATTATTAGGTCTTCCGAAGTGAAGCTCAAATCACACGCTGGGTGCTTTACGCGCTGCCCAGCTCTGCGGGCAGCATTCTTTCGTCCTCTCCTTTCTGAGAAACGAACTCCTATCGCTAAGACTGTTTCAGTGCAACCATCTACACTTTGCAACCGCGGGAAACTTTTGCTGCACTTCGCCCGACCTGCGGCGGGGCGTTTCTACGCGCTCCAGGCTCGGGTGGGGACCTTTGCATGCGTGAATGTCGCGAACTGCTATTCGGGGGAGTTCCTGGCGCAAACTGCCTCCCCCCCCAGCATTTCTCACGATCGCAATAAGCTTCTGCAGACAGTAGCAGCAGATCCCTGTCTCTCTTCCCCATTTCCCGCTCACCTCCCCCAACTCAGCACCCACTGGAAGTCCACTCAGGAGACTGGAACATTTTGCCACTTTTGCAGAAAAGCACGCCCGGCAAAGACAAGACAACCTCCCCCCCTCCCCAATCTTATCCTGCCCTCAGTAACTCCCCTCCATCTTTGTCTCCTTTTAAAAGCAAAAATCAAGCCCCTGGGCTACTTGGGGGGGGGGGCTTGGTTTGGGGACACCCGACGTGGGCAGCGGAGAGGCGGCGCGGGTCCCGAGCCGGGCCCGGGCCGGAGCCCGGGCGGTTACCTGGGAGCAGAGGGCGGGGAGGCAGGTGAGCTTGGCGGCGCCGGTTCCCACACTTCTCACCGCCGCTCGGCAGGAGAAGTGGCAGATCTGACAGCCGCGTTCTACGCGAGGACCTGCCCCAGAGTTTAAATGTCAATGATAAGAAAAGAGGGTGCTCAGGCAGGCGCTAACTTTCCTTAATATCCATGCCAGGGAGATCCCCATTGGCTGCCCGACCCGCGTGACGTCATGGCGGCCAGAGTTGGGCTCAGCTCCGTTCAGACTAGAGCTCTTGCCGGGCGGGAGCCTCCCTCCCCATCCCGAGTCCTGCCCGCTCCGTGCCCTGCCACGGCCTTCCTGGGCCCAGCCCTTGGCTGCCCACGGGCAACCTGTCCTGACCCGCCCCGCCCTCCTTTAGGCCGTAGAGTCAACCCCAAGGAAACTAGTCCTCCTGAGCTCGCTCTTCTTTCCCGCCTGGCGCGCGAGTCCCTTTCCCCAGGCTGGGCAGCTACCTTTCCGGGTGCCCACCCGATCCCCTCTTCAGATCCTCCGAGGAAGTCACTTCATCAGAGAGACCGGAGGTGGCGCTGGGTTGAGAGGGAGACTTGGCAAGAATCGTTCTCAGGAGGAGTTCGAGGAGCGATGGGTACCCCAATCTGGCCATCGCGCCTACATGTCACCAGCTGGGTATAGACGGGGTCTCGGGAAGAGGACGGACAATCCCTTCCCTCAGGCTAAGCCAAAGTCCTCGCCAGGCCCGCTGGGTTCTCAGGAGGAGAGCCAGGAACGGAGCCTGCCCGAGATCCCCTCACCCTCTTGGGTTCCAGTCACGTAGAAAATGTAGGTGATTTTATTAACCTTTGACTTGGGGGTTAACTGTTGCCTTTGTGGCCTAGAGGAGTAAAATAGGAAAGTCCCAGATTATGAAGTCAAGATTCCTCTTCTCAGAGCCGAGGAAACAACAGAAATTGAGGCGGGGTTGGCCGGATACCGACCTGGTGGTCTGTGCTTGTTTTCCCTTCACCCGCTGTGGAATGGGAGACGGCTTAGTTGAGCTGGGCCTGACTATCTTGTGACGGGGACTTAGACCCTCATTGTCATTCTCGTGTTTCCCTCCCTCCTCCCAAACAGGGGAGGGGGTTTCTCAGTGTCCAATCCCTTCCTTCTCTGCTTCCTTCCGGGTCTCGAACTTGGAAGTGACAGAGGTCCGGCCCGGAGGGGCAGTGGGCGCTTGAGGAAGTGGCAGCAGGGGAAGTGGTGGGGCTTGGATTCACCTTTAGGCAGCTGGTGGGAGTCCTAGCCCTGGTAGACCCGGGCGTGTGTGTGTTGAGGCTAGAAAGGGGACGTCTAGGCCGGAGGATGACCCCAGGGCCAGTTCCTGCGCACCTTGCTTGGGTGCGGGCGACAAAGGGAGAGAGGAGCACAGATGGTGCCGAGGCGTGAGAGGTCGAGCGGTTCCCGCTCCCGCCCCCGGCACATCTGGATAGGTGTGTGACTTCGCAACCGGCCGGGAGGCGGCTCCAGGCAGCCCGCCTGAAGCCTCCTCTAGATCTGGCCCCCTCTCCGGATTTGATTTCTTCTTTATTTTTTTCTTGCTCAGCCCGTCGAGGGTAGCGATGGAAAAGGGAAATGGGAGCCTGTGGCGAAGAGGTCTAAGCGTGGTGTTTTACTTATTTACCAACGTTTCCCACACTTCCTCGCCATCCCAACTCCCCATCCATCCCCCCATCGGCCACTCTAATCTGGGCCAGAACCCAACTGCGGTCCGGTCTCCCAAGCCCGGCTGGGCCTGGGAGTGGCGCTCAGGGAGGAGTTTGCTCCGGTTTCTCCGCTGCCCTCGGCCACCTCCCGTGACCTAGTTTCTAGGCAAGTTCCTAGCTCACCTCCAGGATCTGGTCCAGACCCCGGCCCCAGATATCCTGAGGTCTCCCCCGCCCCATGGTCTGCCTTGGAGTTTGGGCTGCTGCGGGTAGGCCCCGGGCCTGAGAAGGCCTTCGGACCGCCCTAGTTTCTGTCAGCGGCTCGCTCCCCACCGGTCCCCTCTGTGCCGACCGGAGGCCGCCTGGAAGGCTGCTCCGGGCTTGTTTGTAGTCCGGGCCATTAAGTGTGCGCGGATCCCTGCAACCCAGCAGGGTGCTCGAGAGCGACGCTGGAAACGCCAAGGCCGCCGCCTTCTTATCTGCCTGTCAATAAAGGGCGCGCTCCGGCCGCGCAGGAGCACGGGGCGGTGGCGGCGAGGCCGGACTAGGTCCTTCCGCGCTCCCGGCCAACGCACAAGCCGCTCTCCATTTGCCCCGGGCACAGAAGGCAGGGCGGGAGGAGGCTGGCGCTGAGGTAGCCACCGGGGAGGATGCAAGTTGAGCCGCTGCTGCAGCTCGGTACCCCGGCTGGCTTGTGACCCGGGAGCCCTCTGGAGATCCTCCCAGAACCCGGGATGCGGGGCTCCCCTTCAAGCCCGTCACCGGCCTTGTGGGCAGCTCGTCCGGGCGCAGCTCCTCGTGGTGCCCAGTCCGCGAGGCCCGGCCTTGCCCAACCTAGGCAGAGGCGGACTCTGTAGGCCGCACCGGCCGGCAGCGCCGGCAGCAGGGCACCGCGGGCGGCCTGGGGGCGTCATTGATGACTTGCAGTCCGGGGATGCGGAGTGAGACCTGAGGCGGGCTGCACGCGGGGTGCAAATGGCCAGCAATGGAAAAGGAACCCCTTTCCTTCCAGGCTTCCCCCCAGCTCAGGCTAGCCCAGACTGAAATTCTGGGCAGTCCCAGGCTCTGATTCTCCACGGCAGCAGCGAGCGAGCTTTGCAGCCGCCGGGTCCGCGGGGGGTGCGGTGGGGGAAAGTTCCCTGGTCACCCCTGGCCTGTGACTGCGGGGAAGCCCAGAGCTTCCCTTCCAGCCGAGGCGGGGAGGAGGATGGGGTTAAGGGGCCTGAGATAACGGGTAGGAGTGGAGGAAGGGAGAGAGAGGAACGATTACAGAGCGAGGCTTGCTTGGAAGGAGACTGGGGGAGAAGATAGAGAGCCCGTTCTTGGCTTGAACGGTAGCTGAGATCTGTTTTTCTTGCCCAAGGTACGTTTCTCTCTCTCTCCCCCCGCCCCTAACTACTTTATGCAAATGAAGAGGCTTCCAGATTGGCAGAGGCCCTCCCGCCGGACCTGTGATACTGGGTGTGTGGGAATTGATTGTCTTTTCACTGAGAATGGGCACTGAGTCTCCTAAACAATTGAAAAGTAGAAATGGATTTTTCCACTTTAGTATTTTAATTTCATTTTACTATGTCTGGACGATAATGCATCCTGTTAACTTCTGTTTTTACTTATTATTCCTGGGTGTGTGCTAGTTCATAAAGAGGTTTAATAAAGCTTTTCTGTATAAAAATTAATAGAGGGAGAGAAACCTGACTAATCGAGGAAAAATACTGTGTATAATGTGTGTCATTTCAAATAGCTGTACAAGCCAGGAGTCCACATATTATCTCAGGAATTAAATTTACTGGGTAGTGCATGTGGCTCTTGCTTCCCTCCCTTCCACTTCCTCCCCTTTAAATGCAAAGCTTTTTAAACAAGATTTTCATTGTAAATAAAACCTGGAGGAATGTTTGTGGATCTGAGTGTCAAAAAGGGAAATAGCATAGATAATATTTGCTCTCTCTTTACCCAGCTCTAAAAGACTGCATAAAGGCACAGTTATGTGCAATACTGTGGTTTCTCTGCTATTCAATTATTTTCCTGCTCTTATTCAAAGAAATACTTAGTTTCTTCTCTCTTCCGTCAGTTCTACCCCACCATAATGTTTTCTTGGACATTTGAGAAAAATCTCCCGATCCTTCCAGTTTGCTTTCCCACTAAGAAAATCTCTATTACAACCAATTCAAGAAAACTCTGCTTTTCTTTTCCTTTTAAATATTTTTATGTTAAGTCAGTCTGTGGCACCATGTTTGATTTCTTTCTCTCCCTTGTCCGGGTGGAGACTGAGACATTAGCTGAATTCCCTGGGGGTGATTGGATGCAATTCGCTGAAAGTAGACAGGCACGTCCTGGATGTTAGAAATTCACTTTTTCTCAACGTGACAAGGCTGCCTTCGATCTACAATTGTATTTGAATGGGCAATGAGCGGAAAGATCTCTCATCATTAAGCCTGCTTCTACTTTAGCAAAATAACGAGAGCCTTCATTTGCACACAAATGCTCAAAAAACTCAGATTCCCTGCAACTCTTTAATAAAAAGGGATGGCTGTGTAATTTAAACTGGAGGTGAGAATCCAGAGAGAGTGAGAGAGAGAGATGGGGGTTTCAAAGGCATCCCCTCCCTTCCCCCAAAAGGTCCATGTGATCGAGTTGACTTTTTTTTTTAACTTTAAATCTTAAATAAGATGTGAGTTGTAACAAGAGGATTGCCACTTACTCCGTGACCCTTATAATTGGATTAAATATAGACTGAGACATACAAAAACACACGAAGATTGACACCTGCCAACTGGACTTCCTTATGATTGATTGTGATGCTTCGTGCTGGCAACAATAATGAAATAAATTGTACGGATAAAACAGCACATTTGTCATTTCCGTGCCATGAGTGAGGAAGTCAACGAGTTAGGCAAGCTGTTAGCTGACAGGCGTGAGCGGGAGGCAAGCTAAAGAGATAAATAAGGATTCCAGGCATTGACAGGACAAATTATAACTTGTCACAACCTTTTTAAATTCAGAAGTTTTCAATTAACATATATATTGCTGTTACATATAAGATAAGGGGGTGCCGACGTAAACACGCGTGATGCTCAGGGACACCACCACCCCCCAGCGCCAAGGGCTTGGGCGTCCAGGTCTCTCCAACTGTGATCGCAAGTGAGCCCTGGAGGGCACCCTCGGGCCTCAGTGCCCAGCCTGTCCGAGGGCACCGCCAGGCTTGTTAAGGTGGCTGAAGCTGTGTTAGGCTGAGGGGTGGCTCCTTCTTTTGCTCGGACCCGCAAATTGTGACTCCAGTACCCTTTCTTCACAGAAGTAGAGCACCCAGTCCAGGGGAGAGCCCAGGCAAGGCCTGCGCCTAGGTCTGGCGGGAAAAGCCCCACTCTGCCTTACTTAGTTGCCATGTAGAAAGTATGAGATAGAGGGCAGAGATGCCTTCCTCCCTTTAGCACTCCATGGCCTTGCCTTCAGGAGAGTATCTGAGCTCCTGATCTTGAGGTATCAGCAATGGCCACGTCCTGGGGCCAGGCCTAGGCCCCTGAACCCTGGTGTGGCCTGAGGCTGCTCCCAGTGCTCTAGACTCCTGCTCTAATTGTCCAGTCCAGAGTCACCCGGGTGGAGGCCACAAACCCAGCTCTTTCAGTACTATCCAGGATGAGGGGCTGCCTTCCCCTATTCATCCCTCAGCTTTGGTACAGTTTCAGGATCTCCTTATTGGCCCATGGATGGGGGAGGAGACTGGGGGCAGGACCCTGGGGGGCCTGAGGCCATTCAAGAAGTATTAGTGAAGTTTAGGAGGAGTAAAGCTCAGGTACCGGGCAGGGCACCCAGTTAGGGGTGGCATTGGGATTTCTGATGGAATCTAGGGTCTGTGGTTGGAGACGAATGTGGGTAAAGTTTGAGGTGAGTTTGACAAGTGTGTAGGGGAATGTAAACTCCTTAATTGTCTCCACCCCAAAGGAGGCTGACTTCTTACTTTTAAAGATTAGTCCCATCTAAGCTAGAATCTGGACTTTAGGTGTCTATCGGTATTCCCGGTATTCTCTGCACCTACGTCCCGGCCCCATGCCAAACTCCAGCTGGAACTTTGGAATGTTAGCGGCGGGAAGTGAGCATCCTCAGAAGCAGAAGTGGGGCCTGGGCGGGAGACTAGGCTACAGAACAGGGCCTCATCCTTGCCCAGCCCAGGAGCTCGAGGCCGCTGGAAGCGGGTCAGGTCCAGTTCCAGGAGGGCCGAAGAGGCCCGGTCCGGGAGGGCGCCGAGCTTCTACCCCAGGCCGTGGTCCGCCTCCACTTCCTGCGCTCCGCTCCAGCCAGAGTCTCGCAGCGTGGTGCCCGGAGCCCTCGCCCTTGTTCTGGTCCTCGTGGCGAAGAGCCCAGCCTTGCTGTCGAGGCCACTACCTGTCACCACAAACACTTTCGGAAAAAGCATGTCCAACCCAAGCTCCAGCGACCTAACCTCCGGCGCCCGCCACTGAGTGAAACACCGCGAAGCCCTGAATCTTTCCAAAGAAGGAGACCGAGAAGAAGGGGAGGGAGGAAAAGGAAGGCAAAAATCAAGTTACACGGAATTAGCTGGAAGCCGCCTCATTCCCCAGCGACTGCAGCCATTAACATTATAATCTCAAACGCCATTTTTTATGTAACACTATTGTTAGTAAATCAACTCCTCAGGTCCTCTGAGACGCTGACCCCTGGCAATTCAGTGAAAGTGTAATTATCTCTCCGAATCTTGGACAGATTTAAGAGATTACATTTCAACTAAATCTATATCAATGCTAATTCCCTCTCTTCCCCCCAGCCTGCAGGTGCTAGGCACGGGAAATGGCGTCAGGCCTCAGCAGAACCGCTTCACAAAGAGGAGAAGGCTTGCTGCGTACAAGGCCAAAAGAAATGAAGGCACACATAAAATTACACCTTTTTTTTTTTTTTTTTTTTTGCTACAAAACCTGGTTCTTATATAGCAAAGTTAAACAAAGCAGCTATGCTAAATTAGCATTACATAAAGGCGAGTTTAATGCTCGGTTACAGTCAACTGGTGTATCTCTGATGGCTAATTGTCTATCAAAATTAAAGAGAAAAGAACAAATGATTCGTTATAAGAAGGTGTTAAAAGCTTCAACAAAAGGACATTTCACAAATATAATATCGGCAGCTCAGGGATTGCCCGCGGGGTTGTTCAGGCCCCAGCCCTGCGCAGCTATGAAAAGTGGGGTGCGGAGTGCTATTTGCCTGGTAAGAGCTCATTTCCTCCCAAATGAGTATAATAAAAACCCGAGAGGCGATATTAGTGGAAAGATCGGGATTAGTCCTAATCGGCGCGATGGACGTGGGCTTCAAAGGCGACCCCTACTCTCTATTCCCGGACTAGGGGCGGAGGGCGCTTTGCCATCCCCCGAGGATACCACATCCAACTCGCCAGTGCCTCACGTTCAGGGACAAGAGAGAGCGAGGACGCGCTCGGGGTAGTTTCAACAAAGGAGAGTAGGCTTCGCGGGTCCTGCCTCTTCCCTGCCTTCTCCGGGTTGTTAGAAGACGGTACCGGGCTCATTCGGGGATCTCCGAGGCGCGGGCACGTGCCTTTCTGATGCACAGTGCTGGCCTCCGGGGGCGCCGGCTGCCGCAGCCAGCCCACCCTTCTAGACTGGGGAGGACACAGAATATACTACGGTGGCTCCCTTCCCCAAGGCAACACCAGGTCTAGAGCTCCAGGCATATTTGTTGTTCAAAGTTAATTAAACCTGAAAGCAACCAAAATGCACGCGCCAGGCTCACTGAGGCCAATTCCGGACTGCGCCGTAGCCGGCCCGCAGCGCCGGAGAAGCGGCGAGGGCCGCCCGGGCTCGCTCACTCCTCCGGAGTCTCTGTAAGAGAATCTGAGGCTGGGGAATAAAAGCCGAAACCAAATCAGGCAGCAAGAGCAACAAACCGTCTGGAAAATGGACCCACAGAGCCGCAAGAATCTACTTTTTTTTTTTTTAAACCGTTGACAACTTGTGTCCTAAAGAAAGTGTATTGAAGATAATTGAAATGATTACAATTCATTGCTGCCTGACTTTGAATATAAACAGTCACATAACGACATCCCCGCTGTACAACAACAATTTAATTTCCATTATCCGACCTCAGGATCCTAGCGCCAGCCGCCGGGGCAACGCGGCTCTAAATTCAGAAATCTTGGCTGCTGCCTGCATCATTCATTTCGGGGACGTGAGGGTGGGATAGGGGTGGAGAATGGGTTTGTTCTCTCCTCCCCCCGAATCTTGTTCTGAAAATCCCAGGGACCGGTGGACACTGAGAAGCCGACAGCTGAGACAATCGCCGTCAAGGGCCCACCTTTGCCCGAAGGGGCTGCGGACGATGGCAGGGTTTGTTGTCCCCAGGAGTTCTAGGACCCGCACGGGACAGGGCCCCCAGTTCTCACCCTAAACCCACCGGATCTAGGGAGGGCCTAAACTGGGCCCCTCTCTCCAGGTTTCCCTCTCGGGGGCTGCCGCCTTTTCCTCTTCCTTTCCCCTTCTTTCCAGCCCTCGTGTCCTTTCCTTCTTTCAGCTTCTAAGTTCCCAGGCTCGCGCGTGGAGCCGGGCGGGGTCGGCTCCAGGGGCTCCCTCGCGGATTTGGAAGTTGCTTCGGCCTTGAACTTGCCACAGCTTCCCCCGCAGCCACCCACACTTCACGACCCCAGGGAAAGAGCGAAGAAGGCAGGGTCTCTTTGCACCACAGGGACGCTGGCTCTCACCTTGGGGCGCGGCCTTCGCCGAGCCTCTGGGCTAGAGCCGGGGAGAGGGGGTGGGCTCCGGGCCGAGGCCTACGCAGTGCGCAAGCGTCGCTCGGGCCCGCCACCCCCTCCCCAGGCGCAGGGTCCTGGGGACAGACTCTACTCCCCTCTCCGCGAAACTACCGCCTCTAAAAAAAAAGACCATCTGGTAATTGTCTTTCTTTAGATCTTCCCTTAATTATGCTTTTAATTAAAGATGGTTCAAGGCACCGGACCACATGAAGGGCAGTAATTACAAATTACATTACAAACCCGACAGATGTAGCGGGATCTGCTGGGAGAAAGGTACCGGAATAAAAATTTGACTAAACTTTGGGATAAATTAATCGGCGGCTTGGAGAACAGAAGCACAGTTCTGATTATGTAGGCTCCAGCCAGGATTTAAGTTTTGTGTCATGATTGTTTTCATATTTCTTTGACGTCTATTGATTTGGAGGCAGCTGCAAGCTTTTGTCACAGGAGAGAAGAGCAGTCACAATATATTAGCTTGATGGCATAACTCGAACTGGAGAGGCGAGGGGAGCCGGAGTGACGGGGGCGCACGTGACCCCGCCCGGGGCCTCCTGGCCCAACCCTTACATTAACTTGTTCTAACAGGAATAATGGAGAATTACTACTAATGTTTGGTCAGAAGGTGCTTTTCTGTCTAGAAACGGGGGTGTGGGGGGCAGGAGTGGCGCGGCCGGGGCCGGGCATGCCGGGGTGTCTCCGCGCCCCATCCTCGCCGGCCAGCCGCAGCCCTGCGGCGGGTGAGCCTAGGCCGGGCTCCACGGCGGCTTCAGACTCCGCTTCTGGACTCCCAGCTCCGCGCCCACGTCGAGGGGCGCCGGGATGGGAGAAGTTCCGCGGCACCCGGGCTTGGCCCGGAGGTGCCAGGCCAGGTCCCCATCTCGGCCTCTCTTGGGGGCTTCCTGCAGGCGGCGTCGGGGCAGGAGGACAGTGGACCGGGAAGGCGACCGCCAGGCGGGTGCGCGGCCTCACCTGGCGTGCGCGGCCGCCCGCCCGCTCGCCCGCCGCGGGCTTGGAGCGTGATGCAGATTGCGAAAACAGAAGGGAGGGAGTTGGGTCATTTCCTTTGCTAATCATCGCCCCCGCCTGCTCCTTCCTCCACTCGCACCCCATCCCCGCCGCCACCCAGCCTCGAACACGCTTCCAAGCCGGAGTCTGACTCACTTTGAGCCAGTGGCTGCGCTTTATGGAAAAAATATACGTGCCCATCACTCACCCATCTATTTACAGCGCAGGTGCAGTGCCCAGGGGAACGCGCACGGACAATTAAACACGCCCACTTACGGCTTTCTATCACCCACGTGCTTTCAGAAATTGATACAACCCTAATTTTGACGCAAAATTCTACTAATACACCTTGCCAGAGAAGAACGTTCACTGAAAAGGTGCGTTATCCACGCCTGATTTAAACGAAGAGAACAGGACTGTCGCTGGAGAAGACCCAGCGGCCTGACACTTTTTCTCGCTTGGGGGAAGGAAAGTTTTTCTTTTGATTCGTCCTCTCGCTTTGTTTCTCTTTTCCTTGGCGTTACAGTTTCTGAGAGGAATGTAAATATTTTGACTAAATCTCTGCAGGGGCCTTTTGAACACTAGGCACAATCATCTGTGGAATACTGTAGTTCATAGTTTCAAAACTTGGGTGTCAGAGTCTCCCTTGCCCAGGAAGCCCATAGAAATAGCGGCGACCTCTCGACTCCTTATTTGTATAATGAAATGAAGTATTCCCTAGTGTTTGTCCAAATTTTAAGGATGTTTCTTATCACTGCTACTTTCCAGTTATTTTCAGGGAAGAAAATTCGAGTCTGATAGGACTTTGATGGAGTTGTGACGAGATCAAATTTTACCCTGCTTCCCTCTTCCCTCTACCTCTCCTGCTGTGGCGCATGTACCTGAAGTGTGCAAAAATGGAAGTAATTTTTGAAAACATTAAAACCCTGTTTAGCTCCTCTGTGTATTTGAAGTGGGGATGCCTTTCTTTTCCTATTTTAGTATTTGATACAAAGCAGATATGTTGAAACAGAATGCAAGGTTCAGAGAAACTAAAATGAGGAGGAAAACAGTGCTAAGGAATTTCCCTAGCTCTGAATATAATACAAATAATGTAATGAATGTCTTTTCATTCAAAGTGAGGCAAAAATTGTCAGGAGGCATAATGTATCATCTGTTTTTCACATGATGTGTTTTCACGTGTTTTTCAAAAAATATATACCAAACATTCCCCATTATCAATCTACCTATGATTTTAAAGTCTAAAAATATTTCCAAACACAGATATGGTATAAAAACATAGATTTCGACTTTGTTTTTGTTGTTGTTAAAGTTATCTTATTCTTGATTTTTAAATACCCAAACTGTTAATGTCAGTTGTGGCCATTTTAGGGCCTGGATGCTCTAGGAGGACAACCAATAATGTGTTTATTTATCTATCTTATTTTCTTATAGTTCAATGAATATTTGACACAAAACATTTTGGGCAACCTTAAGTCCTTTTTAAAATCAAATATTCTGTATTTGTAGCAAATAAAACTGAATTTTTTTGTTTTTTATAGCAAATTTATGTTAATGAAATAAAGAATAATACTGAGAATTTAGTAAGGCTTACACAATGCTGACAAAAATACTTGAAAGCAGAAAAAAGATAATGTTAAAACTGCCTATAATACTGCTTGTGGTCCTAATTTTTTTGTGTGTATAAGGAATCTGAGTTTTTCAGTGAATAGTATTCTGTTATTTCATTCTATATTGCCGTAAGAATACCCACCTGTGCTCTGTTTGCCTTGCTGTGTTCTCATAGCTTATGTGTGCACTATGAATTTCAATAAAGAGAAATTACTGCTTAAAAGAATAAAGAATGGTTACTTCATGTCTCCTTGTTCTTTCTTTACAATGTGCTCCAAAGTCTTTTTTTTTTTTTACAAATCCCATTGCAGCTATTTCCCCTCAATTCCATGATGAAAGTAAACAGCAAATGCCGTTCAATTTAGTGGAACTCAAGCACAGGGAGTATAAAGATTTTGTTCAAAGCCTCCCTCAAATCTATTTTGGGACTTGGAAACAGAATTGGGCTGGAGGCAACATCAGTAAACGTCTCTGACTCCAAATGATGCTACTTGAAGCAGGTGGCTTTGGGGTTCATTTTGGAAACAGAAGACATCCATGGAAATATGTGTTCCTCAGAGACTGACAAGCTATGGTGGACTTCAGGAGGAATCAAAAAAAAAAAAAAAAAACAACAACAACATGCTCTCACCTGCCTCCGAGTTGCAGGCAAAGAAGAGTTTCCTCTCATCTTGCCTGCATTACTTTTTTGTATTTGGCAGCTGAACCAGAGAGCAGCCTGCAACATCTTGCCTTTGGGGACTTCCTGTGGCTTTGCCACATTCCCCGGAGAAGCTCAGAATCCTGGAATCGATGGAGGGATTAAAGAGAGCCACCACCATCAATCCCCCTCTAATCCATCTGGGGCTGATGCAGTATTGATAACAACCTTTCTGTTGCCCTACAGTTTCAGGCCACTGAAATGAAAACAATTTGATTTTGGAGGCAGGGATAAAGTAGAGGCAGGGATAAAGTAGAGGCAATTGGTATAGTCTTCTGGGTTGAACGGATTGGTTTCTATTCCAAAATCATGGACCCAAGTATACAAAATTAAACACTTCCCACTCATTTCTTTCAGAGTGATTTCTTCTCTTTTGAATATTGCAGTGATTTGGATTGAGGCATTGACACATTCGTTTACCAAGAAATCTTACAGTGTTGCTGGGACAAGACCGTTCTCAGTTGCTTCAATTTGGTAGCTTCAGTTTGCTTGCCTCTCTCTGCTTGAAGCTACTCTGTTAGGTAATAAAGAAGCCCATTTGCATTAGATAACAAGAATCGGACAAGATAGACACAATGCTGATTAAACAAGGACTCATATCCCATTTTGAAAGCTCCCTGATAAACAAAACCACAATCGCATCAGTAAGTCAAGCAAAAATCTGAAGATAAAATCGACGTCAGTTTTCTGTCTTGGTGACAGGCAAAGAATCACCAAGAATCATATCCAATAACTCTGTTATCAAGTACCTCACTGTTGTCAATGAATTCAGTTATGCTGTGGGTCAAATCATGCCCCCAGCTCCATGATGATGTTTATAGCATCCCTCACATTGACACAGACTTGACCAGAACAATATGCTAACAATTATAGCTGTCCGACAACCGAATGGTCTGCTTTGTAAGGTGAGGTGTGTGGAGACACTGGGAATGTTCAAGTAAAATCTGGGTTGTAGTGAAGGTTAAATTTGCATGGACAATGGTTGGGAAAACTGACCTATTCCCCAAACTCCTGTTCAGGGCCAGCTATGTTGGGATCCTTCAAAGAACATTTATTTATCTACTGGTTAATACGTTAAATAGTTTTAATATGATTACTTTTTGAATATGATTATGCATTCATGTGGTTTAGAATTCTAAAGGTTCAAAAAATATTTTGTGCAAGTTCTCCTTCTTGGGACTTCCCTGGTGGCACAGTGGTTAAGAATCTGCCTGCCAAGGCAGGGAACAGCGGTTCGATCCCTGGTCCGGGAAGATCCCACATGCCGCGGAGCAGCTAAGCCCGTGAGTCACAATGCCCGAGCCCACACGCTGCAACTACTGAACCCCACGCGCCTAGAGCCCATGCTCCACAACAAGAGAAGCCACCGCAATGAGAAGCCCACACACCACAACAAAGAGTAGCTCCCACTCGCCACAACTAGAGAAAGCCCAGGCGCAGCAACAAAGACCCAACACAACCAAAAACAAAAAACCCTCCCTCTTACCCTGTCACCCAATCACCTAATTTTTAACTGTTGGAAGCAACCAATATTACCAGTTTCTTGTATATAGAGGAGCTTAAAAACAGAATCCCAGGGCCTACTTAATGAGATGGAAAGAAGGGGCTTACCATCTGTTTTGTTGTTGTTGTTGGGTTTTTTTGTGTTTTGCCACACCAGTGAGGCTTGTGGGATCTTAGTTTCCTGACCAGGGATCGAACCCAAGCCCCTGGCAGTGGAAGCGCAAAGTCCTAATCACTGGACCACCAAGGAATTCCCATTACCACCTGTTTTTAAAACCTTTCCAGATAATTCTGTTGGGTTGGGCACAATGGTCTTACTTGATTTCTAGACTACTTTCAAACACTGAGATTTTATGGAAACCTCTAATGTAATAGTATTCATTCCATACATTTCCATAATCTGTGCAAAGTATTTTCAAAACGAGTATACTTTTTGATTCTCCTTGCAACCCTGTGAAATAAATATTATTTTCCTATTCTCTTCCCATTTTACTGAAGATAAAAACTGCATCTCAGGGTTTAAGTGACTTGATCAAGGTAACTCAGCTAGTAAATAACAGTCAGGTAGCATCACTTCAGGCTATTCCAGGACCTATAAACACTTTTCCTTTGAGAGCCTACCCCACATCATATCAAACAGTAAAATATAACCACATTTTAATATTATTATTTGATATAAACTTTTCTGAAAGAATCTTGAATTTTATTAGGAATGTTTTCACGATTGTATATAACGTATTATTTGAGTTGCAGCGTGTTAACTGTTTGTCATGTAAACATAAATTAATGCTGACTTTACAGTTTGTGTTTTCATATTTTGGAGCTACTAATTTTTTGGAGGTGGTGGCTAAATTCAAACATCTTTTCAAACCCCTGAAAAACTTGTACGTTTTAGATTCTATACTTGAGGTGTCTGTATTAATTAGGATAAGTTTAAGCTTCTGTAATTCAGTGCATTAAAGAGCATGAAAGTTTATTCCTCTCTCATCTAACAGTTCGAGGTGTGTGTTTCTGGACAGTGGGCAGCTTTCCTCTATAGGATCATTCAGACTTCTAGGGTCCTCTATCCCCTGGGCCATAGCCTTTGTTTACTAGGCTCACAGGTTTCTTCAGGTTCTGGCTCATGGGAACTGAAAAAAGGTTGCAGGAAGAAGGCCATGGTCTGTAAGTCTACCTTGGAAGTGGTACACATCCCCTCTTCTTGCATTCCTTTGTCCAGAACTTAGTCATATCTCACAATAAACTACAGACAGAACTGGGAAATGTAACAACCCACATGCAAAGAAGGAAAGGATAGTGGATTATGGCAAACAACCAAGCAATATTTACAACAACACACAATGTAGTCAGGTAACTCTGACAGTAATCCAGGTAAGAGCTAATGATGGTAGCAGTGAAGGCTGTGGGAAGTGATTGGATTCTGGATATATTTAAATTTTTTTCCTGATGGATTGGATTGGGTTGTGAGAGAAAGAGGAGTCAAGGTTTCAACCTGAGAAATTGAAAGAATGGATTTGCAACTCATAGAGAAGAGGAAGACTGGGACAGAGGCAGTGAGGTGGGGATTATGGAGAAAAATAACGAATTTTGTATTAGGTATATTGAGTTTGAGATGCTTATTAGACATCCAAGTGGAAATGTCACATAAGAGTTGGATTTATGAGCCTGGCATTCAGGGCATATGTCCAGGCTGGTGAATTTGGTAATATTTAACAAAGAGATAATTTTTTAAACTATGAGATTAAATGAAATTAGAGAGGGAGTCGATGCAGACAGAGAAGAGGTCTAAGGGTCAAGCTCTGGGCCATATCAATGTTTAGAGTTCTGGGAGTTGAGGAGAAATCAGCAAAGGAAATTGAGCAGAGCAACCTGGAAAGCAGGAGGAGAGCCGAAAAGAGTGACACACGGGAGGCCAAGTAGAGAAACATGTTAAGAGAGAATGATCAGCTGGTATTCAATTACAGTGTCAAATGCTATGAATGGGTCAGGTTAGGTAAGGACAGAGAATTGACGGTGAGATTTATCAGTGTGGAGGTCTCTCAGGGCCTTGTCATGAATGGTTGGGTAACGTGGATCGTGGGAAAAAAATCTTGTTGGGGTGAGATCAAAATATAGCGAGAGGAGAGAAGTTTGAAGCAGTACAGTACATACAACTATTTTAGTGATTTTTATTGCAAAAGGCAGCAGGAAAATGAGGCAATAGGTAGAGGTCAAGTTGTATGTTTAGGGAGTTCTCTGGTGGCCTCATGGTTAAGATTCTGGGCTTTTCCTTCCAAGGCCTGGGTTCAAGGCCCCCCAAAAGATCTATCTTTAGACATGGGAGAAAACAATCGACACGTTTGCATTCTGATGATCCTATCTTGCACTAGAGAGGGAAAAATCAATGATGCAGGGGAGAGAGAGGAGACTTCTCTTAGTGTCCATGAGAAAGCAGGAAGAAACAGGGTATGGTGCATAAATGGAGGTGTTGGTCTGGTTGAGAGCATGGATGGTCAGTCCATAAAAGTCGAGGAAAGCAGAGCTGATAGACTCAGATGCAGTGGGTGGAGCTTCTCGTCTGATTTTCTCTGTGAAAATCAGTAAGTCAGGTCATCATCTTAGAGCAAAGATGGAGGAGGAGGCATTGTGGGTTTGAGGTACGAGGGGGAAATTGTGGAAGTCATCTAGACTCTAGAGAATGGGTGCATGAAGTGGCTGGAGGCTTGTGTACGGTTTCTGGGCATCTCTGGGGGCCCAGGCAGCCTCACTGGCGTATATTTTTCTCTAGGCACGGTCAGCTCAGGTGCAGCGCAGGGAGAGTTGGATTTGACCATGGTTGGGTTTTTGTAAGGATAGTATGAAGAAAGGAGGGAGAGGGGCAAGGGCATTACTTATGTGTGCAAGGAGGTGATTCCATGGAGACTAAGCTGGGTAGCAAAGGAAATGAAGACACAAAGGAGTGAAGGCCAGTGAAGGGGTGGTAGGATTAAGGAATTTTCGATCTTAGTGAGTCAATGAATTGTCAAAGTGATGGAGTGGGATGGAAAGATAGGAGGTGGTGTTGGAGGGTGGGATGAAATAGAAATGATGGAGGGGTGAAATCAATGTCAACATCAAGACTATGAGAGTGAGTGGTTGGAACAGAAGAGGTCGAGGAACTGAAAGGCCAGGGCACCAAAAAGATCATAGGTATTGAAATTCTCAAGAATTAGGGTAGGACCAGTGCTAGAAAAAATGATGGTGAGATAGGAGCTAAAGTCTTCAAGGACGGAGAGGGAGAGAGCTGGGTGTCTATAGACTTCAGCTGCCAGTTCAGGAGAATAGGTGCTATAGTCTGATGGCAGGAGGGTCAAAGCCGGGACATTTCATGGAGGAGAGAGACTAGTGTGAAAGTACCAGAGAGAACAGGTCCTGAAGTGTGAGGGGCATGGAGAGAAGCAGCTACCACCTGAGGGAGCTACAGAGGACGAGCCAAGAGTCAGAAGAAGAAAGTGAAGGGGTCCTTCAGAAAAGAGGATGCAGGTGATTGTGTCGAGGACAGACCTGAGGGCGCAGTGGAAGGAGATGGGGCTGCTTAGGACATGGACTCAAGTCGCATGGGATCCTGAACCTCCTGCATCCTAGTCCCTCTGGAAATGCTGAGACTTTATGACTTCTAATTTACTACCTCCCTCCAGGATCCTCCTCTCCTGTTTCTACAGGACCATCCTCTCTGGCCATTCCAAATACTTCCCATCCTCCCTGGCTTCTCTTTCATTTTCAGGCTTCCCATTCACCTTCCCATTTCTTACCTCCCTCCCTCCGTCCCTAACTCCCTTCCTTCCTTCCTTCCTTTCCTCTCTTGCCCTCTCCTTTTGTTCTCCTTCCTTACTTAGAGAACATAGGGTGTAAAATAGCAAAAAAAGAAAAAAAGAAGAAATGACAAGCGGCTCCGTCAGCTGTTAGCACTTGGCAGACACAGGGTATAGTGTCCCCACGAGGATGCCCAGGGAGAGGCTTTACTCCCTCCTCCTTTGCCTCTGTGTTCCCGGACATTTATGTTCTCCTCATGTTGACAGGCCCAAAAGAGGGAGGTAAAAGTCTCTCAGGAGTGTCTATCAATGGCCAAGTTTGGTCCAGTACGTTCCGAACTTACTAGACAACCTCATCTATATAAGGCTACAGTAGGAAGCTCCAGGGGCCACACGAAAGACGCAGAGAGTATACCCTTGCTTCTCAAGAACATAGAGGAGGAGGAGGGCAGCCTTCAGAAACAGTCCATGGGAGTGTACAGTGCTGCCCACCCAGGGCGCAGTTCCCACCATCATCATCCTCTGACTTCAAAGACCTGTTCCAAATGCCCTGTTCCAGCCAGTCACTGAGTTATCAAAGGTCACCCATAATTCCTGAGGTGGAGAGAGGTTTTGGCTTATGGGCTTATCAGCCTTTGTTTATATAGACTATAATTACTGAATGGTAGACTTACAAGAGACTTTGAGAGCATCTTTAGAAAATATATTGTTTGAATAGATACAATGTCATTTTGGCGTTATTTTTACCCCTGAGGAAAACAAGAGTGAAAGCACCGAGAGAGTTGCAGTGATTTTTCTCAAGGCCACTCAGAAAGTAGATAAGAGGACTGTCTCCGGTGCCTTCTAATAGCACATTCAGCCCACCTTCCCCTATCACGGGCTGCTTCCCCTAAACTGAAGACACTGTAGGAATCAATCAGATAAATTCAGAAATTTGCTCATAGCGCAGTGGCTAGAGAGGGCTGGAACTTGGATGGATATCCAGTTTCCCGAGGCAATGCCCTCTGCCTTCCGGTCCAAGTACTTCCATACTTGTCTCCCAGGCCACTAGGCCCTCCACTGTGGGCTCAGCCCCACACCAGCCTTGGGGACTGATTGGCTCAAAGACAAAAGAAGTAGAATGTGACTGGGATCCAGGGTTCACAGCTCAGCAGCAATCCTGCTCTGATCTCTAGGGTCAGTAACAAGGGGCTGCTTACTTTGCCCCGCTGTGACCAAGCCCCTGCCTCAAGCTCGTCATACGACCATCAGAGCCTGAGGCGCTAGCTTGACTTCTCCCGGCACTCATATCCTCAGGGCTGGGAGGAGCTAAGAGTTAGTGTCACCTTGAACAGAATGTCAACATGAACTACTAAGTGAACAGACAGGTTTGGCCCCTTTAAAAAATGTATCATTAAAGAAATGAGAGTAAACATCATAAGGAAAAATTTCAAATTTAAACAATACAGAAATTTATAAAGTAGGAAGTGAATTTCTTCTTCTTCTATGTCAATCCTAACCACAACCTTTTAAAAAGAATTCTTGGGAATTCCCTGGCAGTCCAGTGGTTAGGACTCCATTCCCTCACTGCTGAGGTCCAGGGTTGAATCCCTGGTCAGGGAACTAAGATCTCACAAGCCTTGTGGCACAGCCAAAAAAAAAAATTCTTATTAACAGTTAAATAATCCTTATTAACTATTTCAAGTTCTTTTCAATGCTAGCCAGACATTTACATATACATATATCTATGCTCATTTGTGGAAATAAAGTGTTTTTCGCCCCCAAGGGGATATCTTAACAGGGATATCTTTCCAAGTCATTGCCACAGTATTTCATTTTTAATGGCCACACGCTATTCCACAGTGTTATTTAAATGGTTCCACAATGATGGACATTTAGGTTGTTTGGAACTTTTTCCATTGTAAGCAATGCTGCAATATGCTTCCCTGTATATATATCATTGTGCTAGAAATTTGGAAGCTAGACTCCTAGGAACAAAGTTGCCACACTGTACGTGCATTTTAAAATTTAATAGACACAGCCAAATTGTTCTTCTCCTCAAATCATGGACCAATCTACACTCCCACCAGCAGTGTGTGTGTGTGTGCGTGCGTGCGTGCATGTGTGTGTCTTTCCCCACACCCTACCCAGTAATTTGCTTCCTTCTGGAGGTCTGCAAAAAAACAATCTGTCAGACAGCGGAAGAGGCAAATGAGAATCTGTGCACAATGAATACACCTGACACCCTGTTGAATCTCAGAGCTTGTTCTGCTTATCTGGCTACCTAAGGGGGGTCCCCCCTCTCCCTTGGCTCCATGGGGAGCCCAGCTGAGGAATGGTTGATGAGGGGCACTGGGGCACTCTCCTTCAGTTTGATTTAAAGTCTGCGCCTCAGTCCACTGCTATTCAGGGACGACATGCTCTGATGGCTGATAATATGCTCTATTTGTATTCTAGCTGGATATAGTATTAGAGCCAAGTGTTTATTCATTTCCATTGGGCAAAGTCTGCAGGCACCGGGTGCTCACCTTGATCTTTAATTGTAATCACCAAATCAAAGCCCCGCTGTCATCTCAAAGGCTCACTCAGACTCCCAACTTTAGAAGGTCTATTGGCCTTCATTCCAAGTGTGTAGGACAGGTGGATGCCTCCGTTCCAGGGTTCCCTCCCCATTGGCTTCTCCCCTGATTTAAAATAAAGTGCAAAGGAAGAGAAAGCAGTGCTTGCTGAAGCTCAGGACTTTTAAAGCACCAATAATTTGCATGAACTTTGGTGCCTACTTTTGTTTTTAAGACCACTTAATAGACTTCATTTCTTAAAACAAAACCACAGATTAATCTTTCCAGACTGAGTCTTTGGAAGAGAATGCCCACAAATTTATTCAGAGGACTTCAAGCAGTAAAAATAATGTGCAGTTCATTTTAATGGGTAATAAAAGGCCCCAAGAAAATGAACCTTTCCATACATGCAGTGGATGATTTTCAGAGGAGAGTCACTTATTCCCTTATAGTTTTTTAAAAAACCTTTAGGTTTTGTGAAATTGACACATTTATAGTAAATAATCAAATAATGCAGAAAAATACAATGAACAAAGTTTAAAAAATAACATACGAAACCCTACAACACAACGAGAATCACCTTAACATTTTAGTGAAACACATTTCTGGAAACAATCTGATTTTATATGGACCCTATTCTTGTAAACTGCTTTTCTCCACTTAAAAGTATTCATTGCCATTTTCTTGTGTTTATGATTTTGGACATTGATAAACATTTTATTCTGTGATGCATCACAATTTAGTCAGTTCTCTAATGATTCCATAGCAAATTATGAGTGTTTATTTCCCCACAAGGTAGCAGACATTGAATAGTAACATTAATGTTTACCTTTGCTAACGTGATAGGTGAAATGAAACAGATTTTAATTTGCATTACTTTTAAAGCATTGAGGTAAAATTGGCAAAAACATTCTATGTTTCAGGTGTACAACATTATAATTTGATATTTGAATACACTTCAAAGTGATCACCACCAAAAGTCTAGTTATCATCCTTCACCATACAATTGACCCCCTTCACCCATTTCGCCCACCCATCAACCCCCTTCTCCTCTGGCAACCACCAATCTGTTCTCTGTACCTATGAGTTCGTTTTTGTTTTGTTTGCTTTGTTTTTTAGATTCTGCATATAAATAAAATCATATGGTATTTGTCTTTCTCCATCTGACTTATTTCACTTAGCATAATACTCTCAAGTTCCATTTGTGTTGTCACAAATGGCAAGATTTTCTTTTTTTTTGTCTGTGTAGTATTCCATTGTATATATATACCACATCTTCTTTATCCATTCACACATCAACGGACACTTAGGTTGTTCCCATATCTGAGCTATGGTAAACAATGCTGCAATGAACATAGTGGGGCATATATCTTTTCCATTTAGTGTTTTCATATTCTTTGGATAAATACCTAGAAGTGGAATAGCTGGATCATTTGGTAGTTCTGTTTTTTATTTTTTGAGGAATCTCCATACTGTTTTCCACAGTGACTGCATCAATTTACATTCCCACCAACAGTGTATAAGTGCTCCCTTTTCTCCACACCCTCTTCAGTACTTGTTATTTCTTGTCTTTTTGTTAATAGCCATTCTAACAAGTGTGAGGTGATATCTCTTCGTGGTTTTGATTTGCATTTCCCTGATGATTAGTGATGTTGAATATCTTTTCATATGTCTGTTGGCCATCTGAATGTCATCTTTGGCAAAATGTCTGTGCAGATCCTCTGCCCAACTTTAAATCAGGTTATTTATGTTATTTTGTTGTTGGGTTGGATTTCCGTTTCCTTATTAATGAAGTTTGACACTTTTTCATATATTTAATGACCAGTTTGTATTCTGTGCTCATTAAAAATTGGAGTATTTATCAAGAATAGTAACCATGGGGCTTCCCTGGTGGCACAGTGGTTGAGAGTCCGCCTGCCGATGCAGGGGACACGGGTTCGTGCCCCGGTCTGGGAAGATCCCAAGTGCTGCGGAGCGGCTGGGCCCGTGAGTCATGGCCGCTGAGCCTGTGCATCCGGAGCCTGTACTCCGCAACGAGAGAGGCCACAACAGTGAGAGGCCCGCGTACCGCAAAAAAAAAAAAAAAGAATAGAAACCATGTCACATACGTGTTGCATATATTTTCCCATTTGTTTTATAATTTTGTTTTTATTTTAATTACATTTAATTAATTATATATTTGCATTTCGCTTTAAAAGTGAAAATGTACTTTTAAAGGGGAAATGATACACATATCATAATGATACCAAGAGCTTTGACTGAAGAAAACGTGGGGGTAGGCGGCATCCTTGACGGAGGATGCAGAAGGATTCACTTGGCACTTACTCTGCCAGAGGCTTTGAAGATATTCTAACACTATTTGCTTATGCATTTTCCAAAAGTAAGGAAAGAAAACCCAGCTGGAAAAATCTAAGTATAATAAACTTATTTTTCATTCCTTTTTCCAAAGTTTCATGAATTGTTCAGACCTCTTAAGACTGGGGTTGTTTTGAGGAAGAGTTTGGGTGGTTATAGCACCAGGGCTGCCAAAACTAAAACATAATTGGATGGGTTCTCTTTTACTATCATTTGGTTTCTTCTTTTCCTTTTCCTTCAGAAGGCTTCATATCTAAAATCTGCCTAAAGATCAGACGTGTGGTCCTTTGTATAAGGAATTGACCTAGATTTAGCTTTACTTGACAATAAGAGATTAAAGACAAGGAACCAAACCAAAAATAAAACAACCTTGGAAAACATTATCTCAGATTTTGATGTGCTTGCTTTACAGTGTTTAATGGATAGTGGGGTCTGAATAGGAAATCTTTATTCATTTGGGCTCAAATTACTTTCAAAATTATGGAGAAGATATGTTGCCTACTCAAAAGAATGCTCTACTTTCAAGGATCTTAACAATTCAATTTTCTAGAAACAAATAAAAATTGTATAAATTTGGGGGGACATTTACTATTGGACAGTGTTCTTAGTGGTTTATATGAAAATTTAGATCTATATATCTCAAAAAAAATTTTTAATTGAAGTACAGTTGATTTATAACATTGTATTATTTTCTGGTGTATAGCAAAGGGCTTCAGATATATATATTCTTTTTCAGATTCTTTTTCATTGTAGTTTATTACAAGATATTGAATATAGTTCCCTGTGCCATACAGTAGAACCTTCTTGTTTACCTATTTTATATATAGTAGTTTGTATTTGCTAATCCCAAACTGCTAATCTTCCCCTCCCCCTGCCTTTCCCCTTTGGTAACCATAATTTCATTTTCTATGTCTGTGAGCCTGTTTCTGTTTTGTAAATAAGTTCATTAGTATCATTTTTTTAGACTCCACATATAAGGGATATCATATATTTGTCTTTCTCTGCCTGACTTACTTCACTTAGTATGATAATCTCTAGGTCCACCCATGTTGCTGCAAGTGGCATTACTTCATTCTTTTTTATGACTGCGTAATATTCCATTATGTCTGTGTGTGTGTGTGTGTGTGTGTGTGTGTGTGATCTTTTTTACCTATTCATCTGTTGATGGATACTTATATTGCTTCCATGTCTTGGCCATTGTAGTGCTGCTATGAACATTGAGGTGCATGTATCTTTTCTAATTAGAGTTTTTGTCTTTTCTGGATATATACCCAGGAGTGGGATTGCTGGATCATATGGTAACTCTATATATCTTTATATCTATATCTATGCTTAATATGTTTGATATGCCTTGCTTCCCCCTGAAAATTTCCCCTTCTTCCCAGTGCCCCAGGCTTGAAAGGGCAAACTGAGGAAATTGTAGAGTGGTCTGGGAGTTTCATGTCAGAAGGGGTATTATCCTTTGCGTAAATATTTCAACCTCTTCTCAGGAGGGTTGGAACAAACCAGGAGAATATAAGGCATGGATCTCTCCAACTATATGGGAATCGGTGAAAGGGACTCCTCCTTCAGTCAATATCAAAGCAAGAGTGTGCTCTTAATTCTTTTTTTTTTTGCGGTACGCGGGCCTCTCCCTATGTGGCCTCTCCCATTGCGGACCACAGGCTCCGGACGCGCAGGCTCAGCAGCCATGGCTCACGGGCCCAGCCGCTCCGCGACATGTGGGATCATCCCGGACCGGGCCACGAACCCGTGTCCCCTGCATCGACAGGCGGACTCTCAACCACTGCGCCACCAGGGAAGCCCTGTGCTCTTAATTCTTAATCTCATTTATTTAAGAAAAAACCAGTTTAAAAATGTTACTTTTATTTTTTAATAAGTAATCCATACACATAGTAGAAAATTTACAATGTACCAAATAGCATATACTGAAAGATAAGTTTCCTTTCCTTTCCTGTACCACCCAGTCCCCCTCCCAAGAGGCAACCGTCATTGTCTTGTGTATCTATCTAGAGATTTTCTATGTACTCATACAATTACTCATGCACACACATGTGTTCTCTCTGAACCACTTCCTCACCGAAATGGAAACATAGCAGAGCACTATCTTGCTTCTTCCCTTAATGCCATATCTTGGAGATGCATTATTCAATCCACCTTATTCATGTACCAAATATTTTTAATCAGTTAAAAATAGTCTTTTACTATTACAAACCGAAGTAGCAATGAAAGTTCTTAAATATACATCATTTTGCACAAGTGTGGGTGTATTTGTTGGACAAATTACCAAGAAATGGAATTGCTGGGTCACAGGACTCATGCATTTTTTAAGTTTGAAAGATAATCAGTGTGTGATTAAGCAGAACTATTTAGTAATTCTTATTTAATAAGATCATCTTGCTACATATAAATTAGTGTCTAGGTCAGAAGGGACCTCAAAGTTCCTTTCTGGAAATGTCTCAGTTAGGCGCAAACTACAAATTTCTGGAACGTATAAAAAAGGTATGAGTAGGGCCTGTCCAAAGCAATGTCAGGGTAGACCTGTGGAGCCCTGCAGATCCTGATGGGCGATAGTAAGTGACCTTGGGGACTTAGAAGTGTGACTTATGGGGGCTACCAGTGTTGCACACTGTAGGTGGTGCTGCCTGCTATCGATTAGGCTGAGCCAGATGAAATGATAGATGTTAGACCATTTTTTATCTACAAAAATGGCAACCGTCATTTTCATTTCATTCGCAGCTCAACTAATATTAAGTTTAGTTTTTGGTATCTTAGGGAAAATTCCTTGGGGAACTGGGGAAGATTTCACAGGGAAGGTGGATTTTGGAGGCTGGGAAGCAGAAAGATAGGAGCGAGGGTCAGGAAAGTAGACAAGAAAATCACAATTAGAGGGTATCGGAGACTGATGGGAATGAGCTTGTATAGAAGATAAAAGTGTGACTCAAAGGACTGATGTCTCTTTTCTGCAAACTTTCATGAGCTGCAGTGGATGTCCCAGGTCCCTCTGCATGAAGCAGAAAACTGTAGTCCAGAAAGAATGATGGGGTCAGGGCAGCAGTGGCTCCCATCCCTACCTTAAATATGTGCATCTGGATTAGGGTTTTAACCTCGCAGTAGAAGCTGATGGGGATTGAGATTTTGGTCCATTTTGGTATTTGGTACTGAAAACTTCAGCTCAACATTGCGGTCAATATCTGTCCTGCCAACATAGACTTAAAAGTGGCCCTGAAGTTCATTATCTTAAATGGTTGCTAAGGGGATGATTATAGGAATTTCCCCACACTTGGAGAAGAGTCATCCTGGAGCACTGGGATAAATACATAGTGAGGGGAAGTGTGTTTCCTTTCAAAATTATAGATACAATATAACAGTGTTAGAGAGAGTTTAACAACAGAGGGGGAAACACCACCTATAATCACCACCCTAACAAAACAGCTCTGAATATTTACATAATTCTTCCAACTCCTTGACCATTTGCTTTCATATTTCACACCATTGCAATCACAAGCTTTTCTTATTTAACATCTCAGTTTTGCTAATTATTGTTTTAAATATGTTTTATTGCTGCATACTAGTCCTTTGAGTGGTTGTACTGTAATTCGCCTTAGTCCCCCATTTTCAAACATTTCAGGTTGCTTTCCAATTTCTTGCTATTAGGGAAAAGCACCCTTTTAATCTCGTGGCCTGAAAAAAGGTTTCTGTCTATATTTTATTCTTCTTATTAAAGTAAATGATTCTGCCGTATGGCTTCCCTCTGTCAGCAGAGAAATCTATTTCTCTATTTTACTAGTGTTAAAAGGGATAATGGGTAGAGCAAAGCACTTAGCACAGTGCTTGGCAAATAATGAGTGCTATATAAATGTGAACTCTTGATTATTACTAGTCAAGGTCTTTCATCTTCAATGTCAGAAAAAGACCAGCAAATAAAGAAGCTATTGGGAAGATATTGGATCGCCCACAGAGAATTAGGATCAACAACTGGGGAGGAACCAACGGGAGGCTGGCTGCAGAACCAGAGCCCATGTCATGCCACAGGACCTGTCTGGTTTCTGGACATCTCTGTTGGTACTGCCGCCACCAGTGCCCCTAGACCTGGTTGTCAGTACTTCATGACCGGGAAGAATTCTAGATAGCCCTTGTGTTTTTGCTTCATCTACTTAAGAGTCAAAGATCTGGATGGGGAGACCCAGATAGCTGAGCCTAAGTCATAGGCATCTGTAGCGGGAGGTAGGGCCCTGACTTCTACCAAGACTCTCACAATGGAGAAAGTACCCCAAATAGAAAGCCATTTGAATGCTGGGGAACCAACTGGCAAATATCTTCAGGGTGAAAAATGATATGTTTCTTATGAAAAGTCACTAATAATTAGGAAGTTTAAATCATTCTCAAACATGACCAATACTGACTTAGGAGGCAGGAAATGTACAAATTAAGAGAAATAGATTGCAATATAATTACATAATTTACTTAAAACACTCCAGTGATTACCTATTACTTTAAGATTAAGTCCAAAATCCTTTCCCTGACCTATAAGACTTTGAATAATCTAGCCCCTGCCTTTGTAGCTAGATCCCTCACTCTACCCTTTAACTCCACTTCTTGGCTTTCTTTTTTTTTTTGAGGAACGCGGGCCTCTCACTGTTGTGGCCTCTCCCGTTGCGGAGCACAGGCTCCGGACGCGCAGGCTCAGCGGCCATGGCTCACGGGCCCAGCCGCTCCTTGGCATGTGGGATCTTCCCGGACTGGGGCACGAACCCGTGTCCCCTGCATCGGCAGGCGAACTCTCAACCACTGAGCCACCAGGGAAGCCCTTGGCTTTCTTTTTGAACGCTCATTTCTTGCTTGTCATGCTGCTCCTTTTGCCTGGAAGGGTCTCCTTTCTATCCAAACAGCTCCCACCCCATGTAACACTATGTTTCTAGTTTCAGCTAAAACATTCTCTGCTTTAGGAAAGATTTCCTAGCTCTCAGAACAGGATGGGACCCTGTTATATGCACCCATAGCAGCCTGTCTGTTGTATCACATATACCACAAGCTGTAAGTTCTGTGAGTGTGCGAACCTCATTCATTTAGCACTGTTTCTCCAGTGCCTAAAACAGTGCAGAAAGTTGACAATAAACATATGTAGAATGTTAACATCTTACATAGCCATAGCACATTTATCGAAACAGAAATTAACATTGATACAATACTAGTAAGTAAACTACAGGCTTCATTCAGATTTCACCAGTTTTTCCATTAATGTCCTTTTTCTGTTTTGGACTCCAATCTGGAATACCATATTACATTTAATTATCAAGTCTTCTTGGTCTCCCCCTATCTAAGATGTTTTCCTCTTTTCTTTTTTCTTGTCTTTTGTGACTTTGACACTTTTGAGAAGTAGTGGTCAGCTATTTTGTGAATGTCCCTCAGTTTGAGTTTACCTGATATTTTTTCATGATTTCTAAAGTTACGGATTTGGGGGAAGTATACCACGGGGGACACAAAATGTTGATATTTCTTATTACAGAAATGTTAACCTTGATCACTTAGGTAAGGTGGTATCTCTGGAAAGTTAGCATGTAAAGTTACAGTTTTTTCTTTTCCATTCAGTAGAGGCAAGTCATTAAGTTGTGCTCACATTCAAAGGGCGAGGAGGGAAGGTCTACTTCCTGGAGACAGAAGAATCAAATAATTTGTGGACACATATTAAAACCACCATAGTAATTTATTTGGGGGGGAAGATCATTTGAGTCTATGCTACTATTCAGTTTCTTTTAATAACTTCAAGCACTAATTTTAGCATTCATGGGGTTCCTGCCTGCCCTGCAGCAATCATTATTGTGGTATTCCTGGATTCCTTTTTGCACAAAGAATGCGAATCCTTGCTCATAAACTCATTTGAAATTTGATATTTAATTTTCTAACCAACCGAAGGCATTGTCCCTGTGGCAAAGAGTATTCGTTTGGGCAGAGTGAGAATGAGGGTTTTTTGGAGGGTGTTGTGGTTTTTTCCCCCTTTTTCTAGCCTTAACTTTGAAGTCAAACCATAGTCCTTAATTTACAAGAGTAGGTCTCAAATTTTCAGCTCAGATATTTCTTATGAAAATTAAGACAGGAGAGTTAAAAGAACGAGGAAAGGTGCTATCTGCAAAATGGGGTGATTAAACAGGCAAAAATTAGAAAGACACAGAGAAATTTTTGAGTCTTCAGTTTCATCGGCGAATCTTATAACTTCTGGAATCTTAGATGTTGCTTAAAAGACAAAGTCCTTATCCCTCACCTATTTCCTCTCTGGCAGCAGGAAGCACATTTCACAGTCAATTCCCCCAAGATAGACGAGGATGGCGAGAGAATGGAGGGGCAGAAACTGTATAAATGGTAAAGCTCCTTCAGAGAGTAGAGATTGGTATTATTATTATTATTCTAACTGCTCAATACAAAAAAGCAAAAACTTGGCAACACAATATTGCCTGTTTCTTGGAAGAAAAGTGGGGAATAACTTTGTCTCCATCTGCTAGGGACACTGAAAACAGGCCGACTCTTTACTGAGTGTGTAATCTCGGTGGGAAGTGGGATAGAATGAGGTGGAAGCCCACCAGAAATAATCCTGAGTTCTATGTTTTAAAAAACAACAGGAGCTTTGGAAGAGCTTCAAAATCAAGAGAAGAAAACCACAGTGGTATCCGAACACTGAACTGGAATTATTAAATATTCAGAGGATGAAAAACATGCAGATAGGAAGTGATTCAAAGGATCAGGAGAAAGGTTATTCTGTGACCAAAAAAAAATTTTTTTAAAGAAATCTTTTCGTAACAAATACCTCGTAACAGTACTGTGGAACCTTGACTCTTGACTCTGGGCTGCAACTTGCATTCCAGATGACTTGTAAAGCAATGATTTCTTGGTCCCGGAGCCAGTGAACTTGGGAGCAGTTCAATAAGACAGTGTGGTCTGTGGGTCCTGAATCATTATTCTACCTGGCAACCTTATGACAGCTGCTGAATCCAAGAGGAAATTACGTTGATTTGTAGAGGGAGTGGAAATCTTTGTCAATGAAAATATAATTTTGCTTCTTTCAGGCACATACATCTATAGAAAACCAGATCAGCCTGTACTGACAATTTAACATAGACCAAAATCTGGAAAAAGGAGCATTGCTTTGCATTTTCTAAAGACCTTGTACTTGTTTTTAAAAGTTTCACCACAGTTCTATTGATATACTTTTTATAAGATAATATGGTGCAAACTTCTCCTTTATAGTTTATAATCTTCTCCAAAATGTCAGTAAATTAGTGCTCTGTTGGTGAGTGTGATGCACAGTGTACTTATATATGTTTAAAGGAATAGTTCTGTATTTTGTAAGTAATCATAATACCTCCACATGTATACATACGTGATGCGACACACATACATATAACAATCGCGTGCTTAAGCACATTTTGAAAGATGAGGAAACTGAGACTCAGAGACTTTAGGTAACTTGGGTAAAGTTAACCAGATAATAACAGAGCTAGTAGCCAAAGACTGGAATGTGGCCTCTGGCCCAGTCTTCCCACTGCACTGACTCCTCTGGATAGAGAGTCTTGCGCAGCTAGCCTCCAATGACCCACTGAACAATAGAAGAAATGCCTGCATTGCAAAGTTCAGCAGGATCAATCAAAAGCAACTCTATATTCTCTACATTAAGCATCAAAAAATTAAAAGTCATCCAGGCTTGAATCTCAGATAGACCGGTAATAAGCTGTGATCGCTCTTAGGTAGAGCACCCCAGGAAGATGCTCTCAGCTCTGGGTGTCAGACACATGCATAGTCAAGCCCCATCAAAACGTCATTCTGCCCAGGACTGGGGATGGGGTTCCTTGGAGAAAGTAGGGATGATCCTCCAGTGGACTCCAGAGTCCAGAGGTTCAAAACCAGAGCAGGGAGAGCCTTGTGTGTGGCACAGAACCTTGGGAGGAGATTTCAACCAGCAGAGAATGTAATTACCTGAGTAGGAAGTGGGCTGCAATTTACCTTCTCCAAGGGTGCACAGTCTTTGGTTACTAAAAAGGCATTTGCTTTCAGTACAATAAACAGAGTTCAGTACAATAAATGGATTTTCTCATCCTTGTAGTGGATTTTAAAATCTAAATGTTGTGTCTTGGACTACAATATTTTTCAATCCTACTATTAGGGGTACACACACACACATATATTAAAGGTCTTATATTCAATAAGTTAATGTTGGACAGAATACTTGATCAAGGCACCAATTGCATTCGAATTAATCCTGATGTCTGAAGTTGCTTGTTGGAGAAATAATGACAAGATTTAAGCAATTCCAATCAGATACAACCCTTATGAAAAATAATATTTGGTGGATAGACTGAATGATGTAATCAAACTCTAGTAATTATTTATACTCACATGTTCAGTGTCTGAAATACTGGTCTTCCAAGTATTTCCAAAAGTACAAAAGAACTTGTATTTATTGAAGACCTTTATTGAAGATGAATCCAAGATACTGCTAAGGCACATGCCTTATTAAAATGTGAATATTTAATATTCCACATTAATGAATAAACTACGGCTCAGGGGTCAGCTAAGTGAATCCCAGGGGCCTGGGCAATAATTCTGGGGCCTGAAAGTCAGTATCTCACCCTGTGCCATGTGTCTAGATAGCCTTTGCTTATGGCCCCTGGTTTTAGATTCCTTCCCATTATGGAGTTACCATTCCCTAGGAGGTTGCCAGGAAAATCCCTGAGTGCCAGTCCGAGGCTGGATAACTCCCTGACTGGGCTTCCTTGGGAAGCAGAACAGCAGAGGGGAGCTAACCCCTCTGTTAGGATTCATGGGGTACTCAGATTCCCCTCCCTCCAAGACTAAAGGAGCTTGGGACCAATCAACTCACTTCTGAGTCCTTGCTTTCTCCTCTTGCACAAAGCAGGCATTTAAATATTTAAGAAGTTATTGGAGGAAAATGTAACATTGAATATTTCTGAGAAATTATAGTAGTTCTAAAACAAGTCAGTGGATGAGAAGATAATTTCCCTGTAAAGGGAGAATGCATCATGATATTTCTCTCTGAGCCTCTCTTTGAGTCCTCATCACCAGGGTTATTGAGTGTTCATGGTCAGCCCTAAGTGAGGTGCGGGTTAGGCCTTGGGACCTCTACTCAAAACTGAGGCCTGTGGTCTGCTTGCTGACTGGTAGCCCCAGGAATGTCCTGTGCAGAATTGCACAGTGCCCTGTGGCATGAGACCACTCACATCACCAGCTTAAAATGCCATTCAGGGCAAACACAATTCCACACTGCTGGCCTGGGTGCATTTGGAAGGGGGGAAAATGGGGCTCAAATGTTAAAGCTCTCATGAAATACAATATTATGGAGAAAACTCCAGAAAAACTCATTTTCAACAAGGTTTTATGTTAAAATCCTTTTTTTTTCCTGCTTCCCAAGATTTGCCCAAATGAATTTCAGAAAACTTGGAGAGATTTTTGCCTGTCACCCTAATATAGTAGAACATCATTTTCCTTGTCTTTTGCAGATAATGACAGAGAGCTAGCTGTGTTTCCAATCGGCTCTGATTCTGCATTTTGGGCAGCATAAAGGAAAACATCTCGTTCCTTTTATAGAAAAGCAATCCCCTGAGGTTGGCCCTTAAAAGCTGTTTTCATCCATGGACGTTGCTGCAGCCAAATTCTCCAACTCCCAAACTACCATTATGCATTTTCTTTCGGACAGGGAATTTTAGGATCATCCCTCCTGACCCCATAATGAAGCCATTTATTTCTCCCTGAGGTGGAAGATTCATTTATTTTTTCCTTGTTTCTTCTTGGCAATTATCTCTATTGCTACCCATAATCTGCCCAGTCGTTTTTGATAACATCCTGTGATTACAGCCAATTGGCTGTTGAAAGCTGAAGAAAAGTTAACCAGGCACAGAAATATCACTCGGGTTAAAGAAGGCCAACTTTCAGTAGGCTTGTGCTTGAGAGGTTTTTGATGGGGAAGGATGGATGTTAACCTGACACTGACATTCTGTTAAAAAAAACAAGTCAATGCTCAAAATAGGGCTGAGTATCATATGGTAGTTCCTTACGGCAGAGCAAAGGACAAATCTGCCTGCAGATGAGGTCAAAGAATGTCTTGCTGATTTTCAAATATTGTCCCAATTAATACACTAGGCAGCATGTCAGAAGACAAAGAACTAGGGACTCTTAATAAAGATGATGATAATAGTAACAGTAGCAGTAGCCACTGCTTATTTAGCTGAGTCATTTGCATTTATTAACTCACTTTATTCTTTCCACAACCCTTTCACAGAAGGCTATATGATTTTCTCAAGGTCACCCAGCTTGTAAGTAGCAGAGTGAAGGTCTGAACTTGACTCTGCATGCTTGAGTTATTTTATGCCCAGCCCTGTGCTTGGCATTGGTGGGGAATATGAGAGAAGCAGAGACACTTTTCTTACCCTTGAGTTAACAGTCTGGCTGGGATAGATAATACACCAGAAATTCTTAAAGAGCAATGACCAATCATCTACAATTAAATGCCTCAGTACTTAATCCCCTGTTCCTAGTCAATAGTTTTTTTTTATATTAGATAGTCCCTGTTCAAATTACTAGTGTGGTTTCTATCTCCAATTGGATCAATGCCAAGAGACACACAGCCCATAGGCACTCAGAGATGATGAGAGGCATTAAGGGGGCAAAGTATGAAGGCTGGAGCCACTGCTTTTTAGCTGTAAAACCTCTGGCAAGTCACTTACTCTCTCAGTCTGTTTCTTCATCTGAAAGATGTGACTAATATATCTTTTTCTTTTTTTAGCATTTTAAAAAATCTTTATTTATTTATTTTTTAACATCTTTATTGGAGTATAACTGCTTTACAATGGTGTGTTAGTTTCTGCTTTATAACAAAGTGAAGCAGCTATATATATACATATATCCCCATATCCCCTCCCTTTTATGTCTCCCTCCCACCCTCCCTATCCCACCTCTCTAGGTGGACACAAAGCACCGAGCTGATCTCCCTGTGCTATGTGGCTGCTTCCCACTAGCTATCTGTTTTACATTTGGTAGTATATATATGTCCATGCCACTCTCTCACTTCGTCCCAGCTTACCCTTCCCCCTCCCTGTGTCCTCAAGTCCATTCTCTACGTCTCCGTCTTTATTCCTGTCCTGCGCCTAGGTTCTTCAGAACCTTTTTTTTTTTTTTTAGATTCCATATATATGTGTTAGCGTACGATATTTGTTTTTCTCTTTCTGACTTACGTTACTCTGTATGATAGTCTCTAGGTCCATCTACTTTACTACAAAAAACTCAATTTCGTTTCTTTTATTTATTTATTTATTTTTTGTGTGGTACGCGGGACTCCCACTGCTGTGGCCTCTCCCGCCGCGGAGCACAGGCTCCAGACGCGCAGGCCCAGCGGCCACGGCTCACGGGCCCAGCCACTCCGCGGCATGCAGGATCCCCCCAGACCGGGGCACGAACCCGCGTCGCCTGCATTGGCAGGTGGACTCCCAACCACTGCACCACCAGGGAAGTCCTCGTTTCTTGTTTTGGCTGAGTAATATTCCATTGTATATATGTACCACATCTTTATCCATTCATCTGTCGATGGACACTTAAGTTGCTTCCATGTCCTGTCTATTGTAAATAGAGCTGCAATGAACATTGTGGTACATGACTCTTTTTTTTTTTTTTTTTTTTTTGCGGTACGCGGGCCTCTCACTGTTGTGGCCTCTCCCGCTGCGGAGCACACCCCGGATGCGCAGGCTCAGCGGCCAGGCTCACAGGCCCAACCGCTCCGCGACATGTGGGATCTTCCCGGACCGGGGCACGAACCAGGGTCCCCCGCATCGGCAGGCGGACACTCAACCACTGCACCACCAGAGAAGCCCAAGACTCTTTTTGAATTATGGTTTTCTCAGGGTATATGCCCAGTAGTGGGATTGCTGGGTCTATGGTAATTCTGTTTTTAGTTTTTTAAGGAACCCCCATACTGTTCTCCATAGTGGCTGTTATCAATTTACATTCCCACCAATAGTGCAAGAGGGTTCCCTTTTCTCCACACCCTCTCCAGCAATTGTTGTTTATAGATTTTCGGATGATGCCCATTCTAACCGGTGTGAGGTGATACCTCATTGCAGTTTTTATTTGCATTTCTCTAATGATTAGTGATGTTGAGCAGCTTTTCATGTGCCTCTTGGTCATCTGTATATCTTCTTTGGAGAAATGTCTGTTTAGGTCTTCTGCCCATTTTTGGATTGGTTTGTTTGTTTTTTTGGTATTGAGCTGCTTGCATGTTTTGGAGATTAATCCATTGTCAGTTGCTTCGTTTGCAAATATTTTCTCCCATTCTGAGGGTCGTCTTTTCGTCTTGTTTATTGTTTCCCTTGCTGTGCAAAAGCTTTTAAGTTTCATTAGGTCCTATTTGTTTATTTTTGTTTTTATTTCCATTTCTCTAGGAGGTGAGTCAAAAAGAATTTTGATGTGATTTATGTCATAGAGTGTTCTGCCTATGTTTTCCTCTAAGACTTTTTTTTTTTTTTGAGGTACGCGGGCCTCTCACTGTTGTGGCCTCTCCCGTTGCGGAGCACAGGCTCCGGACGCGCAGGCTCAGCGGCCATGGCTCACGGGCCCAGCTGCTCCACAGCATGTGGGATCTTCCCGGAGCGGGGCACGAACCCGTGTCTCCTGCATCGGCAGGCAGACTCTCAACCACTGTGCCACCAGGGAAGCCCTCCTCTAAGACTTTTATAGTGTCTGGCGTTGCATTTAGGTCTTTAATCCATTTTGAGTTTATTTTTGAGTATGGTGTTAGGGAGTGTTCTAATTTCATTCTTATGAAATTAGAACACTTCCTAACCACTTATTGAAGAGGCTGTATTTTCTCCATTGTATATTCTTGCTTACTTTATCAAAGATAAGGTGACCATATGTGCATGAGTTTATCCCTGGGCTTTCTATCCTGTTCCATTGATCTATATTTCTGTTTTTGTGTCAGTACCATGCTGTCTTGATTACTGTAGCTTTGTAGTACAATCTGAAGTCAGGGTGCCTGATTCCTCCAGCTCCATTTTTCTTTCTCAAGATTGCTTTGGCTATTCAGGGTCTTTTGTGTTTCCATACAAATTGTGAATTTTTTTGTTCTAGTTCTGTGAAAAATGCCAGTGGTAGTTTGATAGGGATTGCATTGAATCTGTAGATTGCTTTGGGTAGTATAGTCATTTTCATAATGTTGATTCTTCCAATCCAAGAACATGGTATATCTCTCCATCTGTTTGTATCATTTTTAATTTCTTTCATCAATGTCTTATAGTTTTTTGCATACAGGTCTTTTGTCTCCTTAGGTAGGCTTATTCGTAGGTATTTTATTCTTTTTGTTGCAATGATAAATGGGAGTGTTTCCTTAATTTCTTTCAGATTTTTCATCCTTAATGTATAGGAATGCAAGAGATTTCTGTGCATTAATTTTGTATCCTGCTACTTTACCAAATTCATTGCTTAGCTCTAGTAGTTTTCTGGTAGCCTTAAAAGATGTGACTGATATCTACTTCAAAGGAACGTTGGCCAAAAAAATGAAATAGTGTGAGGAAAGCAGTTTGCACACGATAAGGTCTCCCATAACGACGACAACAAAGACAACATCAGGAGTGACAGAAAGGCTCAGAAACAGTGCTATTAAAATTCGAGTCAATTGTAAATAAGAGGTATACTACCGCTACCACTTGTTTTCAGTACAAATCTTTATTTCCAAGCAGTTTTTTGGACCAGTGAACCTGCCTATTCTTTTAAATCCTGTATGTCTCCTTTGACAATGCTAAATACCATGTGATGGGGTGCTTTGTCATTGTTGTATGATTTTGTGAGTGCTTCATACTTCTGACCAGATGATACATTTCTGAAGGAAGGAAATGACAAATCTTATTTCTTGGCTCTTAGTTTTCATTTTTTAAAATTGAATTATTTTTGATTTAAAATATTGTGTTAGTTCCAGGTGTATAGCATAGTGATTTGTTTTTGTTTTTGCAGATTATATTCGATTATAGGTTATTACAAGATATTGGGTATAATTCCCTGTGCTGTACAGTAAATCTTTGTCAGGTTCTTAGCTCTCCTGATGTCAATTTTAATGCCTTGTGCACATCAATTCACACGCAGTGAGTGATTTTTATTAATAGTGTGCTTTTTTGAGAAAGGGCTCCTTTCTCAAATATCTTCCCCATTATGGTGCCACACTGAGTAAATTCCACCATTTTCATGTTTTTGGATAAATACTATTCCTTTTAGATATTCTTTTAAAGATGGATTTATTCCTCTAAGGACCAGCATGTGAAGACACTATTTATCATTCATACCTTAGAGTCAATTAATATTATCTCTCAGATAATTTAGAAACAGGAAATGAGCAGACAGCAGGTAAGACGTGGGGAGAAAGAATGTGCTGAAAGTTAGGGGAGGAGAGTGAGAAGGAGCGGGTGTAGAACAGCCTTAGTTTTCTCATTCTGATCAGAGCTGGTGCTGCTCATTGGATACACACAAAAAATATTCTCTTATTTTGCAGATCTACTCATTGTAGTAGAAAACAATCCACAGATTTGGGACACAATGTGATAGAGAGGTTTAAATCACACTCTGTAATTAGCTAGATCTAGGTTTGCGATTCAGCTCTATCATTAACTAGCTGTATGAGGTTAGGCAAATAATTTAACCTCTTTGATCCTCAGTTTCCTCATCTGTGAAATGGGGATGATGATGTTACCTACATATAAAATTTCAGTAAGGATTTAAAGAGCTAATGCATGTATGTGTTTAGCACAGAATCTAGCATGCAGTAAATGCCATTAACTATTGTTGTTAATGTTACGTATCACCCAGAGTCAGGCTAATGGAAAAAATTATCTCATTGTGGTATTATGAATCTCATTACAATCACAGGATTAAAAACTACAGTGATCAGCCTATAATGGTGGTATTAGATGTGGAACATTTTGCTAGAAATCTTGTCACTAAAATATATTTTAAAATTTTATTTAAGTATATTTGATTTACAATGTTGTGTTAATTTCTTCTGTACAGCAAAATGACTCAGTTATATATATTATATATATATTCTTTTTTCATATTCTTTTCCATTATGGTTTGTCACAGGATATTGATTAGAGTTCCCTGGGCTATACAGTAGGACCTTGTTGTTTATCCATCCTATATTTAATAGTTTGCCTCTGCTAACCCCAAACTCCCAATCCTTCCCTCCCCTACCCCCCACCCCCTTGGCAACCACAAGTGTGTTCTATGTATCTGTGAGTCTGTTTTTGTTTCATAGATATGTTGATTTGTATCATATTTTAGATCCCACATGTAAGTGATATCATATGGTATTCGTCTTTTTAATTAATTAATTTATTTTTGCTGTGTTGGGTCTTCATTTCTGTGCGAGGGTTTTCTCTAGTTGTGGCAAGCGGGGGCCACTCTTCATCGTGGTGCACAGGCCTCTCACTATCGCGGCCTCTCTTGTTGTGGAGCACAGGCTCCAGACGTGCAGGCTCAGTAGTTGTGGCTCACAGGCCTAGTTGCCTCCACGGCATGTGGGATCCTCCCAGACCAGGGCTCGAACCCATGTCCCCTGCATTAGCAGGCAGATTCTCAACCACTGCACCACCAGGGAAGCCCTGGTATTTGTCTTTTTGTTAAGTCACTAAAATATTTTTAAAATAAACTTTTAATTTTGGAATAAGTTTAAATTTACAGGAAATTTGCCAAGGTAGTATAGAGAGTTCCCATATACCTTTTAAGAGTGTCTCCTAATGTTTTTTGTTTTTGTTTTAATTAATTAATTTATTTATTTTTGGCTGTATTGGGTCTTCAGTGTTGCGCATGGGCTTTCTCTAGTTGTGGCGAGCAGGAGCTACTCTTCGTTGCGGTGCACGGGCTTCTCATTGCGGTGGCTTCTCTTGTTGCAGAGCACAGGATCTAGGAGCATGGGCTTCAGTAGTTGTGGCTCGTGGGCTCTAGAGCACAGGCTCAGTTGTTGTGGCACATGGGCTTAGTTACTCTGTGGCATGTGGGATCTTCCCGGACTAGGGCTTGAACCCATGTCTCCTGCATTGGTAGGTAGATTCTTAACCACTGCGCCACCAGGGAAGTCCCACATCTCCTAATGTTAACACACTGAAAATATTTTTTCAAATGTGTTTAGGTATAACAAAATTTTCATTCTAATAGATCTAGTTCTTTTCTTTTGTCCATGTCCCCTTTTTGTTTAGTATTTTTTTAAATTAATTAATTAATTTTATTTTTGGTTGCTTTGGGTCTTCGTTGCTGAACGTGGGCTTTCTCTAGTTGCGGTGAGCGGGGGCTACTCTTCGTTGTGGTGCACAGGCTTCTCATAGCAGTGGCTTCTCTTGTTGCACAGCATCGGCTCTAGGAGTTAGGGTTTCAGTTGTTGTGGCATGTGGGCTCAGTAGTTGTGGCTTGCAGGCTCTAGAGTGCAGGCTCAGTAGTTGTGGCGCACGGGCTTAGCTGCTCCGCAGCATGTGGGATCTTTCTGGACCAGGGCTCGAACTCGTGTCCCCTGCATTGGCAGGCGGATTCTTAACCACTGTGCCACCAGTGAAGTCCCTTTCTAGTTTTTGTTTACTGATACTAGTGTGGTGGATGGAATGGTTGTTTTCATGTCTTCACTACCCATGGTATTTTCAACCACACACACACACACACACACACACACACACACATTCATATATTTGAACTATCTACAAAGGATTTGGAGTGAGGTTTTGGTATTATTTTCTTTTCATTGAGTCCTTTATTTAAAGTACTGCTTCTCAGTCCTGACTATACATAGATCATCTGATGCCAAGATCCCACCCACAGAAATAACAATTTAATCATCTGGGTTGGCACCCAGTTTGCTTGTTTGTTAATTAATTAACAAGTTAATTAATTAATTAATTAACTTGTTAATTAACAAGTCCCTAAGGTAGTTGTGGTGTGCAGCCATGTTTGAGAACCACTGCTTTAGAGTATATTTTGAAATTCTGAATGTGTAGTTTCGCACCCCGTTTCTCTTTCTGCGTCAGGTTGTTTCAATGGGCCCATCCATTTCCGCATGCGGCGCTGATGGCCCTGTCGTTACAAAGACTGGCAACTGCACTTTATGAAACCTTATATCACCTGCACTATATGAAACCTTCACATAGTGTTGCAAAGGTTGAAAAGCAGGAAATGCAGTCCCTTTGGAAATTGACACCCTCCTGGAAGAAGAGGGAACTATAGTATGAAAAAGGAGAATAAATGTACGTGGGTACATTTATTCTATAAACTACCGCTTATAGTGTTATAAGTATTTAATTCAATGTAGTCAAGGTAGACTTCCTGATCCACCTGTGCACTCTGGCTTTCAACTTCCTTGAGGAAATACTTCTGGGGGAAACAAAGGGCAGTTGATTGTCTTAGTCATGCAGAGAAACCTTCCACCTGTTCAGATACCTGCCCAGGTGAGTGGATGTGGTTTAGAAAAATAACTAGTAGATAAGTTACTCCTTTTACATAGCATGTGAAAGCAACCCAAGGGAAGAATCATAGGAATGTGTGCACATGCATCAAATCACTGGCTTGTTGGAATCTGATCTTTCCTTTTTTTAACTAGGAGGTAAGAGGAGGTTGATTTGGGTTTTTGACTTTCCTCATTTCACATCTCCTACCTTTTCTCCTTCAGGCTTTTCCAGGTTTGAATTTCAAGGTGATATTTTGCCTTTTTTTCAGGGTTACTTTTTTCCATCCTTATTTCTACTCCCTCACTAGTGGTGACATTAAGTGTCAGTCCAGCTCTGCCTTCGACCAGTGTTGTTTCACTCTCTGAGCCTTAAATTTCTCATTTCGTTTTCCAAGTCTATAGGGCGGGACTCATGCTACCTGTCCATATCAGAAGATTATTAGGAAGATTAAATGAATGTCTGTATAAGGGCTTTGTAAGTAGAAATCTATTCCCAGTCTGGACTGCTTACCTGCCAAGCTTATGGGAAGGATGGGAAGCTGTTAAAATACTAAATCTTGACCTTTATTCTGTGCCTTTGAAACTAACAGAGACTTCAGGTGACACAACAAAGAACAATTTTATGCCAATATTGAAAAGACCAATATATCCAGCTTATTTTAAATGTTACAGAAATTATAAACCAATGTGAACATTTAAAAAATTTCCAGAATATGGAAACTTTTTTCATTCAGAATTTGATGATTATTTCAGAATTGGAGTAAAAATAAAATTCCTATGAATATACTCATTTTCAAAATTGGGTTAATAAGAACAAGAGAATAAACTCTTTTGCATTAGTTTCTAGATTCTTTACCATATGCCCCAACTTTTCTATCACATAAGGAGTTATGACCCATAGAGGTGTTTGTGAAAGGCACATGCTAAGAGTACCAACAAAAAGCATTTTTGAATGTTCAAATGCTATTAGCAAAGGTCAACTACGACCAGTCCCCTTCCTGTCTTCTTCTATGCTTCTTTGGGCTAGGATCCTTCAAGGTCAGTTTACAGTAGGCAAGATCTACCTGGTGATAGTAGGTAATATTGAATACTTCCCATGTTCTAGCGACTGCACTTTGTCAGTTTATGTCATTCAATCCCCATAATAAGACCATAAGGCAAATACGGTAGGCTGAAAAATGAACCTGTGAATATTCCCCTATGTGGCATAAAAAGATCTTGGCAGACAGGAAGATTATCTAGCTCGGCCTTGTATTAGTCAGAGGTTACGGAGGCTGAGAAATTCCATGATCTGCAGTCTGCAGCTGGGGTCCCAGGAAAGTAGGTGGTACAGTACAGTCCAAGTCTGAAAGCCTGAGAACCAGGGGAACCAATTGTGTAAATCCCAGTCTGAGGACCAGAGAAGGTGTGAGAGATATCCTAGCTCAAGCACTGAGGCAGGAAAAAAGGGGAAATTTCTTCCTTCCTTCATCTTTTGTTTTATTAAGGCCCTCAATGACTTTGATGATGCCTACCTATATTGAGAGGGCAATTTGCTTTCCTGAGTCCACCAATTCAAATGCTAAATTCATCCAGAAATACCCAGCAATGATGTTTAATCTGGATACCCAACGGCCAATTGACACATAAAATTAATTATCACTGGCCCTGAATGTAGTCACATGCATTCTTATAAAAGGGAGGTAGGGGAACTTTTGAAATACAGAAGAGGAGAAGGTGATGTGACCATGGAGGCAGAAACTGGAGTGATGAGGCCACAAGCCAAGGAATGCCAGCAGCCACCAGAAGCCGAAAGGGGCAAGGAATGGATTTTACCTTAGAGCCTCTGGAGGGAGCATGGCCTGCTAACACCTTAGTTTTAGCCTGATGAGATGGTTTGGGTCTTCTACCTCCAGAATTGTGAGAATAAATTTTTGTTGTTTTAAACCACCAAGTTTGCAAAGATATGTGTGTGTATATATATATAATACTAATATGGCAAATATTAATATTATCATCAAACCCATGTACAGATGGGGAAACCAAGTTTGAGGACAGCCAAGAAACTAGACCAAAGACACAAGTAGCAGAATCAGGATTTGAAGCCTGGGAGTCAAGCTCCAGAGTCAGCACATTTAACCAGTGACCCATGACAGTCCATAATAGCTGTGGTGGATACTGATCTAGTGTGTGACCCCTGCTAGGACAATGCACGGTATTATCACTGTCTTTCCAAATAGCGATTTTTGAAGACGTTGGGATATAGAAAGCTTCTGCGTCTCTGCTTTGAAACCACCCAGCGTTTGGGCACTGGAGAAATGCAATTACCACCCACTTCCCTCCCCACCCCTTCCATTTCCAGCAAAGCCTTTAGAGCTTTGGGACACATTCAAGATGAGGAGAGTTTGTTAAGGGTGACAGTGGATCCTAAATTGGCAGAAATTCACACCTGTGACTACACCACTGGGTTAGATGACAGTTTATTGTTGAGTCCTGTAATTAGTGATACACAGGGGCCTGAATCATCTCTTGGGCTAAACTACCACGCCAGGTTCCCCTTAGGTAAGAGGGAGTGCAACTGGCCTACACAAAATATCTGTGTGTTATGTATATCTGTGTATTATGTATATTATATATATCTGAATATTATGTAAACCTATCCATATTTATATATATATGCTTGTGGCTCACAAATCAAGATCCCAATAATAAATAGTGATATTTGTTTACCACTTACTGAGCACTATGCACTAGGGTCTTTACACACGTTTAATTCTCATGATAATCCTGTGAAATAGTTACCATCTCTTTTTTATAGATTTGAAATTTCCCAAGATCACCAGACGACGCGTTATTTAAACTCAGGTTTATCCTGCAAAACTTACACTTTTAAAAAAATTAAAGTATAGTTGATTTACAATACTATATTAGTTTCAGGTGAACAGCAAAGTGATTCGGTCATGCATATATATGTATATATCTATATTCTCTTCTTTTGATTCTTTTCAATTATAGTTCATTACAAGATTTTGAATATAGTTCCCTGTGCTATATGGTAAATCCTTGTTGTTTATCTATTTTACATATGGTATCGTACATCTGTTAATCCCATACTGCTAATTTATCTCTCCCCAGCTTCCACTTTGGTAACCATAAGTTTGTTTTCCATGTCTGTGAGTCTGTTTCTGTTTTGTAAATAAGTTCATTTGTACTATTTTTTAGATTCTATATATAAATCATATCATATAATATTTGTCTTTTTCTGTCTGAATTACTTCACTTAGAATGACAATCTCTAGGTCCATCCATGTTGCTGCAAATGGCATTATTTCATTCTTTTTCATGGCTGACTAATATTCCATTATACACACACACACACACACACACACACACACACACACACACACACACACGCCATGTCTGATGGACACTTAGGTGGCTTCCATGTCTTGGTTATTATAAATAGTGCTTCTGTGAACATTTGGGGGTATGTATCTTTTTGAATTAGAGTTTTCATCTTTTCTGGATATATGCCCAGGAGTGGGATTGCTGGATTATATGGTAACTCTATTTTTAGTTTTTTAAGGAACTTCCATACTGTTTTCCATAGTGGCTGCACCAATTTACATTCCCACCAACAGTGTAGTCAGGTTCCCTTTTCTCCACACCCTCTCTAGTATTTATTATTTGTAGACTTTTTGATCATGGCCATTCTGACCACTGTGAGGTGGTACCTCATTACTTTTGATTTGCATTTCTCTAATATTTAGCTATGCTGACCATCTGTTTGTCTTCTTTGGAGAAATGCCTATGTAGGTGTTCTGCCCATTTTTTGATTGGGTCGTTTGTTTTTTTGTTGTTGAGTTGTATGAGCTGTTTGACAATTTTGAAAATTAAGCCCTTGTTGGTGTCATCATTGGCAAATATTTTCTCCCAGTCCGTAGGTTGTCTTTCTTTCTTTCTTTCTTTCTTTTTTTTTGGCCACACTGTGCAACTTGTGGGATCTTAGTTCCCCAACCAGGGATTGAACCCCAGGACCTTGGCAATGAAAGTGTGGAGTCCCAAATTTACCATTTTACCCATTTTTGGGGGGCCGCATCACGCGGCTTGCGGCTTCTTACTTCCCTGACCAGGGATCGAACCTAGGCCTATGGTGTCTTTTCATTTTGTTTATGGTTTCCTTTAATGTGAAAAGGCTTAAAAGTTTGATTAGGTCCCATTTGTTTCTTTTGTTTTTTGTTTTTCTTTGCGGTACGCGGGCCTCTCACTGTTGTGGCCTCTCCCATTGCGGAGCACAGGCTCCGGACGCGTAGGCTCAGTGGCCATGGCTCACGGGCCCAGCCGCTCCGCGGCATGTGGGATCCTCCTGGACCGGGGCACGAACCCGTGTCCCCTGCATCGGCAGGCGGACTCTCAACCACTGCGCCACCAGGGAAGCCCCCATTTGTTTATTTTTTGCTTTTATTTCTCTTTCCTTGGGAGACTGACCAAAGAAAACTTTGCTATGATTTATGTCAGAGAATGGCAAACCTTATACTTCTAACAACTCAACTTGTCTGACTTTCTATTTCGCTTCCTGACACAGATGTTTATTAGTCTCCGTGTGTGTGTGTGTGTGTGTGTGTGTGTGTGTGTGTGTGAGGCTGCTGTGTGATTACTATAAAGAAATGAAAGGCAGAAATCTTGGTTTATCATCACGATTTGGTGGAAAGCTTTGACATGTTACTTGATATCTTCTGTGTTTTCAAAACGGGGGTAATACAGATTCAGTCTCAAAAATAAAGATTTCTTGAGATCAAATATGATCTCAGTCAATGAAAATTTACCTAGTTAAAACTTTGGAGAGATTTCTCAGCTTCTTTACCAAGAAAGAAAATAAGACATTTCCCCATCACAAAAAAAAGTATGAAATTAGTTGTTAACCTTAGAAAGGATGCTTTGGTACAAGGAATAGACACCCACGAAACTGGCTAAAACAAAGAGAGAGAATGTATAAGGAAGCACAGGTATCTAACTGAACCCAGAATGATGTGGTGGGCTATCGGGAGAGAATGTATCCACTGTATCCCCAGCTCTTAGAACAATGCCTAGTTCAAAGTTAGGGTTCAATATGTATTTGCTGAATGGGAGAATGAATGAATTTCCAAATTTCTAGGGGATAGAATCCAATTTGCTCATCTTGGGTCCAATCAGTTTTGGCCAGGTGACAGGATTATGTGGGGAGGACTGTGAGAGAAGGAGGACTGTGGATGGAGAAGACACTCCAAAATATGCCTTTTAGAGAAGTAATGAGCACCTTGCCTCGATGGAGCTGCTGAACCCCCTTTCAAGTGTCACAACACAGCCCTGTTAGGGAAAGCACTATGGAACTGGGAAAGGTAGAGGTGGGTGAACAGAAAAATCATCTTGATCGTATATTATTTTTATGTTTTAGAATAGTGGAACAGTGGAAATATTCTGAAAATGTGATGGAAATGCTTCTTTATTTATGGAGCTAACCAACCCTGCTGAAAGTGGTTTTGTTTACCATTCAGTAGGGGGAATGTTATTAGGGCACTGCTTTATTGGGCAAAGATTGAAATGAGGGTCAGGGTTTGGGGCAGAAAGACCTGACTGGCCATTTGGAGACTTTGGTCAGGTCTGGAGAAACCACCTGAATCTGTCCCTGGTCAGCCAGCTTCTAAGAGCATAAGAGACCTTCCCAAGTTGGCCACTACCTACTTTCCTGGCTCACCTGTCTTTATCCACCCCTCCCACAGCCTCAGCATAGTCACCATTGCTCCAACCACACTAAATTCTTTTTTCCCCAGACATGCCTGCTCTTTCACACCCCAGTGCCTCATCTTAAGATTTTCCCTCTGGAAAATTTCCCTCTGGCTGTAAATTGGTACAGCCACTATGGAGAAGAGTATGGAGGTGCCTTAAAAAACTAAAAATAGAGCTATCGTATGATCCAGCAATCCTACTCCTCGGCATATATTGGAGAAAAACATGGTCCGAAAGGATACATGCACCCTAGTGTTCATTGCAGCGCTGTTTACAATAGCCAAGATGTGGAAGCAACCTAAATGTCCATCGATGGACCTGGAGATTATCATACTGAGTGAAGTAAGTCAGACAGAGAAAGACAAATATCATATGATATCGCTTATATGCGGAATCCAAAAAAATGATACAGATGAACTTATTTACAAAACAGAAACAGACTCACAGACTTAGGGAATGAACTTATGGTTACCAGGGGGAAAGGGTGCAGGGGAGGGATAGACTGGGAGCTTGAGAGTGACAGGTACACACTACTATATTTAAAATAGATAATCAGGGCTTCCCTGGTGGCGCAGTGGTTGAGGGTCCGCCTGCCGATGCAGGGGGCGTGGGTTCGTGCCTCGGTCCGGGGGATTCCACGTGCCGTGGAGTGGCTGGGCCCATGAGCCATGGCCGCTGGGCCTGCGCATCCAGAGCCTGTGCTCCGCAGCGGGAGAGGCCACAGCAGTGAGAGGCCCGCGTACCGCAAGAAACAAAAACAAAACAAAACAAAACAAAACAAAAATAGATAATCAACAAGGACCTACTGTATAGCACAGGGAACTCTGCTCAATATTCTGTAATAATCTAAATGGGAAAAGAAAGTGAAAAAGAACAGATACATGTATACGGAAAAAAAAGTAAAATAAATAAAAAATGATTATGCATATTTTGCATGATCATCTTCCACGTGTGTACAGTTAAAAAAAAAAAAAGATTTTCTACCTGCCTGGATTTTCTTTTTCTTATCCTTTGGGTAAACACCTACTTACCTTCATACTTCGTCAGCCATAAAGTCCCCTCTGACATTCTCTCTGCGTCCTCAACTCCTCCCACTCTCTAAATCCTCCTCTTTACTGTAGGTGATAGAAAGAGAAACTACATTTCCTGAAACTCTTGCAGTAAACTTAAATATGCGACGAAGTTAAGTGGCTTTACTCACCTGGGGTTTGGAGGTAGAAGATGGAGGCTATATCTGGGGAGATCATCCTGGCAAGCGTGATGGCAGAAGCATTTGGTTCTTCTGGGTGACAGTATCGCTGGTGTTCAGTCTCTGGCATCACAGGGGGTTCAGAAGTGAAGATACCTCTAGAACAGTCCTGTAGTGTGGGTGGTAAGGTATTTTTTTTCTGGTTGTATAGGATCCAAGCCTGAGCCTCCTGGAAATTCTGTCATCTGCCTTATATTCTCTAGCAAATTGCTTTATGCTTTAACTGTGGAGGATTCTGTTGTCTGCAACTAAAAACCCTTATTAATACTGCACCCCAGCGCATGTTCTAGATCTTAATAAGCTTTGGGTTGCCAATGCTTGGTTATGGTAAGCACTCATTAAATAGATGAATGGGAGAATGGATGGATGTGTCTCAAAGGGAAATCTCTAATTCTCTAGGTTCCAAGGTAGGAATGGGAAAACTCTTGGTGAAAGTAACATGAATTGAATTTGAAGAGACACAAGCTAAGTGGTAAGGGCACAAGGGAACCAGAAGGAAGCTGAGGAAAAGTAGCCTTCACTCCTGCCAGACAGAGCACAGGGGGCTTTCATTTAGAGTAAGGTCATGCTGTGCCTACCGGCACCATATTGAGTCAATATCTCTAGCAAAAACAATATCTGGTTAATTTCAAAGAAAATAGCTAAACCTGGTGCTCGATGGTGTGCTGACTAAACACGCAGAGGGGCTGACAGAATCATATTGAATGGCTGGGCTGGTGGCACATCAATATACAGTCCCAGCGACCCAGCCAAGTAGAAGGGTGTGAATTGGAGATGAGACTGGGTCTGAGGAGTGCACTCGGGCTAGGGGTGCTGAACCAGTCTTGAGGTGATAGGAGGAAATAAAAGTCAATCTGGCTTTCACATTTTGTTGTTGTTTATTCCTTGTCCTTTTTTTGTAGCCAAGAGATTGATTGTTAATATTGTTGTACGTTGTAGCTAATACATGTATAGTTGTAGCTATATAGATGTAACCACTGTATTCTATGACACTAGACACATAATTCTCTGCTCCTTCCCCCACCCCAATCCTCAGAGGGGCCTCAGGAGAGACAGGTCAAATGGAAGATAGTGGGGAGTCCCTGGGCGCCAGCAGTCAGTAGGATGGCTCAGATCACTTGTAGCCACTACCAACTATTTCTGTTTACAGTCCTTCAGTCAGAACTTCAGCCTTTTAAAGGGCGCTTTTGAGAATAAATTGCTCTCACTATGGAAAATTATCTAATCTTAACAAAAGCTAAGTTACACATAGCATTCTAGGCAGATGTAAATTCAGTTTTGATCCTCTCCCCTCCACCTCGCCCCCCCCCCATCACAACTCTGGAAGACTCAGGGGCAAGGCATGTTGACACTCTGGCCCCATAGTGGCAGGGGGACGGGGAAAAAGGCTGGTTGGCAGTGAGGGAACTAAGCTGGCTACAGAAGCCATCCCTACTTCAAAGCACAGTGTCTTGAGCAGTAGTTCTTCATCTAGGGAGTCCATCAGAATCATCTGTAGAACTTTCCAAAAATGCGCATACCCTGGGACCCTCCTCCAAGAGATCCAGTAGGTTTGGGTGGGGCTTGGTCACCTGGATTTTGAAAAGTCCCCATGAGTGGTTCTGACGTGCTCCCATTGACTGAGACCCACTGATTGGTACAGCAATCTCAGCCTTGATTCTGATGACCATCTGTATGGAGGGGGACAAGATCGCGGAGCAAGGAAAGGTGGAAGTCCAGCTGGCCATGCAATTCAGAGGAAGCGCTGGCATTATGCGATAAGTCTTCAGGTGACAGGACCCCTCGGAGCAGGTTGGGACACTAGAGAAGAGAGTCTAGCCCTTACAGAAGGAGGCTCAGCCCTGGTCCCGCATGGATTCAGGTTGAGATTCTCAGTCTCTGGCAGAAATCCATATGATTGGCAGGTAACCCTGAGACTCAAGGCCCCTCAGCTGGTTCCTCATACACAGGATCTGGTTAATTGCATGGGAGACTAACCACATGGTGGCTGTAGCTGGGACCCTGAAGCTAGATTTGGGGAGTGGTCAAGGGTTCCAGAGTGAGACACTGGGAGGAGGCCATCAATTTCCAGGTCAGAGATGGCTGCGGAACTCCCAGGGCTTGTAGGTCAGTCTCACCTGGGGACGATGAAGAAGGAGGAAATAAGGCAAGGGTTGACACGGGTTGTAAATGGCTGGTCCAACCAGGATAGCTCAGCTATTGCCTCAGCCAGCATGTGCCTCCTCTGTGGGGCCCTATGGACCAAATCTGCAACTTGGGGTTTGATCCAGACTGTTCATTTAGATAGAGATCCATGCACTTCCAGAGGTTTGTAAACTTCTTAAATTGTGAAAAAATTTTGTTCACCAGGAAAGTTGCAGAAGCCCTTCTGGTTACTGTGTTATGGGGTCTCGACTTTGCTGTAGATCCTCATTGCTTGCTTCCTCGCTTGCCTGTGCTCGTGCATTTCTGCAATCCATTTCTTTTCCCTGGAGACTGCGCCTTCTCTACAATATGTGCTGGTTTCCCTGATTTCAGTCACCTTCTCCAGGCCACAGGTGCTCTCTTTGTTTCAGCTCCTGTTGATTTGCCTCTGTGCTCACGCTGGCTCGCGCTGACAGTTTTTGCCACATCTGCATGAGGTCCATGCTTCTGCTGCTCCGTAGTTCATTCCCGACTCCTGACTCTTCTCCTTGGGAGGGACTGTTCATTTCACTGCAGAAACCCCCTCTTGTGTAAGAGGGAAATGAACGGGCTTCTTGGCACAGAGCTGCTAAAAAGACCCATTTTCTACCCTTTAAGGTGAAAACACATGTTTATTTCCTGGTATCTCAATTTCTGGTCCCTGACTACATAGGGTTGCCAGATTTAGCAAATAAAAATACAGGACACCCTGTTAAATCTGAACATTTAGGACACACATTAAAGAATTATTGCTGTTTATCTAAAATTAAAATATAACTGAGTACCCCGTATGTAATCTGGCAATCCCCACGACTGCAGCAAAGCAGCTGAAGTTTAATGTAGCCAAAAGAATATTGGGATATTGAGTTACACAGACACACACATGCACACCCACAAACTTTATGAGTCTGAAGGTCCTAGGGCAAAGACTGCTATTTGTCATCCAACATCCTTTTTCCTCTTTCTTTTAGTAATAGATCTTTTGGATTTATTTTGAACACAGAAAAAGAGAGAAAGGAGTATCTTACTCAGCCTCCCTTGTAGCTAGAAGTTGCCAGAGGGATCCGAGTGGAAGTGATGTGTACAACTTCAGGGTCATGCCCTTAAAGGAAAGAGTCATGTTCCCCGCTCCCCTTTCTCTCTCATTGACTGGAACATAGGTGTGGTGGCAGGAGCTAGGGCAGTCATCTTAGGATATGAGGTAGACACTATGTGTTGAGTTTGGGAGAGCAACAAAATAGAAGGATCCCTAATATCATACTGGCCCTGCCAGCTTACATCCAGACTGTTATGTGAGAGAGTGATAATCTATCTTTTTAAAGCCACTGTTAATTTGGCATGTGTAGGAGCAGCCTAACTGACGTTCTAACTAGCATGAGTATCATTATTAATTTTCTTGAGGACACATTTAATAATTACAAGAGACCAGGTTTGAAGAGTGTTCTGTAGGCAGCCATGTTTTCATTTGTCACGACTTTCCCTGCTGCTTGTTACAGAACAGCCATCAGAGCAAGACACAGGACAAGGATGAGGCAGGGAAGTGGTTCTATCAGTGATTTTCCACGGTGACTGAGACTGACTTGGGGAGTGTGTTAAAATTCATATTCCGTGGCTCTGTCCTCTAGGATGCCCATTTTGTAAGTCTGGCATGAGCCAGGGAGCCAGCATTTCTAAAGTATCCCAAGACACTGATGCAGGCAGTTCGGGGGACACACTTTGAGACCCACTGGTCTATGCGTGGAGTCCTTCACAGTGCTGGACTTCTGGGAAATCCTTCAGTGAACTAACTCAGGGAGCTTTCTAATTGCTTCAGACACCGTTGATGGTGGTGTTTAACAATCTAGAAACAGTGCTTTGGAAGTGAATACTTAGCAGTATTTGATGGGACACTCAGTGTGATACAGACATTTAGAAAGTTATGAAGCTTTACTCTGGATGGCCTGTAGATATACATGCATTAATTCAGTAGCAAGATGTAATTAAATTATTTGGAGTGATGACTGAGAAATAAACGTTTTCTGGGGCAAGAGGGCAAAATTTAAACACTCCCCCCTCATGCTCATTTCTTTAGTGCCCAATGTTGACTGAGGAGTCGGAGTAATTACAAGTGGTAATAATGCTTGATAATTTTATATTTGCCTGTGTTTAGGTTGGACATGAAACGAGGGAAACTCACGTCATAAGTGAACCCTCATTCATGTCCCTTCTCAGAGTGGCCTTCGAGAATGAAGTTCATCTCACAACCAAGCAACGGCTGGAGCTAATCACGACACTAACCACGGGAGGAGAACAATTAGGGATAAACTTTCAGCCCAAGGGAGTGAGATGGGGACTGGAGAGAGGATAAAAGTGCCAACCAGCCAGATAAATAGCAGAGATTTTTTTGAGCATCTGTGTTTGTGCAAGGACCCTCTGCTAGGTACAGTAGGGGGTGGGGAGGGGAGAGGAAGGGGCAGAGAGACAGTTAAGATGCAGGATCTTATCGTGTCACATCTGATAGGAGAGTGCCACCCTGAGCGGTGTGGGATTAGTGCAAAATCAGCACTTTCAGAGCTTGCTGATGGAGAAGTTGGAGAGGGTGGGAACAGCCAGGAGAAGCTTTTTCAAGTAGGCAGCACGCAGATGTTAGTCAACAAATATGAACCCTTCTGGGTATTGGCGATCCAGGAGTGATCAAGAAAGAGTCTCTCTTGTTAAGGGGCTCCCATTCTGGTGGAGGGAGATAGGTCAGAAGTAATCTTATTATTAGAGTATTAATAATAATAAAAATAGAGTATCATGATGATTATTAAGTATTATCCGATAGAAATATCGGATTTATTAATCATGCTTATTATTTATTAATAATATATAATTGATAAATAAATTAGATATTCTCCAATCCCAACAAGCGTTGAGGAGAAGCTGTGATAAGATAAAGTGGGAACAGAGGGTGGAGCTCAGAGGGGGAAGGGTGGGGCTTGCAGTGGTCAGGGAGCCTCCCTGCTGAGGGGATGTCTGCTTCCAGGCCTGAAAGGAGAGAAGGTGGCCGTTCGTGGCGTGGAGAGCTGGGAAGCGCAGGACCGGGCTGGGATGGAGATGGCTTGTGTGAAGGACCAGAAGAGAAGGCCAGTGTGGCAGGAGTATGGTAAGGGCAGGAGCACAGGTGGAGATGAGGCTGCATGAACAGGGCTTTGAAACCAGGGAAGGGAGTTTAGGTTATATTCTAAGGATGAAGCCTGTGGTTGAGAGTCTCCGAAGAGGAGTGACAGGATACCATTTGTGTGTTTTTTTTTTTAATTAATTTTTATTGGAGTACAGTTGCTTTACAATATTGTGTTAGTTTCTACTGTACAGCACAGTGAACCAGCTATACGTATACATATATCCCCTCTTCTTTGGATTTCCTTCCCATTTAGGTCACCACAGTGCATTAAGTAGAGTTGAAACAGAGACACAGATGTAGAGTACAAATGTATGGATACCAAGGGGGAATGCGGGGAGGGGTGGGAGCAACTTGTGTGTTTTTAAAAAACCACTCTGGTGGTGCTGCAGGAGGCTGGGAGCAGATCCTGGGTCACAAGCCTATAGGGATGGGAGACCAGTGAGGGGCTATTTTGTGGCCAAGGCTGCCCCACTGCGCTGGGCCTGGAAGGATGTGACTGGGAGAGGCTGGGGTGGGCGGGCTGCCCGGGGAGGCCAGGAGGCCACTGGTCAGCAGGGGTGGTGGTGGCTCGGTAGGAGTGACCAGGAGGGCGAGGCCAGCGTCCTCTGGCTGCTTTGGCAAGGTGCTCTCCAGCCTGGTGTGAGCCCCACGTGAGTGGCTGATGCTCACAGACCTCTGTGGGAACCGCATGGCCTCCTGTGACCTAGACTCAGACACAGTGGTACATCTGACATACTCTGTTGCTTGAAGCAATCTCAAGTTCCCCCAGGTTCAAGTAGTAGTGACATAGACTCCACATTTCAGTAGAAGGAGTGTCAAAAGCTTTGTGGACATATTTTAAATGACATGCAAATAAATTTTAAAATCTTAAAAAAAAGTCTTTAATTTTTTAAATTAATTTTTATTGGTTGATTAATTGTGTTAGTTTCAGGTGTACAGCAAAGTGAATCAGTTATACATATATGGATATACATATATCCATTCTTTTTCAGATTTTTTCCATATAAGTTATTACAGAATATTGAGAAGAATTCCCTGTGCTATAGAGTAGTTCCTTACTGATTATCTGTTTCATATATAGTAGTGTGTATATGTTACTCCCAAACTCCTAATTTATCCCTCCCCCCAACCTTTCCCCTTTGGTAACCATAAGTTTGTTTTCTACATCTGTGACTCTATTTCTGTTTTGTAATAAGTTCATTTGTACCATTTTTTTTTTAGATTCCACGTATAAGCAATATCATATGATTTGTCTTTCTCTGTCTGACTTACTTCACTCAGTATGACAATCTCTAAGTCCACTCATTTGCTGCAAATGGCATTATTTCATTCTTTTTTATGGCTGAGTAATATTCCATTGTATATATGTACCACATCTTCTTTATCCACTCATCCATTGATGGACATTTATGTTGCTTCCATGTCCTGGCTATTGTAAATAGAGCTGCAATGAACATTGGGGTGCATGTATCCTTTAAAGCCATGGTTTTCTCCAGTTATATGCCCAGGAGTGGGACTGCTGGGTCATATGGTAGTTCTATTTTTAGTTTTTTAAGGAACCTCCATACTGTTCTCCATAGTGGCTGTATCAATTTACATTCCCACCAACAGTGTAATAAGGTTCCCTTTTCTCCACACCCTCTCCAGCATTTATTTGTAGATTTTTTGATGATGGCTATTCTGACTGGTGTGAGGTGATGCCTCATTGTAGTGTTGATTTGCATTTCTCTAATAATTAGTGATGTTGAGCATCTTTTCATGTGCTTTGTGGCCATCTGTATGTCTTCTTTGGAGAAATGTCTATTTAGATCTTCACCCATTTTTGGATTGGGTTGTTTGTTTTTGGATATTCTTTAATTTTTTAACTCCTCAGAAAAGTCTCCAAAGCCTGTGACAGCAGTTCCTAATCTTTTCCACACAAAGATCTTGCCTACTTAAAACAAAGCAGAAATTCCCCTAGGAAAATACCTATTGTCTTTGTAAGAATAACAAACACTCATAGCAAATAATTCAATATAGCTCAACACAAAGAATTCACCTTAGTATAAATAATGTAAAACATTTTTGAAGTTTTACCATCTAGAGATAACCACTAACTTTTGAAGAATACCCTTTCAGATATTTCTCTATGCGTACACTCGCATAAAAATGTGAGTATTTATGTAAATCTTATTTATATAAACAGCATCAGGCTATTGAGCTCTTTGAAATGTATTCTCCCCCCCCCCAAGATTATGTTAATTTTTCTATGTTGCAACAGTAACTGTTGGTTTCTTACCCAGAAGCTATTGGCCGTCTCTTCCTTCCTTAACAGAATCCCTGTTTTAATCCAGAATCCACCCTTCTTTGGGTGGCAACTTGTTTCCAGGAAGACAGACTATATCTCCAGTCTCCAGGGTAAAAGATAATTGGGCTTAGCTAAAATAGCAGGCCGTTCTGGCCAGTGACTGGAATAACGATGGAATGTGACAATTCTGGCTGAAGTGAGGGCAAGACTGGTGGTGGGTTTTGGGGAATGGGTTTCCCTGATGATACAAAGAGATACTTTGGAACACTCTCTAATTCTGTCAGGAATTGTCCTTCCTACTTGGGATGGCTAAAACTATAGCAGCTTCAGGTTGTTTGTTTTTGTTTTTGCTTTTCTAGATAGTAAATTACGTATTGTTTAATTTAAATGGCTTGAGTTGCATCTTTCTGGTACTTATAGCAAAAAGCATTCTAACTGATGCATGTCCACAAATAAAACTACATAATTAGCTTGAGTGGCTGCCTATTCTATTGTATATAGAACTAACTCTGGAAAATTCTCAACTGTTTGACATTTAGGCTATTTTCTAAAAATTTTTTGCCATAATAAACAATACTGATGAGTATCGGTACTTTTATTAATTCAATTTTCATGCACTGCTTGGTGTGTGTATATACCTTCCAACCTCTGACAGTAAGTCTCTAACCCACAAGATTGGTCCCACTGAGGCACAGGTTCTTAAATCTGACAGTTCTGTCAAAGATGAAAGCTTGCAGCCTCGCATTTTTTCTTCCTCTAGTGGAAAGAGCATGGACTTCGGAGCCAGACAGAAGTGGTTAGAAACCTCTGCTGCTTCCTAACTAGACAATCTCGTGAACTTCAGTTTCCACGTTCTGTAGAACAAGAATAGAAATATCAGCTTTCAAAGTTGTCAGGATTAAATAAGATGGTGCATATTAAGCAGTCAGTCTGGAGCCTGACACATTGTAAGGGCTGAAATGGTCATTATTTTCACATTTTGTTGTTTACCATCTGGAGGAATGCGTGTGGAAAAACAGGAATAGGGCTATTGCTCTCAAAAATGTGGCAGTAAGATGCTGTTTGCTTTCTTTCCAGAAGGCCCAAGACTTCCTGATATATTTTTTTAACTTTTAGTTTGAAATAATTCTAGATTTACAAAAGAGTGGCAAAAGATAGCACGAAGAGTTCCCATATATCTTTCTCCCAGCTTCCCCTAAGGTTCACATCTTACATAACACGGCATACTTAACAAAACTGACAAATTACCGTTGGAAATACCATTAACTAAACTACAGACTTTATTTGGATTGAACCAGTTTTTCCACTAATGTGCCTCTTTCTATTCCAGGATACAATCTAGGGTACCATGTTGCATCAGGTCCTGCTGTTTTTTAGTAGACTCAAAGCCTCTGAGGGCTGAGCTGAACACACTTCTGCTGGAAAAATATTCAGAGCGAGCATTTATGGTGTGCTTACGATTTGCCACCCTCACCACACTGTGGGGTAGGTATTTCCGTCCTCATTTTACAGGAGATACGGAGACTCAGAGAAGTTGCGAGGTCCATCAGGGTCACTCAGAGTCCACTCAAGGTCACTCAGAGGCGCAGCCGTATTAAACCGGGCAGCCTTGTCCCTGCTTAGCTGCCTTTCCCAGAGGATGCACTCCCCTGGCCAGAGCCAGTCCTCCGTATGTGGCCCGGAGGCAGCAGGGTCCCAAATTTGGTCTTTTCTGACCACGCCTCCTTGCTCTGGGGCACCTCCTGGCTGCCTGGGGCAGGCCCCTCCATACCCCTTTCTCCCGCTGCCATCCCGTCCTCTCTGTTTCTCAGCGGAGTTGCTGCCTGTCAATCCTCCCACCGTGTGCTCGCCAAACGCGCCTCCTGGTGTTTGCATTTGAATAGGGACCCGAGCCTGAAGTCAGACAATGAGGCTCGTGCGGCAGTGAGGGCGGACTCGGGCCCAGCACATTCCTGCCGCTGCTTCTTCACCAGCCACCCTGAAGACACAAAGTCACTTCACTTACTCAGAAGGCCGATTTCTCCCCTTGTAATAGCACAGACAGTGCCCTTCTCCCTCGCATTCTGCCGGGACTGCCTCTGCTCCTGGGGACAGGAAAGGGTCCACCTTTAGGCACAGCCTGGGATTTTGCAGATCTCCCACCCAAGAGTGCCGTCCACTGCCAAGAGGGACGCAGGCAGCCGGGACTGCAGCCTGCTCTCTGAGCTCCCAGCTCTGTCACCACTGCCACCCCCTCGGTGGGCTTCTAATGACCTACTGTGGGCTAGCTATCTCCCCACAACAATGCAGTCCAAGCTAGAAGCATCACTTCATGCGTAAGAAAATGGGGGGAGGCCTGAGCTACCCCACTGGTAAATGGCCGATCATGGACTCAAATCTCAACCTGGCTGGCTCCAAACACTATAATCCTTCCACTACACCAAATGTTCCACGACGATTATTCTGGAAACTGGGCCACTGCCAAAACCAACCTCGGGTTCCTGGTGCTAGGAGGACACATGCTGTCCCAGACCGGGCAGTGTGCAGATCCCAGGCTCTGGAGGACCAAGCTGGTGACAAAGCCCCTTTCTAAGGCACCTGCCTGAAGGCAGAAGAGAGCTCTCAGCCTGGCAGGCAGGAGGGCACAGGTAAGGGCCTGCATCCTGTCAGGGAGCGGGCATTTCCTCGTTCAGGTGACACAGTTTAAATAATGCTGATAGTGAACTGCGTCTCTATTTATCTGGCAAACTTGGCCTCACCAGGGTGGAGCAGCGTTAATCCTTCTGTTTACATTAAGGGAGTTGGGTGAAACTAGCACTGTCTTAAGCTGGAACCACATTTCAGCTGCAGGTCTGACCTCAGTCCTGACACAGAAACCAGCTTTGGGGGGAAATCATCATAACATTGGAGCTGCAATGTGGGGTGACTCATCTCAGAGTCACCAACAAGCCATTTGCACCCCTCTTGGTCATGGGTAGCTTTGAGTCGCTGGATGGGCTGTGGAGATCTTTACTGAAGAGCATGAATAGAACAGCTACGCTGCACTCTGCCCTGTGTACCGTGCACCAAGCACTTCACACGTATTGCCGTGGTTAATCCTCAGAACAGCAGGGAGGGAGGTATAATGACAATCTCCACTTCATAGATGAGGCAAATGAGGCACAGAGAGCTTAAATACATTGCTTAAGTTCACCCGCCATTCAGTGGCAGAGCTGGGAGTTGAACCCAGACAGTCTGGGTGCATGATATCATTAGTCTATATGCTGGTGACAAACATAGGCAGAGGTCTGGAGGGACATAGACCAGAGAGTTCATGCTGGCTGTCTACAGGTGATTTTCTTTAACTTTTAAATTTGGCTTTCTTAATATTCTACAAAAATATATGTTTTGTGGGGACAGGCAAAACAATGCAAAGAATTATCCTGGAAATAAAGAGAAGGTCCTTAGTGAGTGCATCTTGCCCAGGGCTCTGTCCCAGGAGTTTTCCCAGAAAAACAGTTTGGAGAGACCATCGTGGCCCAGGTGGACAGATGGCAGACAAATCATTGATATAGAACGAGAGGTTTACTTATTTACTCATTTGTGCATTGATTCAATTATTCATTCGTTTCTTCAAAAAAGTATGGAGCTCCTGCCCTGTCCAGGCACTGTGGTGGGTAATGGGGATGCAGTTATGCCTAAGACAAGGTCAGTGCCCTCCAGGGGGTCCTGATCCCAGGGCGGGGTGGGGGGGGAAGGGGGTGGAGGAAGTCGTGCCTTCAGTTAAGCACCCGGTAACACATTAAGGCATAAAAGAGTTTGCAAGTCTGTCTCCTCCACCAGAGTTTGCATCCTTGAGGGCAGAAACTGGTGCAAAGAAATGCCTGCCACGTATTTCAGCCATCCATTCATCCATGGGCTTTTGAATTACCACATGGCTCTTGAAAAGATAGGGTGTGCATCGAAGGAACAATGCAAATAGTCATCTCTCCAGGTTGAGCGAGGCAGAGAAGAGGGTGGTTGGAAACATCTCCATAAAGACTTGAGCAGAGGGCTTCCCTGGTGGCGCAGTGGTTAAGAATCCGCCTGCCAAGGCAGGGGACACGGGTTCAAGCCCTGGTCCGGGAAGATCCCACATGCTGCGGAGCAACTAAGCCCGTGCGCCACAACTACTGAAGCCCACGCGCCTAGAGCCCGTGCTCTGCAACAAGAGGAGCCACCGCAATGAGAAGCCCACGCACCGCAACGAAGAGTAGCCCCTGCTCACCGCAACTAGAGAAAGCCTGTGCCCAGCAACGAAGAACCAACGCAGCCAAAACAAAAAAAAGTTATTAGGCTAAATTAAAAAAAAAGACTTGAGCAGAGGCTTAAAAATTGAGAAGATCTTTGTCAGATGGGGAAGGTACTTCCCGGTAGAGGGAACAGCATATGAACAATGACAGTGGTGTGAAGTTGCCAGTGCATTTGAGAAAGTGGCAGTAGTTCAGTATGGCTGGAGCATAGCGTGTGTGGGGGACAGAGTGCAGACTCAGGGAAGGATGGGACTGGAGGAGTGTGCAGGCCCCAGACCCCAGTGCCCTTTGTCATGCTAAGGAGCTGGGACTTAAATGTGGTTAAGATACAAGGAGAAAGAATCAAAGGATGGAGTGAGGGGTGTATGTGCAGATGGGGACTAAGGCGTATGAAGCTTTCTCCTCCTCCTCTTGCTCTTTTTTCCGTTTCATAAGCCCTCTCCTCCCCTTTTATAAAGGAGTGAAAGGGTAGGAAGCAAACATCTTTCAGCACCTGCTATACGCACCCTGTGGTGACTGCCCTGCCGCCTTCAGTCCTGACTCTGGCACGTATCACCGGCCCCGTTTTCCAGATGAGGAACCTGAGGCTCAGAGTGGTAAAGTGTCAGGGATGAGGTTTGCACTGACATGCATTTGGTTCCAAAAGCAACGCTCTGTACACTGGGCCAAACAGAACAATTGAAAGTGGAATGAAGCTTTTATCTTTGTGAAGTGTTTTATGTACCTAGGCTCATTCGATTCTTACCATGACATGGAGTGGTAAATTGGGCAAGTATCATCCTTCTCATTTTCAGGAGGAAAATTGAGTCAGAGAGGTTCATTGACTCCGTGACAGAGATTTGAGAGTTTCAGGATTAGAGACATCCAAAGTACAGAACAGATAGCCATCTGAAAACCACACATGGAAACAAAAATAACCCGGAGATGGTTCTCAGTGCAAAGGGGCAGCTGTGGACACGCCACATGCGTACATGTGATCCTTGGCATGTGGAGGTTTGCAGCTGGAATAGCCAGAGGGGCCAATCCAAGTGGCTGAGCTAATCCCTTCCTCTGCCTTCCGCCTGCTTCCTCCGTCACCTCCAGGGCCCCTCCTGAGGGGTTTTCTGTGGATTCTCCACGGAATCCCTCATTTAGCTCCTGAGACCCAGCACAAGCCTGGGTGCAGAATGTTGGTGCAGTTTTGACAAGATGCTCACAGAGGTTCAGTGACTAGTTTTAATTAGGCCATCTTTGTTTACGTTTGATGTTTATCAGCTAATTGGCATGGCAAGGTGTGAGTCACACAGCTTTCCCCTGGCATGGAATCAGTTTGTCAGAGAAAAAACCAGGAGAACAAATGATCCCAATTATGAGAGAACCCACCGGGCTAATTATCATCCCACTAAGGACAGAAGCTCCCCCCTCCTGCTGCTGTTGCTGCTGCCGTAGCTGCACCAAGTGCCCTGGGATCCCCCCTCCACACCTTCCCTCAGCTCCGGAACTCAAGAAGCCCAGGATCCAGGCCCCCAGCTGGCTGCCTGGAGACCTGTTCTCTTGAATTCAAAACCCACGTGTCCCCTCAGCTCAGACACATCAGGGCACTATGGCTCCTTTAGTCCAAGATCACTCTCCCCGTAGCCTCTTCCATGAATGATAGCTCATGTATGTTGTGCCTTTCCTGTGTGCCAGGACTGTTGGAAGCACTTTATAATTCTTTTCCCCAGTAACATCATCAGTCAGGTCCTACTATCATCTCCATTTTACAGACGAAGAAACTGAGGTAGGCAGAGATTAAATAACCTGTTCAAGGGCAAGCAACGGAACTGGGGTTTGAACCCACATGATCTTCTACCATAGCACCTGCTCCTATTAGCGTTTCTTGAAATGTCAGAAAGCCCCCAAATCAACCAATCGGGATACTTCAGGCAGATTTCTGGAGGCGACTCTCCTCTAACTACATAGGTACAACCACCTTCTAGAACAGTACTGTCCAGAATTTTCTGCAGTGGTGCGAATGTTTATTGCTCTGTCCAGCGCAGTAGCACTAAGCCACATGTGGCTATTGAGCATATGAAATGTGGCTAGTGGGACTGAGGAAGTGAATTTTCAATTTTATTTAATCTTAATTTTAACTGAAAAAGCCGAATGTGGCTAGTGGCTGCTACCCTGTGGGACAGGACAGTTCTGGCTGGTCAGCCCCTCCTTATTCCTCAAAGGCGGCAGGTCCTGAATCAACCCTGTACTTGTGACCCCCTCATCCCCCACTGCAGCTTTCTGGCCTCCTGGGGGTCTTTCTTGATGCAGACAGAGGAGCGCATGTCTCTTCCTTTTCGGCATTCTCTCCCTCCTGTTCTCTAAGCCCCTTCCAGCCGCGGGGCTCGCGTGGAGGAATGCAGCTCGGCTGCCCTCGAGTTGAATGAAGATCGTGGACCTTTGGAATGTCCACAAAGCCCCACACCCTCAGCCTCCCCAGTCTCCCTCCTTCGCCAGGGTAACAGATGGCCCCAGCTTTCACCAGCCGGGCCTGAGCACATTGTCACTCCCAGCTGAAAGTGAAATATTCAGTGGCATTTAAATTAAATAGACTCTAATGCTTCAGTAATATTAATTACGTTTTCATTCATCCCTAGCCTAATAAATCAATGCGTAAAGAGGGGATGCTCGGGAGGCTGGCAGGCGAGTGGGGCCACTGGGTCTTTGTGTGAGCCCGCACACAATGCCCCCATTCTTACCGGGCTGCGCTTGCCCCTGCAAACATCTGTGCTCAGCCCCTCTTGAGGAGCCAAAGGGGTAACGTTTACACTCTGCTCATCCAATTTGTCCCGGCACCAGGGCCTGAGTCAACGGGAAATGTGACGGCCACACTGAAAATAACATGCAGGACTGGAATGCGTGTGTGTTTGGAGCTGGGTTGTTTGCAAAATTTCTGGGGCAGAGGGTTAGGGGACTGATGGAGAGAGGAGTATGGTGCTAGACTTCTAGCTGCAGGACCGTGACAACTCAGCTTTCACTGTGGGAGGAAGGAAGGAAGGAAGGAAGGAAGGAAGGAAGGAAGGAAGGAAGGAAGGAAGGAAAGGAAGGAGGGAGGGAGGGAGGGAGGGAGAGAGGCAAGGGAAAATAAGAGCTACCGTGAAATGAGTGCTTATTATGTGCCAGAAACTGTGCTCAGCACTTTTACGGGCATTCTTTTATTTATTTCATACGATAATGTGTGACATGAAATAGCAACTATTATTGGCCCATTTTACAGATGAGAAATTTATTTGTGGTTCAGAGAAACTTGTGAAACTGAGAAACTTGCTATAGTTCCAGCTCATGTCTCTGTGATTCCAAAGTCCACAGTCTTCACCTCTAGAAGTACTTCTACCCGAAGAAAATACAGAAGAAAGGAAGGGGTCGCTAGGGGTATTTTTTAGGTGGAGGACAAGAGGCCAACATTTGCGAAGTTTGCAACTTTCCCCTTGGTTTCTAGGGGTTTTGCCTTTGGGGAGGTCCGTCCCTACAGAGCCGTGCCGCCACCCCACTCCGGGGCTATACATATGTAAAAGAAGCCAATAAAGCAGTGAGAGAGCCTGCCCTCCTAAATCTTCAGGGGACAAAACCTCCCACTTGTGAGGCTTCAAAGCTGCCCGGAGCTACCAGTTTACCCCCAGAAGTCCTGAGTCAATGCCTCTGATTGGAAAATAAATAGTCTTGCACATAAAAACCGCAGGCCAATTGTGAGCCGGGGGAATGGGAAAGTGCCGGGTGTGGACCACTGCGTGCCAGCCCAGGGCCGGGCTCTCCCCAGGCAGCCGCTCCTTAAGGAGATGAGTGGGAGCTGGGGTCTCACCCTGGATGGAAAGGGGGATTTCAAAAATGGCCCCTTAGATTTTCTTAACTGAGATATAATTGACATATAAAATTATATTAGCTTCAGGTGTACAACATAATGATTCAATATATGTGTATATCGTGAAATGATAGAAAGATTTTTAAAACCCAGATTTTAAAAAATGTTAAATTCTACAATTTACTGTAGAAAAACTAGAAAATACCTATAAGCAGAAGTAAGGGAAAACATCACCCAAATCCTCCTGACCAATTTTGAATGATTAGTTTTGCAACTTATGGATGAAATGTGGTTTATTAAATCAATCCCCACGGTTAGATATTTGGCTTGTTTTTATTTTTCCTGTCTCACAAATGGTGCTATCATGAATTTCCTTGTGGCTAAATTGAGGTGCACACACATTCTTTTTTTTTTTTTGCGGTACGCGGGCCTCTCACTGTTGTGGCCTCTCCCGCTGCGGAGCACAGGCTCCGGACGCGCAGGCTCAGCGGCCATGGCTCACGGGCCCAGCCGCTCCGCGGCACGTGGGATCTTCCCGGACCGGGGCACGAACCCGTGTCCCCTGCATCGGCAGACAGACTCTCAACCACTGCGCCACCAGGGAAGCCCCATGCACACACATTCTTGGTAAGTATCTTAGACTAAATTTCTCCAAGAGAAAATGCTAAGTCAAAGTGAATATACATGCATATTTTGAGGGTAGAAAGCCTGAGTGTCTGTTAGGATTTTTTAAAAAATGATATGGAGGGCTTCCCTGGTGGTGCAGTGGTTGAGAGCCCGCCTGCCAATGCAGGGGACGCGGGTTTGTTCCCCGTTCCGGGAATATCCCACATGCCGTGGAGCGGCTGGGTCCTTGTGCCATGGCCGCTGGGCCTGCACGTCTGGAGCCTGTGCTCCGCAACGGGAGAGGCCACAACAGTGAGAGGCCCGCGTACCGCAAAACAAAAAAACAAACCAAAAAATGATATGGAAAGCTAAGTGTCAAACCCAGACCCAATTCCTACCCAGTGCAAATATCCTCACCCTCCATCATTTAAGCTTGATACTTAAGGCAGGTTTGATTGTGCAAGTCCAAGCCTTGGGACGGACCTTCTAGTCATCTTGTTGGTGATTATGACTGAGCACCTGCAGCTCCCGGTTGAGGGCGGGCAGCAGCAGGGCCTGAAACTCATCCCCTTAGTATCCCATAAGGAGCAGCTGAATAGCCTGTGGTCTCTGGAGTCAGCCTAGATTCAACCTCAGCTCCACGTCTGATAGGCTGAGTGCCCGAAGGGAAATCACCCAACCTCCCTGAATCTCAGCTCATCTGCGAATTAATGAGTGATGCTTGTGCCCATCTTATCTCTGTGCAGATTTTATATGTAAAACACTTAGCACAATGCCTGATACATGGTAAGTGTTCATCCAACATTGGCTACTCTACTGGTATTATATTGACCCCTTAATGTGCTATTCAACCAACCTTAGTTATTCAAGGCTTGGGTTTTTTTGAAGGCAGCAAGAATTGCACCCTATTTAATATGATGCTTACATGACACAGAAGGTGATTTAATTCAATCTAATACCCACTGAGACCCTGCCACAAGCTGAACACTGTGTTACGCACTATGGAAGAATCAGAGATGAATGTGCCTCCAGGAGCTCACTGGCTAGTTGTGAAGCTGGAAACATGCATCAGTAACTCAGACCAAATGTCGCGTGCTGCCGGCGACCAAGAGAGGTTCAAATAGTGTGTGTGGCGAGGCATTTGGAGCAGCGTCTTAGGGGAGGAGGGACTTGAAGTGGAGCTCAGGTGTCCAGTAACTTGTCCAAAGTCACAGAGTTACTAAGATGTGAAGCTGGGATTAGACTTAGGTCTGTCTGGTTAAAGAATTCATGTTTGTTTCCTCCATACTAATAAGCAAATAAAGGTCAAAGCCACTCTAAAGTAGAATGAGACCGTCCAACAGAATTTGCTGTGATGACAGAAATTTTCTGTATCCGCGATGTCCAATATGGTGGCCCCTAGCCACATGAGGCTACTTAACACTTGAAATGTGGCTAGTGTGAGTGAATCCATCATCCACTTATGAATTTTTTTTTTTTTTTTTTTTTTTTTTTTTGTGGTACGCGGGCCTCTCACTGTTGTGGCCTCTCCCATTGCAGAGCACAGGCTCCGGACGCGCAGCCTCAGCGGCCATGGTTCACGGGCCCAGCCGCTCCTTGGCACGTGGGATCCTCCCAGACCGGGGCCCGAACCCGTGTCCCCTGCATCGGCAGGCGGACTCTCAACCACTGCGCCACCAGGGAAGCCCACACTTATGATTTTTAAATTTTATTTAAATGTGGCTAGCAGCTACTGTGTTGGACAATGCAGCTCTAGACTGAGGAAACTGATTTAAAGAGAAGGGGTAATGTTGAATATCAAAGTTTTCAATGACTAGGAAAGTGAGAGATTTAAAGAAATAAAAAGTGAAAAGGAAATCAGACTCTAATTTGAAAGGCACCGTTAATAATAATTTAAAAAATAGTTTTCACGGAGGCCAAATCTTTTTCCACCCTTGGAGCAACGCATCCAATTGGTTGATGTGCTCTGACCATGCCATCTTTGTGGCTCTTTGTCAAACAGCTTGGGGCCAAGCCAAAGCCCATGGGGAGGGCTCCCTTTGGCAAATGTATTCCCCCTTCTTCTCTGTTTTGTATTTGGCATTAAACTGAGTAACTGTCTCATGCTGAAACCACCACATGTATCTAATTCCCATTTTGTTCTCTGTCAGATCCAGGCAGAGAGCTGATAGAATAGCTGACACTTTCAGGTCAGAGAAAACTTCCTATCTGTAGTTCTTAATGTTTGGAGCTGTGCAAAGACACACTAGGCAGCCTCGGGGGGAGGTGAGTCTCTCATCAGGAGAAGTGTTCAAGCACGGGCTGAACAATCATGGGTATGTTGTATCAAGGTTGTGAATGTCAGATGGGAATGGAGAGGCAATTGGAATAAAAGGCCCTTTATGTTATTTCTAACTCCCAAAGTCAGGCTGTTTGTAAAGCAGGCACCTTTGCTCTGTAAAACTCTTCCTCTGTCCATATCCCATTGTCAAGTTCAGACTGGGCACCCCCTGAGATCAGGGCTGTGTCACATTCACCCCTGTATTACCATGTGCCAGGCATGGTACTTGGCACATGGAAGGTGTTCAGAACACCCTGATTGTTGCCGTTGAAAGATCATTCAGGTCTTGATGTCTTAACCTAAATATAAAATGACAGTCTTCATTTGCTTTGACAAGAGTAAATGCCCAGCCCTGGGAGGTAAAAGGGGGAGAGGGCACTCACAGTTACAGAGTGTCTGCTATGGGCTCGGTACTCTGGTAGGTACCTTTGCACACATTTTGTAGTACAATATTCATAGGCTTAGAAGAGGCATTAGTATACCCATTTTATAGATAAGGAAGCTGAGGCCTGACAAGGAAGTAATCCATAATCATATAGATAGTAAGTGGCTGAGGTAACAGTCAACAGCCTTCAGTCCTAGCCTTAAACTGGTTTGTGAAGCAACTGAATTAAAATTTATCAGGAGGGACCACTGTTGGTGAGGACAAGAGACTGGAGAGACGTCTCAGGCAATATGATAATATCTCAAGGCTGAAGAGGTCGGGAGATGTCTTTTGCTTCTTTACCAAAGAAACCACCGTGTCCTAGTGGCTCACAGCAATTTAGGACCATAGCAGATAACATCCTCTGCTCATCTCATCCCTTCTCTCCTTAATTCTTAAAAGTCCTTACCTGACCAGGGGAACCCATAAGATTGGTGTCTTTGAACTTCTAAAGAATTACTTTGAATGCAAGAGCCTTTTTTTTCAGCTCCCTCCCATTGACCAATTTTCAAAGCCTGCTTAACATGTATTAACCAACACTCTGTTGTAAGTGGCAGAAACCTAATTCAAAGTGGTTTAATGACAAAAGTGACTCATAGTGCTGAAAAGACAAGACTTCGGGTGTGGCTGACGTAGGTCCTCAGGTGATGGTATTAGAAATGTCTTTCATGTATCTTTGACTCCTCTTCCTTCTGTTTCGGCTCCATTATTAGGGATGGCCGCTAGGGACTCCAGATTTACTTCTTACCTGCTTAGCATCTTCAGCAGAGGCAGTACAACTTTTTCCCAATATTTCTAGCATTGAAAGAAATGTAGCACAATACATACTGTTGAAACCATGAGCTACCTTGTGCTAGAGGTTCGCTCTGGGTTTGACAGATGTCAAGGACTGCTGTGTTTCCCTTGAAATTTTAAAACATCCTGAGGCAGACCTGAGGGTTCTCTGTGGCACCCCAGGGTGCTTCAGTGTGCAGTTTGGGATAGAAGGTTGTTGGTCGCCCTCTCCCCTGCCTGACTGCTGCTTCTCTCCCTTCTTAATCTCTGACCTCATCCCTTCTTGTTGAGAGTAGTGTTTGGAGTCCCATCCTTGGCTTTTATAAACATATCACTTGAAGTAGGTTACTTATTCTTTCTAATCCTTAGTTTTCTCTTTGGTAAGTGGTAATATCAGTATCTACCTTGCAGGGCTGTTGTGAAGATTACAGGAAATTCAATATTTAATGTGCTGAGCACAGTGTCTGGGAGATATTCAGTGTTAAGAGCTGGAGCCATTGTTTTCCTTCTTATTATTGTTATTACTATTAATATATGGGGCAGATATATTAGTCAGCATTTGGTTCACCTAAGAATGATAGAAAACACAAAATAAGTGGCTTAAATAAAATAGACATTTCTCTCTCACGCAAAAGTCCAGGAAGATAGTCTAGGGCTGGTATGATGTTACCTAGTGCCACGGATTCACGCTCTTTCTATCTTATTTATCTACTATGCATAGCTCCATTTCCAAGGTCATCTTATAGCCCAAGAGGGCTGCTCTAGCTCCAGCCATCATGTCTCATTCCAGCCAGAAGGAAGAATGAAATGGGAGGAGTTCATGCTCTCTTTCTTCCTGGGAGTTGCATACCTCAGTCCTGCACAAATATCTATGCCAGAACTGAAGTCACACCTAGCTGCAAGGGAAATGGAGAAAAACAATGTTATTCTGGGCAGCCATGGTGCCCAGCTAAAAATTGTATTACTGTGGGGGAAGGGCAGGCTCTGACAGAGTAGAGCAGTGGGAAAGGACCCTGGAAGCTAAGCTCACTCTGGATGATGGAGCTCAAAGAAAACCATGCTTCTGCAAAAAGGGAAATACCGTACACCTTTTGCCACCTGAGGAATGTAAGATTGACTCCAGGATTTTTAAGAAAGTTGGAAGTTAAAACTCAAGTCTGAATCTCTCTTTTCTGAGCCAAGGAGCTTAGCTCAGTCTCTCTCCACTCACTGCCAGCCTGGGCTGGGGAGATGCAGAGCACTGCCCCCAGGCAAACTTGGTTTGAGGCCAAATTCCAGGACTCTTGGGGCTGACTGGCAGCCACTCTGTCTGAGCAACCTGGGGGATCCTGAGAAAAGAATGAACATCCGAATCCCAGAACAAAATCAGCAGCGATGATGCTCCTGCAGCCCTGGGTCTGGCTGGGAGGCCGCACAGTGGGGAGGATGAGGTCATGGTGACAAATGTGAGAAGGGGGAGGGCTCCCGAGTGCAGCAAATGTGCCCAGGAGCCAGCAGCCGGGAGCCCAGAGCAAAGCCTGCATTGGGGACTCCATCCCTCGTTCTGCCACCGTTCTGCTGGGTTTCTGGACTTCAGTCTATCCGGCTGGAAGATGGGAAACACATCTGCTGTCCTCTTGGCTTTGTAAGGTTGCTGTCAGCAGCAGCTAGGTTTAGGAATGTCCAGAAAATGAATAGAGTTCCTAAAGAAAAAGGGGTTTGGTTGCCAGGGGTTAGGCGGGGAGGGAGAGAAGAAAAGGCAGAGCACAGAGGATTTTTAGGGCAGTGAAACTATTCTGTATGGTACAATAATGGTGGATACATGTCATTATACATTTGTCCAAACCCATAGGACATACAACACCGAGAGCGAACCCTAATGTAAACTATGGGCTTTGCATGATAATAAGGTGTCAAAGTTGGCTCATTGATGGTAACAAATGTACCTCATTGGTGCAGGATATTGTTGATGGGGGAAGCTGTGGGAGGGGTGTGGGTGGGATGGGAGTGGGTATGTGGGAACTCTCTGTGCTTTCTGCTTAATTTTTCTGTCAATCTAAACTGCACTAAAATTTTAAAATTAAAAAAAAAAAGATCCTGCGTGCTGCAACTAAGACCCGGCACAGCCTAAATAAATAAACAAATAAATATTTTAAAAAATTTATTGAAGGCCTCTTATTTATCACATATTGAACTATACAAAAGGAATAAAATGGTCAATAATACAGAGTAGCTGGGATATGCAACAATGCAACGTCAGCTCAGCAGGAGGGAGGAGGGAGTTAGGACAGTGGTTCTTTGGCACACAGCTTCCCAAAGAGGGGCAAGTCATTTTTTTTAAAAAAAAAAAAAAAAAGGAAAAGTCAAGTTTTCAAACTTCAGTAGCATTTCAGTTGACTGCAACTGTTGCTTCATACATTTCTCAAATGAAAGAAATAAGGGAAGGGTATACTTGCCCCCTCTGAGAGAAAGGGCTCCTGTGAGCCTTCATCTGCCCCCATCTTTTAAAATAAAGATAGTAAAAGAGGTTACCTTGGACGTAATATTGCCAACTTGGGGGCTGAGTAAAGAGTTACTGAACAGATGTTGAAAAGAAATCAACCATGTGTATTCATCGTCTGGTCCAAAAGCCATCTACTGGGTAGGGCTCTAACGACAAGTAACCAGATATTAGGTAAACAGTGATTATTGATCAAGGTAAGTGTAGTAAAAAGGATTAAGGAGACCCCAAACAACTATATGACATAAAACTGCTCACATCTGGGTGTGAAGTGGTCCATTTGATAGGGATGGTAGTTTAATTTGGAACATGGAGGTAGGAAATAAATAAAAATGTGGCTGCCATGTTGCGTCTTATTGGCATTCCTTTAGGTCATTCCGTGAGCATTGCCTTTAATTCCTGTGTTTAGGAGATGCAGATGCTTTTTAAAAAAATTTTTTTCCCCTTTTTAAAATTGGAGTATAGCTGATTTACAATGTTGTGTTAGTTTCAGTTGTACAGCAAGGTGATTCAGTTACACATACATACTTATACATCTATTTTTTTTCAAATTCTTTTCCCTTATAGGTTATTACAGAATACTGAGTATAGTTCCTTGTGCTATTATCTACTTTATTGTGCTATTATCTCCTTGTTGATTATCTACTTTATATATAGTAGTGTGTATATGTTAATCCCAAACTCCTAATTTATCCCTTTTCCTTTTGGTAACCGTAAGTTTGTTTTCTATGTTTGTGGGTCTGTTTCTGCTCTCTATATAAGTTCATTGAGCTACAATTGCTTTTTGATGAGGCAGAAGTACACTTGTTCAACATTCAGGTTTTTCCGCTCTGTGAAGAAAACCAGGATTGTACCTTGTTCTGAAGAACAGGCAACAAGGCTCCCATGCCTAGCGCTGCTGTGGTTGAGTCTAGAGCAGTTCTGTACAATAGTACTGTCTATGATGGTGGAAATGTTCCAATCGTCACGGTCCAGTATGGTAGCCACTACCTATGTGTGGCTCCTGAGTACTTGCAATGTGACTAAGTGTAACTGGAGAACTGAATCATTTTATTTGAATACATTTAAACTACAAGGTTAAATAGCCACATGTGGCCAGTGACCACTGTATTGGACAGCTCGGTCCCAAAGTCATACCCCTCAGTAGTCCTTTCCTACTCACCTCAGGTCTCTCAGAAGCTTGTTTTGTATATATGTGCCCGTATATATGCATATGTGTGCATGAATGTGTATATGTCAGTGGGAGTGATGCATGCATTAATGAGTGTATAGGAATGCTGCAGAACTTCCCATGGATCCAGTTAAGATTGATCCTCAACCCACAAAAATCTCAGACCCAAAATGATGGAGCATCCTACCACGTACAGAAAACCTGGACTTCCCTGGTGACGCAGTGATTAAGAATCCGCCTGCCAGTGCAGGGGACACGGGTTCAATCCCTGGTCTGGGAAGACCCCACATGCCGCGGAGCAACTAAGCCCATGAACCACAACTACTGAGCCTGCGCTCTAGAGCCCACGTGCCACAACTACTGAGCCCACGTGCCACAACTACTGAAGCCTGTGCGCCTAGAGCCAGTGCTCCGCAGCAAGAGAAGCCACTGCAATGAGAAGCCCGCGCACCACAACTAGAGAAAGCCTGCATGCAGCAACGAAGCCCCAACACAGCCGAAAATAAATAAATAAATTAATTAATTAAAAAAAAAAAAGAAAACCTCTCACCTGAGAAAAGCAGAAGACACGATGGAATCCAGGAGACAAGGCAGGGGTTATGTAAAATTTCTTTGCTGTACATCATGTGTATATTTTTGTTTTAAAAATAGGTCATGACATTCATAGTCATATTACGTATAATGGATCAGGGGATCAGACTGAGCTTTAAGGCTGGTCTTGGCTTTGCCACCAAGTTGCTGTGTGAGCCTGGCATGTGACATCCCTCTCTGGGTCTCACTTTCCCCATGGTTACTACAGGGATTGAATAAGATGGTGTGTGACAATCAGTCAGCTCTTTGATGATATCCCAGGTCTAAGCAGAATATATCCATTTTTTATTGAAAAACATGAAGATGGAAAACCTTACTTCAGACTGGTCTAAAACAACAGCAGATTAGGTCAAAGTGTGTACCATGTTCTGCAGAATGCTGCAGAGGAAAAATGGGTCACCGCGGTCTGATCATACACCCGGTTAAGTAGGTTTCTTGACTTCAGGACTTCTCAGAACCTTTAACATGCTTATGGGTCTCATGACTCTCCAGTAGGGGATCCAGTTGCTGCTTTTCCCAAAGTTAGCTGACTCCAAAATTTATTTCGTTTTGAAGAGCATCTTGTAGGAAGGACTAATGTTTTGTGAAACACACTTAGGGAAATGCTGACCCGGAGGGTGTATGAGTAGCTTTGGGGGGCCCAGCTGTCTCCCCAACTTTCGGCTTCCCCCTGCTTCTCCTGCTGGGCGTGCAGAGATGGGGGTTCTGCACTCAGCAAAAGCCGAATCCCGCTTCCCTTTGCACAGGTGCAACTCCCCATGGCCCCAGCTCTCCAGCTGCCCCATGCAGCCTGTTTTGTTCTGGGGCTACCATGATTTGCAAATTCCCTCTCTAGCTCAAGTGCATGGACCCGGAACATGCTCCCGCTGGAGGGACAATGTCAACTGAGACCCCCAGCAGTATGGCGACCTCTGTGGGAGCTGGCAGCACCTCGCAGAGAGCAGAGTTTGGCTCTGCACTTGTACAATCAGTTGTAAATTCTGCTGAGCTCTATGGATCCATCTGGATGAAAAGATCTGTATAAATGCAAGATCATTATCATTATCAGCTGTCCCAGTTGGAGCCCAGCGATTCACAGGCCCACAATCAATGGGGCTTTTCCAACAATCCCATTCTACCCAGCTTGAAAAAGGTGTAATTACAGGGAGATGCACATCCTCTGGAGAGACAGAGGGCATGTCTGTCCCCACGTCAGTCCCCAGTGTAATGGAGAGAGGAATCTCCCAGGCCCCTCACTAGGCACATGGACAGAGGTGTCCTCTAGGCCCTGTCCAGGTCAGGGACAAGTAAGAAACAACATCCCAAGCTTCCTCCACCCCAAACTTTGTTCCAGTGGACATGAGAGGGTAGCATTTCTTTTGCCCCTTTGCAGCTCAGGTGCTCTCAGGAGGCACTGTGAAGGCTGTGTGAGTCCTCCCCTACTTTTTCTTTTCTTGATTTTTGTCTAGGATCAGGAAAAACTTGGACTCAGAGAATTTTCCTTTCTGAAGGTGCCTGCCTACAGCACACAATGACAAGAGAGGTTTCCCACCCAGGCAACTCTGAGCTAGAGAATATAAGCCCTACTTCATTCTTCCTCCACAAATCTCTGGTACTTCTAGCTGTGTGACCTTGGGGAAGTTTATTAACCCCTCTGAACTTTCTGAAATAGGGATGGCAATTCTTACCTGCCTGAATGCAGGGGGCCAAGACCAGCTGGGTTTTTGAGAACTCTTGCTTATTAGGAGAGAAGGATCTTTTATTGTTACTGAAAGACTTTTGGTGCTATAGGAGGGAAAAATAAAGAGACATCCTTCATTTTTTAAAATGATTCCTTCTGGAAGTCATTCAGGGGATTCAAAGGCCAAAGGCCAGGGGATTCAGAGTCACAGGACTTTAGTAAGAGTCAGGCTCTCAGGAAGTTCACCAAGGTTGACTTTTCTGCTTCTCACTTGTCTGACCAGAGCCTCCCATGAGCCTCTTGGGCCTGTGTCCTCACAAATGAGAGAGGGTAATGAGTGTGTGGTCCCCCCAGCGACCTGCCTTGTCCCTAAGCTCTGGTGCCTGGGCCTCTAATGAGGCAAGAGGATTTTCCCATCTCCAAACATGCCTCAAACACAATGGCTGAGTGATCTCCCCATCCCGTTACCGCCACCCACCTCCAATTCTCTTGAGAAAATTACCAAAAAGCTGCTGAGAAGAGAGATGTGGCTGGAAAGGGAACCAAATGGGTGGGCTGAGGCCCGGGGGAGGCATGCAATGCTTCCCCTTTTCAGCTCTAGAGACTCAAGTTCAGGCCACTTTCACCTCCCATACAGTCACTTCTGTCCTCAGGCTGGGGACTGTGCTAGGACAGTGACTCCTTCACTCGGGTTCATTTTTAACTTTTAAAAATGGCCTCTGTGACCCGGCAGGGTGAGACTTTGGCCTTTTGGTGTGAGGACAGTGGCCATTCTGAGGATATGCTTGACACACACACAGATTCTTCTCCGTGACCTTGGGCCATGTCTCTGATAAATAGACTGGCCAGGGGAGGAGTCCAGCCTACTGACCTCCCAGGCGGCCAGAGTTCTCTGCGGACCATGGATGACGGGACATTCACGAGCACTGAGGGACACCCTTGGCTGTGTCTGGGATCTGGTACCATCTGTAGCGCTTGTGACAAAGACATCCTGGGCAGATGCAAGAGCTCCCCAAAGCATGTCTGAGTTCGGGGCGGGAGAACTGGCGTGACTTCTGCTTTACGACTGAAGGCTAGGGGCTCCAGCCAGCCAACTCACTCCTCAGAGCTCTGTCTCCGGGACTCTGTTTTCAGCCTCCTTGGAGTAGAAGAGCATGTCTTGGTGGGCATTGTTCATTTATCAGTACACATAGTCATGTTGATGAAGTCTGAATATATAATGCTTTACGAGTCTAATAATAAAATCAAATTAAGACTCTACTTCCTGTCATTCTTAAAAATGAGCCTGATTTACCCCGTTCATTAGGCCATTATGTCTCTGTCTGGTTCCGGGATATCAGTTCTTTAACCTAAGGAACATTTAGAGTGTGCAGAGAATGTAAATAACACCCAAGGCTGCCTTAAAAAAATTCATAAAGAAGTATAGAGGCTGCCCCCAGTTTATTAGCACATATTTCACAAGCTGTGCTTAGCAAATGCAGTCCTCACGAGCACTGCCTTTTATCTGGCCGTAAACCCTCTCCCGATGCCATTTGTCAGCTCCGTGTTTAGAGTGCGAAGGATCGCGTTAGCTAGCTCAACTGGCTTCGGAGAACCCTCCCAAGGTGCTGACTTTGATTCATATCCCAGAGGAAGGGCAGTGCCTGTAAAACAGAGGCAGGCGGGAAGGGAAGTCATGATGTGTTTGAAATCTGCTAGACACTGAATGAGGTGCTCATATGTTCTTCCACTTAAGCCTCACAGCCATTCCTGAAGTAGATTTTATTACCCTGCCTTTGTAGATGAGGAAACTGAGGTTGCGAGTAAAGGACCCCAGAATGAGGATTAATACCGGGGTGCTTGGCTTCTCATCCTCTGCTCATGTGATGACACCACGAGCCTTCTCTTTGCCTTGTTGTGTCTTCCTGGTGTCATCCCTTCTAACCATGGGACCTAGCTTAGTAGTTGGTTCACTTCGCCAAAACTCAGAATTCTGACCTCATGAATGGAAATAACCATGTTTGTCCCACTGCCCTTCCTGGGCTGCTGTGTGGATGACATGAGATAATATATGAGAAGGGGAAAGAGAGTCTTTCTCTGCCTTTTCTTTAAGGTTTTAGGCCAGTCCTACCCAACTGGGTCAAGGAGAATGGCTCCAGGTGTGCAGAGAGAATACTGTGACGAGATGTTTTTCTAGAGTAATAAGACAGTTTTTTCTACTCCATACAAGCACATCTCAAGCCACGGGTGCTTAAAAAAGCCCACACCTTAGGGTGATACTCTGTCCCATTGAGACCCCGCAGAGAAGAAATGTATCAGCTACCTCTCCTCAAGCTTCCTCAACCAGACACAGGAAAGGAACGTGGCTGAGGGGGTCTGGAGGTGTGCAGTGAAGGGGGCAGAGGATGCTGTACTTGGCATGAGTTTTTCGCTGGGTCTGGTCGTGGCCTCCGTGACAGTGGGGGCGAAATATTTAAAACAGAAACAGCCCTGAGCCACAGTATTTAGGGGCGATGCTCAGTTGTAACATACAGGACATTTCATAGAATCCATATTTCTGTTCAATACGGGAATTTTTCAGATTGAACCTCAATCCAGAAGCTATTCAACTAGCCAAGGAGAGGAAAATAACATGGGACAGAATGAAAGTTCCACAAAACACAGGACTAGGGGACAGGGCACACTGTGTGCAGATTAGAGGAAGGGGAAAGCTCCTGGAGAGAGAGAAAGAGAGAGAGAGAGAGACGCCCTCAGAGAGAGGAGCGAGGGAGGTGCAGTGGGGATTTCACAGAATATATGGAAGAGAGAGGATATCATCGGCATTACTTTGGGCAAAGCCCAGGCAATTTTTAAAAACCCTTTTTATTTTGAGAAGACTTCAAATATGCAGAAAAGTTGCAGAAATATCCAAAGAACCCCCAAGAACGTACTCTTTATCCAGATTCACCAGTTGTTATTTTGCCTCATTTACTTTACCATTCTCTCCCCACCCTCCTCTCTTTATATGATTTCTTTCCCTGAACATTTGAGAGCAAAGCTGCAGACACGATGCCACTTCACCCCTAAAAACTTCAGTGTGAATTTCCCAAGAACAAAGTCATTCTTTTGTATAACCTCAGGACAATTATTAAAATTAGGGAATTTATTAAATGTTTTAATCTAATCCAGGGATAGGCAAATTTTTTTTCTGTAAAGGGACAGCCCCTATGGTCTACAGCCCCTATGGTCTCTGTCACAGTCTCTATCACGAGTACTCAACCCTGCCTTTGTAGTGCAAAAGTAGCCATAAACAATTCAGAAATGAATGGACTTGGCTGTGTTCCAATAAAACTTTATTTACAAGAATGGGTGGCAGACTGGATTTGGGCTGGGGGCTGCATTTTGCTGACCTCTGATCTAATCTACAGCCCCTTCTTTATCTTTCATAATTGACATTCTTGAAAAGTAGAGGCTGGTTATCTTGTAGAACCTTCAGTATGGTTTTCCCTGATGTTTCTTCATGATTAAATTTAGGTTGTGTAATTTTGGCGTGGATATCACAGAAGTGAAGTTGTGCTCTTTTTAGTGCATCATAAATGGAGGCGCGTGATGCTGGTTGGTCCCATCATTGGTGTTGAAATACATGTTATTTAAAATGAGGGATCTGAGCAGTTTCTGTGTATAGTTCTGCAGACAGTAGCAAAGGCCTCGGCCCATAGAATCGACATCAGAAGGGAAGAACCTGGCCAAGGAGAAGGGGCATCCAGGCCTGACTAGAGCACAAATGTGTAGCAATAAAAATAGTTGTTAATAATAACAATGAAATATTATTTATTGAACAACTATGTGCCAGGCACTGTGGAAAGTATTTTAACATACACTGTCTTTTTAATCCTCCAGTAATGCTCTAAGCATGATCTAGTATAGTTCCATTTTACAAATGGGAGAATAGGGGTTTAGAGGATGTGGGAAGTTACAACAATGACCCCATTTCTTCTCTCGTCCCCATATCTACTACCTTTGGCTCGTAACTTTGCCATTATTTCCACAAAGGGGCAGGGTTTATTTCCTTACCTCTTGACACTGAGTTTGGCTATATGGCTTCTTTTGGCCAATAGCATGAAGCAAAAGTGACGATGTGCCAGTTTGGAACTTAGGCCTAAGAGACTTAGATGTTTCTGCTTGTTTTCTTGTGCCTCTGCCATCACAAGAGAAGAACATATGTGGGCTCACCTTCTGGTCCCAAGAAGAGGATGAGAGACATGTGAAGCAGAGCTCTCAGCAGCCAAGCCCAGTCTAGATCAGCCAGCCCCAGGTGACTTCCAGATTTATGAGAAATAAAAAATGATTGCTATTTTATGACAGTGAATTTTTGGGATTATTTGTTATGCAGCAATAACTAACCAATACAAAGGGCTTAACTAACTTGCCCATGGCCACACAACTACTGAGTTGTTTAGCCAGGTTTTGAAGAAAAATTAGTGATTCTAGAAACTTCCATTTTAACCACTATGTGCTAGTTATGTGCTATCACTGTATAATTTATGCTTAAGCTCACAATATGGCAAGTGTAACATAGTTCTTATTTCACAATGTGAATCTTTCCCAACAATCCTTTTACTGACTTTATAAAGTTTATGTGTTCTTAGAGAATCAAGTGTTCTTAAAATATTGGGGGTCCCAGATCACTTAGAGAATTTTAAAATAGATCTTAGCCCCCTTTCTTTCTCTTTCCCCTCACTGAAAGATCATATAAACACATAAAATTTTGCACACAATTTTGGGTGGTTCAGGGGTCCCTCAAAACTCTCATAAACCACCCAGAAATTTATGGACACCAGGTGAAGAATCCTGGTTTTAGATCAGAATATGATCTGTGTAGACCCCCCTCAATGTTTGCATTCAAGATTCTTTATTATAAAAGAACAGGTGCTGATGACCCTGCAATCCCACTACTAGGCATATACCCAGAGAAAAACCATAATTCAAAAAGACACATGCACCCCAATATTCATTGCAGTACTATTTGCAATGGCCAGCTCATGGAAGCAACCTCAATGTCCATCGACAGACAAATGGATAAACAAGATGTGGTACATATATACAATGGAATATTACTCAGCCATAAAAATGAATGAAATTGGGTCATTTGTAGAGACGTGGATGGACCTAGAGACTGTCATACAGAGTAAAATAAGTCAGAAAGAGAAAAACAAATATCGTATATTAACACATATATGTGGAATCTAGTAAAATGGTACAGATGAACTGGTTTTCAAGGCAGAAATAGAGACACAGATATAGAGAACAAACATATGGACACCAAGGGGGGAAACTGGGAGATTGGGATTGACATATATACACTGATATGTATAAAATAGATAACTAATAAGAACATGCTGTATAAAAAAATAAAATAAAATTCAAAAAAAAAAAACCCTTAAAAAAAAAAAGAAAAAAACAGGTGGACAGACTTACTTGCCAGATCCTTTCCTTCATTTGTGTAGCATTTCTTTTATTTGATATCAAACTACTTTGTCCAGCCTCACACCTGCCCTGCCTTCCCACCCCCAGAACCCTGTGGCTATACTCTAAAAACCAAAATCATTTTTGTGGCAGCTTAGAAACAAGTGGGTTTTGTTATCATTGCTCTCCTGCCCCATTTACTTTTCCTTTGCTGTAACCACTGCCGTTCTCTGCTTTGCTAATGTTTCCAGATTAAACTAGACCACAGCAAGCCAAATTTAGACCATTCCATTAGCCCCTCATCCTTCCCTTTTGGTAGGACTTGGTATTCATTCTTCTCCCATGCCCAGGATCCATTTAGCCACTATTCAATCATGAATGGTTATTGAACATATACTATGTGCCAGGTGGAAGGCTATGAGCTAGAAAGATAGCAATAGCTAACACTGATTGAATGCTTACTGTGTGCTAAGCATGGAGAAAAGTATTTTTTATCCATCACCTCATTGGGTCCTTATAATGACCGAGAGAGTTAGGTTGTATTGTTAACTGTTTTACAGTTAGGGAAGCTGTGGCTTAGATTTAAATAAGCTAGTAAGGGGTAGTGTCAGGATCTGAACCGAGACTCCATAGCCCATGTTCTTACCTACTGGCCTTCTTTAGCACTATAGCTAGTCTCTAGACCCCTGTATTGTTCTTTGGATAATCATTTATGCTAACTGAAGTCAGGATGTGTAACCTGTGATGATCTCCTGGCTTTAGTTACTCCATAAAGTATACCCCCATCGGCTTCTATGCCCAGGAATGAATTTGTTTTGGTTCTCACTGTGCTGTTTCATTCTTGCCACCTTCATTCTCAGGAATTGGGTCCTTTCTCTGAGCCCCAATATAACAGGCTCGCCCTAGAGAGACCTCCTGGTTGATAGCTCACCATCATCTGACTCCCAAATCACAATGATCCTTGAATTACCACTAATAAGGTTGAGACCTAGCAGGTCCCCTTGGAAGCCACTATGTGGATAGTTGTCTAATCTTCATGAGCTGCCTATGCCCTTTCTCTATGGGCTGAAACAACCAGAAAAGGTTTCCTGGGGGAGGTAGAGCATGGACCTAGAAACATGGTAATCTGAAAGGCATGAGAAAAAAAAATCACTCATGAGTGGAGAGAGAAACTCTAAAGAGACTGTTTCCAGGAACATAACCCTGCATGGATTCAGCCATACAATGATGCTTTGTAGCCACCATTTTGGTGGAATCTGTCCTTCTTGAAACAACTGGCTTTGTACCACAGCCCAAGGAAGAGGTCCAGTTTATTAGACACATACAGACAATAGAAGACTGTCCTTTAGGGAAACCATGCACACGGAGCTGGTAAAGAAACACATAGCCCCTTTATTAGAGGCAGTTGGTAACTAAGAGGTCACCAAAAAAGGTCAAGGCTTCTAAGGTTTTGTCTTGTGTTTTAATCACTCTCTCTCTGGTCAAATAAGGACAACTGTCATGTAAACACCTGAGGAACAGCTAATGGGATGGAAAGACCAGCAGCCAGCTAGCACTAGGGAAGTCAGTAGTTCACTGGGAAAGAACTCCTCGACTCAGGAGTCTGAGGTTTTGCAGTTTTGCAGTTTTGAAAGTAGCCAAATGTGGCAAGGAAAAATCCATTGGTCATACTGGCAGGCCATGGGACACTGATGAACTTGCCAGAATTTTCAAGGAAAGCAAACAGTAACCCTCATCATCTGTGTAATTAGCATCAAGGCAGGGAGCTATCTGCTCACCTCAGACAATGTGGACCGATCTTTAAGACCAACACAGCGAACATATGAGCAGTCTAATTTTCAGTGTGTCGGAATGCGGACTCAGGTTGGATTGTAAGTGAACTGGGAGGTTATCAGTCAATTTGTTACAACTTCATGGTCCCTGACTTTGCCAACTGCCCTGAGGTGGGGATGGAACCCAAGAGAAGTAGCTGGATTTGCTTATAAGCAGAGAGAACCCCAGACTCTTCCATCCCTATCTCTCGTGGGATCCTACACCTGATGGGATGACAGTATTTCTTTGGAGGGAGTAGGGGTTAAGGTGGGGTGGGATTTGTTATTTCTTTCCTTGCCATCTCTACGAAGTAACAACAGCTTCCTGTTGGCAGGAAGAAGCTGTTTTATATTTTGCCTCTTTTCTCTTAGATCAAAAATTTTTAAATATGTCCAACTTCTGAGAAAAATGCTTCAATCTGTTCTTTTTTAGAAATTGTTGAATCTGTTCTTAAGATCCAGAATTTCCATTGTTTTCCCACCAGACTTTGTTTAAAAGCTAAGAATAGCAAGCAGGGTTCTTAAAGCAAAGTTAGGAAGAGCAGAAATAATTTCTTGACTCTCAAGAGGCCTATGGGCAGCAAGATGCAAATGAAGGCTAGATTGATCACTGATATGCTGGGGAATTTAGCCCAAGGCATCTATTTATAGTTTTCGTTGATCTCCTAGTTTTGGCCACTGAAGAATGAATGGCCACCTCATCCTTCAACCCACCATGCTTGTGTGTGTGTGTGTGTGTGTGTGTGTGTGTGTGTGTGTGTGTGTGTGTGTGTGTGTGTAGATAGAATATATCGCATTGTATTGCAATCAGTTACATCTTTCTTCATATTTGTGTGCCTGGAATGCAGTAGGTGCTCAGAACTTAATTGTTGGTTGATTGGAATTACATTTTCATGTACCTGCTGGAATCGAAATCTTTTAGAAGGGAATATATGAAATGTAAGCTTTCATAGATCGTTCCTTCCTCCCTCTCTTCCTCCTTCCCTCCCTTCCTTCCTTCCTCTCTCTCTTTCTTTCTTGTCAGGATCGCCTTTAAGTCACCTCATCTTACTCTCTTACAGACCGCCTTTCTTTCCCTGGGAGTCTGGGCTAAGCTCTCTGATTCCTGTAAAAGATGAATTTCCTTCTATGACATTTTTAGAAACATAACACAGTAATTAAAAAATTATTTTTATTCTTTTTTTTTTTTTGCAGTACACGAGCCTCTCACTGTTGTGGCCTCTCCCGCTGCGGAGCACAGGCCCCGGACGTGCAGGTTCAGCGGCCGTGGCTCACGGGCCCAGCCGCTCCGCGGCATGTGGGATCCTCCCGGATCGGGGCACGAACCCATGTCCCCTGCATCAGCAGGCGGACTCTCAACCACTGCGCCACCAGGGAAGCCCTAAAAAATTATTTTTAAAATCAAGTAGCCTCCTCTATTATACCTGACATACCTGCTATTATTACCAGATTGAAAATACACAAATAACATTATATGGATCTCAGATGCTTTCTTAAAGAGGAGTTCAGCTGAATGAACTTTACAGAACTGGTTTTCCCCTCATCAGTGGATTTTACCTCATATTTTTTTTCATAAGGTTATTATTTGATATGATGAGATCAAACTTGTGACCTGGGAGCTAATTTGGATTCTAGACTCCTATGTGTTTCTTTTTTTTCCTCTAACTTATGTTGGCGTTACAGAATTAATCATGCTTGTGCCTTGTCTGAGACCTAAAGGGTCAACATATAGGGAAGGCATGTTCACTTTCTAAGAACAGAGACAGCTCATCTAGGGATTAAGAGTATGTGACAGATTAAGGAGGTTTATCCCTTTAAGCATGAAAACTTTTCTATTATTTTAACAATCTTAGATGGAAATCTCTTTCAAATACATTACACGCTTACCCATCTTCTTTTTTGTCTTTTCCCCCATGAGTTTTTTAAGTTCTAGGAGCTGCACATAGGTTCCCCTTTCCCTCATGTCTCAGGGCAGCACTGCAGCAGAGGCTGGCTCTTCTACAAGGAAGCCCCAAGGCTCTTCATTTCTACACAACCTTGGGAACTTCCTCTACCCTTCCCTCCTGCCACAAAGTGGAAATAACACTCTTATAGGATTATAGGAATCATAGCTATTTGTTGAAAAAATTAAATAATATAGAGCTATATAAAGTAGAAAGATAACAACTTGGAATGTATCCTTTCAGAATTTTTAAGTGCATAAAAGTACATGCCATTCATTAGCTGTAGTTTGCTAGTCTATAAAATGGGAATAATGGCTACCTTACCATAAGGTTGTTGTGAGAGCCAACTGAGCTTTTAGCAGACTGTCTGGCACACAGAGGGGATCAGTAAACATTCGTCCTCTCCCCTAACCATCCTTTGGTAGATTGGTTTAGTGAATTGTATGGTTTTAACTATTAGTTTCATGGGCTCTTGTTCCACTGCTATCAGCGAATATTTATTGCGATGTGACCATGTGTAGTAATGGCAACATGATTGAATATTTTCCATGTGCCAAGCCTATTTTAATCCTCACAACTCTTCAAACTTTAAGGCAACTACTGCTGACACCTCCCATTTTATAGATGAAGAAACTCAGGTGTAGAGAGGCTAAGTAACATGCCCAGGGTCACATAGCTGGAGCCAGTGTTGAGTAGAACCAGGACTCATACGGTGGAAGTCTGAGACCAGATCCTAGGTGCTTAATCACCACATTATTTTGCCTCCCAGCAGACTGCAAGGATATAAGACAGAAGTATGTCAAGCATCTGGGAGAAAAAACACACAGATTTGCGCAGATCACTAATTCCTAAGCACAAGGTATCTGGTCTCCCCTGGGCTTTACCCTGTCTCGTGGCTTCAACATGGCTCCACGTGGCTGCCTCCCGCTTCTCCATCTCTGACCTTGACCTTCCTCTGCTCTGAGGTGCTCCATGCTTTCTTTCAACCAACCCACTCTTACTGAGCTCTTCTTCACCAGCGCCATGCCCACGCCTCCATCAGATCGTGGTTCCCCTTCTCCTCCCCTCTCAGTTCTGGAATCTAGGCCCTTGTTCTCCTCTGTTGCCACACTGTTCTTTCTTTCCTCTGAAAGTTCTCCCATTCTGCAGTTAGTCTTTCTAAGCAACTCTTTCAGTCAAGCCTTTATTGTCTCATGCGTGGATAATAACGAGAAGTTCCCCCCTAATTTTTGCCCACCCACTTCTTTCACTCTGCCCCCATAACAACCATTAACCATGCCGTGTCACCTATGACATCAAACTCAAGCTGGTTTCTGATATTCCTTTACAGTCAGACTCGCTGTCTGCCCGGGACCTTATCACTCACCGTCTCCTCTTCCACCCCAGGCTCATTCCTTACACCAAGACCTTGCTCACGTTTTCTTTTTCTACTTGGACCGTCACTTCTAGTGTGTCCCCCATGCTCTCCCCCTCTTCCCACTCTCTAGAGAAAAATTCAGTTTCTCCAGACTCATAGAAACACAGAGTTTTAGAACTAGAAGACTTTTAGGAGGCAGACCATCTACTCAGATTTTCAAAAAATGTGTCCCAAGAAGCTGCCTTTTTAATTTAAGACTCAACTCAAGAGATGTTTCCTTTGTGTCAACGACTCTGACTCCTTAAAGAATCTGATGCTCTCAGTACTTTGGGTAACATTTGTTCTGTTTGCTCAGCTTTCTGAGTGTGGACACCAGGTGCTCTCATTTCATATCTCCCACAGCACCCAGCACTGGGCCATGTGCACAGAATTTGCTCAATAGATAGTTATTAATTGATGAATCAGTGAGCAGACGATTATATAAGTTAAGAGAGTCCTAGAGGGGCTGCAGTAATTAGGAAAGAGTTCATGAAAAATTAAGATTTGTGGTGGGCCTTGGAGAATGAGTGTTCTGATTTATTTTGGCCAGAAACAAAAATTTGATCTGCAAAAGGGTTTTTGCATTGCTTTGAGGTGTAAGAGGTGGTCTGGGAGACCTAGGGAGTCACATTCTTCTCGTGGCTTTCTGTAGCATCCACATGCTGCTGACTCTGGAATGCATTTCTCTAGCCTGAACCTCGCCCTTGAATCCCAGACTTGTCTATCCAATGGCCTGCTAGACATGTCCCTCTCACAGACATCTCAGATTTCTCAGGTCCCAGACTGGGTTCCTCATTTTCACCTCTTTCCCTCTTCACTTGCTCCACCCAAAGTCTTTTCCACCTCAGTAAATGGTACCTCCATCCTCCTAGTTGCTCAGGCCTCATTATCCAGAATCATCTTTGGCTCCTTTCCCACACACTTGACATCCAATTCAGCAAAATGTCCTTTTGGTTATACCTTCAAAATCTATCCAGAATCGGACTTCTAACCACTTTCACTGCTACCTCCTACCTGGTTTTCCTGCTTTCCAAATCTGCTGTCTCCACACTTCATAGGAAGTGAGGACTATTTGTCTATTTTGTTAATTGATTATATCTCTGTCACCTTTCTAGTGCATAGTAGGAGTTCAAAAAGCGCTCGCTTAATGAAATCATTCATTTTGGAGGGCAAAACAGTAGTATTTGTTAGAACTTCACATAATTTATGAGGAAAGTAAATCTGAATGTGTAATAATCAGACTGCTTTAGAAAATCCAGGAAGTGTTCTTGCTTACCTGGTGACAAAGAATTTTGAGGTAACTTATTAAAATAAAGATCAGTTTCCTATCTTGACGTGGTTTGTGGGGAGCATGATCCAGGAGCACAGTGTGTTGAAGGTAGAGAATGGGTTGGGGAAAGGTGTAAGAAGATAATTGTCCTGGGAATGGGAAGCTAAGGATGAGTACTGCATTTGGTGTAAAACTTAACTCTGTGCTATACAGTAGGACCTTGTTATTCAATATCCTGTGATAAACCATAATGGAAAAGATTACAAAAAAGAATGTATATATATGTTTAACTGAGTCACCTTGCTGTACAGCAGTAATTAACACAACACAGCAATTCAACTATAATCCAATAAAAAATAAATTTAAAAAACAAAAACAAAAAGCTTAACTCTGAGCTTCCTAGCAGTCCAGGCAAAAGGGAAAAATCAGATTACATAGCTTCTGCCCCTTTCACCATTGCCTGATAAAAAAGAAAGGCATCAATTTATTTTTTTAAAAATATTTATAATTTATTTATCTATTTGGCTGCATCAGGTCTTTGTTGCAGCGTGCAGGCTTCTCTCTAGTTGCTACGGGTGGACTCCAGAATACATGGGCTCTGTAGTTTGAGGCACGCAGGCTCTCTCGTTGAGGTGTGCAGGCTCAGTAGTCATGGCGCATGGGCTTAGTTGCCCCGTGGCATGTAAGTTAGTTCCCCGACCAGGGATAGAGCCCGCATCCCCTGCGTTGGAAGGCAGATTCTTTACCACTGGACCACCAGGGAAGTCCCAAAAGCCATCAATTTAAAGAAGACATACACTTCCAAGTTTTACATTTCAAGAGGAAAATATCATGTTGATTTTTATAAGTGGGTAACCACACATCCTAGTGCTCCCAGGACAGCCGTGGTTTATACATGTGGTTCCAGGGAACTAGTGCACCCTTTCACACTCAGAAGTGTCTTGGTTTGTAGGATATAAACCTTTGTAAGGGACTCTTTGTAAGGGACATCAAATAACATGACAGATAATGGCTTCAATGTCTGCCCTTACAGAGGAAGATGCCAACAGTGTCCTTCTTTGACCTTTGGAAAGACCAAGGCGTTGGGTATGAATTCGGTTCCTTGGAGAACGAAGACATTCTTCGAGCAGCATGTAGTTCCATGTTTTATCAGAAGCAACTGAAATTTGGGGAAGCACCCGCTGTCGAGAAGTTCCTGCTACCATCTGGCTCTTGGTACCTGCACAATATCAGGACCCTTGTTTACCAAAAGCTTCAACAACAGTGAACCCCTTTTTGGCTCATTTGCTGATCCTGGAATTTGACAAGTGTCTGGTTGGGTCAGTAGGAGAATTTTCATTGGATCTGCTGGGGGTGCTGGGGAAGCCCTGTGCTGATGCTTCCTAGATATATTTGTGGGTCTCTGTAACGGGGCTGAATGAGTTTTCCCCAACCCATACACAAACAAGATTTTTTTCAGGGAATAATAAAATCCACACCACCGTGTGCTATATTTACAAACTATAGATTTTCATGAACAGTCAAATGCTTCATTTCACATTTAAGTTGCTAGTACCTAAAAACAACAACAAAAAGCTACCTGGCTTAAGTCACTTTCTAAAAATCCAGTCTAACAATACCATCGGGTTTACAGCACTTCATACAAATCTGGACTGGGAGTGGAAAGATTTGGTTCTTTGTGTGGGCTCTGCCACTCTTGGGCATGTGACCTTGGATAAGTCCTTTCACCTCTCTGAGCCCTTGTTTCCCCATGTGTAAGGAGAGGATATGGACTCTATTTCTAGAGTAGCTTCATTGTTCTAATTCTCCTATAGAGTTGAGAGATTTGTTCAGAAGTTATAGCCTGAGCACAGGCACAGGTATCTATCTTTCTTCAATACCTGGCATTCTGGGCTGTCAGTACCTGGAGTTCCTCATGGTTCAACCAGCCAGGGCCAGCCTGAGACCTAACCAGAAGGCAGAGGAAGTTTGGCTACGTCCCTGCTCCCTTCTCCCCACCTTGTCACTGTCCTTTTTCTTAGCTCAGGAGGGTCGTTACACAATATCAAGGTCCTTATGCAGGACCTAGGGTCCTTATGCAGCTCCAGACCTCAAGAGCACTCATCATCACTTCTCTCTCTCCATCCATCACTAAGAATGGATCTAACAGATCCACACAAAAATGTAATACATTATATTTTGGAAGCGCTGACCATGTGCCATGCTTGGTACTGAGTGTTTTGCTCTATTTAATTCCCACACCTTCACGAGACAGATATGACCATTGTTCCCATTTTGTAAGTGAGAGCCTGGCTCTGCGGGAGATGAAAACACTTGCCAAAAGCCACACAACTAGGGTGCAGCAACGCAGCATCGCAACCCAGGTCTGTGTGCTCTAGAGCTCACACTCTCAGCAGTGGAAGCTGCTCCACTAGACCCATGGTCTGTCTTCAGGATGGCAGCCGTCACTGTGGTCCATTAAGCATGGGCTAAAGGGAGAGGACACCCTTAATCTGCCGTTTCTTCTAACCTAACACAACCAATGAGGCGATTCCAAGCCGTGCAGAAGGGGAGGAGAAGAAGAGCTGCCCTTCAGAGCTGCACAGCTCGCAGGGCTCTAAGGGCACACCAGCTTAAGCTGGGGCCCTTGGGCCCTGAGGGAGGAGAAAGCAAGCCTCTTTGACTCTCAGAGAGGGCTGGAGCTGAGCTGTGAGCACGAGTCTAATACCCTATTTTCTCACCTCCGCTCCCAGGTTACTTCCTGTTGAAAAGCCACTGAAGTGGATGCAAAAGGCAATGAGAGCCTGAGGCCTTGGCATCTCTGTCTGCCCAACCTGCAAAGGTCAGACCATCTTATCTAGACAGGAAGCAATCTCCCCAGACACTCTAGGCTGGGAGGTAACTTGCTGCCTCTTCTCCCTCTTGTTTCTCCTCTGTTCCCTCAGAGCTCCCTGTGCCAGTGAAGTCTTTGAAGAAAGAAGGCATGGGGCCTGGTGGTCTCAGCAGGAGGGGTTGGGGCAGGGAGGAAGGAGGGCTACGTCTTCTCTGGTGTTTTCCTGCCACCCACAGAAGGCTCCTCCTGCACTTGGAAGCCTGCTAACCTGAAGTACAAATGAGACCCCCTGGGATCCCAAAATAGCTCCCCTCACAGCTGCACAGCATCCATTTATAGCACTGCCTCTGCAGCCTGAGGCTGCTTCTGAGACAGCACTTCTGAGGTCAGTATCCACAAACACCAAGCTCAATGTCATTCGAGAACAGAAACATTCATAAAGGACCCATTATGGTCTTGTCACCGTTTTTCAGGACTTGCCTCCACCCTCAGAGATGTTAAAGGACCACATACGTTTTGACCCAGAGCCAGACCACTTTGCCACTTTGTGCCCAAGAAAAACCCAGAGAGGCTCCTCACGTCCCTCCCTCTGTTCCGGCAGCAGGTGAGAATGTTCTGCTTGGTGGCAGCAGGACAAACAGTACCAGATTTATGCTTGGGCCTCAGGCCAAGGAACCCGGGCATCCCCAGGGTAGACCCATCATCAGGCTCTATGTATATAACGTCTGTTTATTAGCAAGGAAAATAATCGAGGACTCTAATTGACATTATCCACACATGTTATTCATACCTATTCTGAATGTCACATTATAGAGCAAAGAAACACCCCGAGCCCAATGAGGTATGTTTTGTACTTCCTTCGTGTATGAACTTTGACCCACTTTCTCACATGTGGCTTATTTAGAGAGGGATTGAAGTAGTCCATTGATAATCAAGTGCATTTTGCTTTTTCACTCCTGACTCAGAGCGGAGCTGTGAGGTCAGAAGTGACCCTGGCTGGCCTCTTGCGGTTTGGTTAACCTCCCTCTGCTTTCTGTGACAGCCACTGGCATTTGTCTTCATGAAACAAACACTTTTTTGTTAAGGCAAACTCAGGCCTCCTCTGGAGCTTGTCCAGAGTGGTTTTCTGAAGGCAGGGTCTTCCTTTCTAAAGTCGCTGAGTGGGAGAAGGCTTTGCCAATCTACCCTTCCAGGGTGGAGGCCTGGGAGGGAGCTTACAGGAGCTTACAGGATATGTCTGCCGGGTTAAGGCAACAGAGGCCCCAGAGCAGGGTGGCCAAGAACCTAGATCCTGCAGCCACCCTGCTTGGGTTGCTCCTGAATTTCCACTAAATGCCAGGTGTGTGGCTCTCAAGCTACTTTGGTTCCTGAATGTCATTGCTTCTGTCTGGGGAGAGAGATGGTAACAGTTTCTTGACATGACATATTCACACATATACTCACTTTGATGTGACACATTCACATATATACTCACTTTGTACATACAAATCACTCAGATTGACCAACCATCTTTATGATATTGACTCAGAAACAAACCTTATCACATATGATCTTTGTTGTATCTTATTTTATAGCCAATGCTTTAAAGGTTAATCGTATGTTACATGATAAAATGGCCCTCTCCCTCCTTCTCATTCTTCTCTAAGTCTTCTCTCAAACCCTTTTACAACCCTTTTCATTGTAATTGTCGCAGAAGGCAAGAGTGGGTCAGGGGATGTTGCCTTTAGAAAAGAAGTTGAGCACAAATTAGACGCATGTGAAATGGAACTTTATTTTTCTGTAAGTGAACTTAAAAAATTTGTTTTGTACTCTGAGCTCTCACCCCACTAAATAGAAGAATTATAATCTCAGAAAATTCAGAGCCTTTCCCTTCAAAGCAGGAATTGGGTTTTTATTCTGGGGGGTGATTGGGGGTGGTGAAATGGGTACTTCTGGTCCTGAGTCACCATCATGCTGTCCTTCTCATGTATGCTGTGAGGTTGTGGTTTCCTCTGGGCTTTGAGTGTTGACTCTTGGGGGTCATTTGATTTCAAGCGTTCTCCTGGTTTGGCTCTTTGTCAGTCACCTTCACACCACACTGGACTAACACTTGGGGAGACACTTTAGGTCCCTTATGTCTTCATGCCACTCTTGGGCTTTCAGGAAATCATCTCAGGAACTTCCTTGGAGGAGTCCAGTGGTTAAGACTCCACGCTTCCACTGCAGGGGGCGTGGGTTCGATCCCTTGTCAGGGAACTAAGATCCCACATGCCTCGTGGCACAGCCAATAAATAAATAAATATTCCTTAGGAATAAAAGAAAAAAAAGAAATCGTCTCGCTCTTCCACTCCTATGGCGTTCTGTGACCTGTGGGAACTCTACAAGGAGGCAGGCTTAGACTTTTTCGTCTAGACACAACCTGTAGCTATCCCCAGCACCATGACACCTGTGCGTAATTTGGCAGGAGGAACGCAGAAGCATGGCACTTTCCTGGGCTCAACTCAAGAACAGGGCACAGCCCCTCCCTGAGCATGTCCTATAGTTGGCTCCAGGCACGGGGCACTTGCTCAGGGATCTGTCGGCATGTACACTCACTATTCCTTCTTCTCTTACTCGCTCTCTCCTCCAGCTCATGGCAGCATCCACCCAGGGAGAAGAAAACTGCTTGGTCATGGTCCCCCTCGCCCCTCCTTTTTTTTTTTTTTTTTTTTTTTATGGTACACGGACCTCTCACTGTCGTGGCCTCTCCCATTGCGGAGCACAGGCTCCGGACGTGCAGGCTCAGCAGCCATGGCTCACGGGCCCAGCCGCTCCGCGGCATGTGGGATCTTCCCGGATCGGGGCACGAACCCGTGTCCCCTGCATCGGCAGGCGGACTCTCAACCACTGCGCCACCAGGGAAGCCCTCGCCCGTCCTTTTAAAGAGACTTATTCTAGAGCAGTTTTAGATTCATAGCAAAGTTGAGCGGAAAGTGCAGAGAATTCCCATATACTCCCCGCACCCACACAGGCACTGCCTTGCTCACTATCGACACCCCCCTACTCCACATGGTACATTTGTTATAATTGATGAACCTACACTGACATGTCATTATCAACCAAAGTCCATAGTTCACATTAGGGTTCACTCTTGGTGTTGTACAATCTATGGGTTTGGTTATTGTTTCCAGCTCTTTTCAAGTAGGAATAAAGATAAAATACATCATCATGAGTTCATATTGATACATCACTTGAAATTCAAGACTACAGAGTTGTGACATTGTGATTTATAATAAATATATATTTGGCTTTCTTCCTCTTTCTGGCACAGAGCTCCTAAAACGCTTGCAATTTCTCAAGTGATGGGAGCAGTAAAGATATCTTTTGTTATGTTAATGAGGTAAGTTTTAGACCACACCTAAGGATGGGGTTGCCAGGGGACCCAACCATGTGATACAGTAGACCAGCTCCCTCAGAGACTGTGGAAGCTCCCTGCCCCTTCCCACGTAGCTTGCCCTATGCATGTCTGCCATCTGGCTGTTCCTGAGTTACAACCTTTTATAATAAACCAGTCATCTGGTGAGTAAACTAGTTTCCTGAGTTCTGTGAGCTGCTCTAGCAAATTAATTGAACCCAAGGAGGGGGTCCTGGGAACGTTTTATTTATAGCTGGTCAGTCAGAAGCACAGGTAACAACCTGGACTTGCTATTAGAGAGCAGTCTTGTGGGACTGACTCCTCACTCTGTGGAATTCTGATCCTAACTCTGGGTGCAGAGTGTCAGAATTGAGTTGAATTGTAGACGCCCAGAGGTAGGGTGTCCAAGAATTGCTTATGGGGGAAAAATCCCGCATGTTGGAATTGGGTGCAGAATCTTAAGGGTTTTTACGTAAATGCATCTCTCTTACATCTCTTTCTCCTTTGTGCCAAAAATCCTGGTTCCAAAGGACCTCAACATAATTATTCATTTGTTTCAATCCACGATACATATCCAACAATGTGAGAATACTAACTCCACCACCAATGAAGTAACAACAGAAAACAGTTTAAAGTGGGTTTTGTTCTTCAGTTCTTTTTGCCTTTGGGTTATATCCCATTAGTGCTGTGCAGTCAACTTATTATTGTGTTTTAAGACCCTAAATCAGATTTTTGCAAATTAAAAGCCTTGGCTTTTGAAACACGAAAGCCAAGAATTAGAATCTTTTGTTCTTCTGTCCTGAGCAACTGTACTTTGAGGAAATAGATTTCACATGATCTGGCTACTTACATGGGGGGAGGATTAGAGCAGAAAAGAAAGTACCTGGGGAAAATAGTTAATTTTGCAAAATATTATTACATCACATGTATTGCTCAAAAACACTCATTTTAAAAATCTAGACATGATATAAATTAGTCTATTGGTATATGAACCCATGGTTCCCTTAAAATGTATTCATGAAGATGGGAATATATATTTATTTGCATGGCTGGATCAGGGTTGCTCTGAAGAAAGACCCTAGTACAGGCCACCAGCAGACACTATTGCTAATATTACCTGAGTGGATAACAAGAGAGAAATGGATTTCTTCCCAAGACTTACTTGATTTCTGCACTGATGACGGCACAAGTCAAAAGATTTATGTCTTAGCAAGGTTTTTGGTTGCTATTGATGTCCTTCCCTCGTGTTCCCATCTTGTACCATCAAAACTGAACCAATTTTGAGCCAGTCACATAAAGGGAATCCTGACTGTAGGTGAAGGCTGGGGAAGCGGCAAAAGCACAAATGTAGGGAGTCAGGTCTTGAATTCTAAGCAAAGAAGGTTGAGGGAAGACTACCCCTCTACCTCTCATTTATAAATTTAAAAACATCTAGTCCACCACTGGGTCTATAACGGCCATTTGATAAATATATAATTCAATTAAACTGGCTGAGAAATGGTGCTAGCCCGGACATTTAAACCAACAGCCAATGGCTGCAGAGAAAATGCTGGAGCAGATGTTTCTCTGGATCCTAGCTGCCTTGGGTTTTCAGGAGGACTCATCCTTTTGCGGGGACTGTGGAACCCGGTTCTTGGGACTTGGCGAGGTCCTTGGGAAATTCAAGCCACCACAAAGCAAGATGCCTCTTTCTTGAGTCACCTGCTTTTGCCTTTTTACATAATCTTGTTCAAAATGTATGCCTTTGTTAAGGGTAGGATTTAAGTTTATTAATCATTAATTATTTTATAGTAACTATGTTAGTGCAAATATAATCGGTATGTCAACATTGGCATATTACTTATATTGATATATGTTACTTATAATTTTCGATTTAGTCACTAACCATTGCTCATTCACGTTTTTAGGTGAATCATCTGAAGAGCCACCCAGGGCACTGCTGAGTTCTGATTGGTTACACTAGTTCAAGATCTGATTAGTCCAAAGTTTGGTCCAAAAAAATCCCGGCAAAAGTCTTGTCGTGTATGTGCTTTATATTTTCCAGAGTGTTCTAAGCAAATAGCTGACAAGGTCCCAATCCATTGATTTTGCCGAGGAAATGTTTCAAAGTGCCATTGCCTTTCCCCAAAGCCTGCTTAAAACCCACACGTGCAAAATGGTACAGATGAACCAGTTTGCAGGGCAGAAATAGAGACACAGATATAGAGAACAAACGTACAGACACCAACGGGGGAAAGCGGGGGTGGGTGGTGGTGGTGGGATGAACTGGGAGATTGGGATTGACCCTCAATTCCCATTCTGGGTCCTTGCTCAGTTAGGAGAAAGAAATAAGCCAAAAAGAGTCAGAGCCCCAGGGGTAGGCTGTAAAGGAAATAATTAGAAGTCCTAGTAGAGAGGAGCGTATACTGAACACCCTCAGAGCACAAAGATGATTTTTATGGAACAGAAACAGGTAAGCAGACAGACAAGGAAACAAAGGAAAGAAAAGTGAGCTTGAAGCAGGTCTCCCCGGAAATAAGGCCATTGGTTTAGGGAGATGGTGGTTCAAGGACCACCCTCATTCGAATGGGGACTGATTGCAGAGGAGAGGACGTGGGTCTGGGGTGACGGTCCAGCTGGTGTGGCATGCCTGCATGCTCGCTGCTTTTGCTTCAAAACAACATGGACACAGTTTTGAGCAAGTCGAGTAACATTCCCATTTGAATGGATTTATTTATTTGGGGGCAGCAACATGTTGCTGTAAAGATATGAATAGAGATAAAGGAAGAGGCACAGGACATAAATGGGGTTTGGTGAAGTGAGAGCAGGAAAGCATTTTACAATCTCAGGCTGTGGCCAACCATATCTGATTCCCCACCAAACCCCAAAGCCTCACCTCCTCCCCAGAGAGTCCTCTGTGGTTGACAAGATGAACAAAATGGAGTCCTGGTATCTTTCTGGCTGAACAACTTTTACTGTGACAGAGAAGGGGTTTGGAGGATGAAGACATTGGGGGAACATACCCTGGCTGCTCTGACAACACAGCCCTTGGCTGTGTTTTTCTTACCAAGTTGTTTGAAAGTTCAGGTAAGAAGCCCAGAGCCTTCTGGTATGTTCTCTGTGCAGCAAATTGAGCCACTGGTTCAAGGTTGTTATGGGGATATTTTGAATGTCCGGCCAAGATGGAACCTCTCAGAGCAAAGAGGGATTGTAGGGATCGTGGAACCCAGTGGCTGAAGTTGCTTGCCCAGGTTTACCTGGGTCATGTGTCAGAGCTGTGATGGGGACCCCGGCTCCTGGCTTCTAGGCCATAGCGCCTTGTCCCACCGCACATTGCTCCCCATTCACCAGCTCTAAAATGTTCTTTCCCCAGACATAACCCAGATACTTTCTTCATAACAGACTTTGAATAGTGGTCCTCCCTGAGGTCCTTTCCCAGACAGTATCTCAAAGGATGGCCCCCCGGACATGAACCCCTGGGCTTGCCTGAGCCTCCTGCTTTGTTTGCAGGAACCCCATGCAACCGGCCCATCCTCTATGTGGCGGATTGAGAAGGAACTAAGTACCTGACCATGGGGCCAGAGACATCTGGAGGAAGTCACCTGAGGTCTGGGATTGTGGTCAGTGAGTGAGGTAGGGCTGAATCTCGGGAGACTGGCAGCTCAGCAGACAAGGCCAGGCCTTAGGCTGAATTTCTTCTGCTGTCTTTGAGCCATTCTTGTAACCAAAGCAAACATTCACAGGCTGGGAGAAGCCATAGCTCCACAAATAATTATGGTCAAGAGTTGGGGCTTTCTGTTTAGACTAGCTGGCTGCCCATTGCAGCTGCCTGCTTACTATCTCTGTATCTTTGGACCTTTTACATAAAATTCCTAAGCCTCTATCTCTTTGTCTGTAGAATAGGGGTAATACTAGTATCTATATTATTATTGTGAGAATTAAATGAGAGAAGGTCGTACAGCACACAGCACAGAGTCTGGCACAGTGCTCAGTAATGTCTTCCTGTCACTGTTGATACTATTATTAGTTTCTAATAATACTTTTTCAGGTGTTCGGCACATAGCTGTGAAAAAGACAAATGCCCAGCTGCCGCTGAACAGCTGGGATCTAACAAATGAGCATGTTGCCTTCTCATCCGTCCTTCATGATCTTTGAAAATTCAGGATGCTATTGCCGGGAGATCATTTAAGAGTCAAAGACCAACCCCTTTGTATTATGCTAAGTGAAATAAGTCCGACAGAGAAAGACAAATACTGTATGATATCATTTATATGTGGAATCTAAAAAATACAAGAAACTAGTGAATATAACAAAAAAGAAGCAGGCTCAGATATAGGGAACAAACTAGTGGTGATCAGTGGGGAGACGGAAGGAGGGAGGGGCAATATAGGGGTAGGGGATTAATAAATACAGACTATTAGGTATAAAATAATCTACCAGGATATATTGTACAACACGGGAAAAATAGCCTATATTTTATACTAACTATAAATGGAGTATAACCTTTAAAAATTGCGAATTACTATATTGTATACCTATAACTTACATGACATTGTACATCTACTATACGTCAATTAAAAGAAAAAAGACCAACCGTCTCTTTTTATGATTGAGGGAGTTGAGGCACAGAGAGGAAAAGGCATTTAGCCAAGGCCTTGAACTTGAGCCTCTGTGTGCTGTATTTCCCTTCATTCACTCTTTTATTGTTATTGTTGTTAACTAATTTTGAGATTCTTTTCTTTTAATTTAATATTATTTATTTTTTATAGAGCAGGTTCTTATTACTTATCTATTTTACACATATTAGTGTATATATGTCAATCCCAATCTCCCAGTGCATCCCATCACCACCACGACCACCCTCCAATTTCCCCCCTTGGTGTCCATACATTTGTTTTCTACATCTGTGTCTCTATTTCTGCCTTGCAAACTGGTTCATCTGTACCACTTTTCCAGATTCCACGTATATGCGTTGATATATGATATTTGTTTTTCTCTTTCTGACTTACTTCACTCTGTATGATAGTATCTAGGTCCATCCATGTCTCTACAAATGACCCAGTTTCATTCCTTTGTATGACTGAGTGATATTCCATTGTACATATGTACCACATCTTCTTTATCCATTTGTCTGTTGCTGGGCATTGAGGTTGCTTCCATGAGCTTGCCATTGTATATAGTGCTGCAATGAACATTGGGGTGCATGTGTTTTCTCTGGGTATGTGCCCAGTTGTGGGATTTCTGGGTCTATGGTAATTCAATTTTTAGTTTTTTAAGGAACCTCCATACTGTTCTCCATAGTCGCTGTATCAATTTACATTCCCACAAACAGGGCGAGAGGGTTCTGTTTTCTCCACACCCTTTCCTGCATTTGTTGTTTGTAGATTTTCTGATGATGCCCATTCTAACTGGTGTGAGGTGATACCTCATTGTAGTTTTGATTTGCATTTCTCTAATAATTAATGATGTTGAGCAGCTTTTCATGTGCTTCTTGGCCATCTGTATGTCTTCTTTGGAGAAATGTCTATTTAGGCCTTCTGCCCATTTCTTGATCAGGTTGTTTGTTTTTTTTAATATTGAGCTGCATGAGCTGTTTATATATTTTGGAGATTAATCCTTTGTCCACTGATTCGTTTGCAAATATTTTCTCCCATTCTGAGGGTTGTCTTTTCATCTTGTTTGTAGTTTTCTTTGCTGTGCAAAAGCTTTTAAGTTTCATTAGGTCCCATTTTTCTATTTTTGTTTTTATTTCCATTACTCTAGGAGGTGGATCAAAAAAGATCTTGCTGTGATTTATGTCAAAGAATGTTCTTCCTATGTTTTCCTCTAAGAGTTTTATAGTGTCTGGTCTTACATTTAGGTCTTTAATCCATTTTGAGTTTATTTTTCTGTATGGTGTTAGGGAGTGCTCTAATTTCATTCTTTTACATGTAGCTGTCCAGTTTCCCCAGCACCACTTATTGAAGTGACTGTCTTTTCTGCATTGTATATCCTTGCCTCCTTTGTCATAGGTTAGTTGACCATAGGTGTGTGGATTTATCTCTGGGCTTTCTATCCTGTTCCATTGATCTATATTTCTGCTTTTGTGTCAGTACCATATTGTCTTGATTACTGGAGCTTTGTAGTATAGTCTGAAGTCAGGGAGTCATTCCTCCAGCTCCCTTTTTTTCCCTCAAGACTGCTTTGGCTATTCAGGGTCTTTTGTGTCTCCATAAAAATTTTAAGATTGTTCTAGTTCTGTAAAAAATGCCACTGGTAATTTGATAGGGATTGCATTGAATCTGTTGATTGCTTTGGGTAGTATAGTCATTTTCACAATATTGATTCTTCCAATCGAAGAACATGGTATGTCTCTCCATCTGTTTGTGTCATCTTTGATTTCTTTCATCAGTGTCTTATAGTTTTCTGAGTACAGGTCTTTTACCTCCTTAGGTAGGTTTATTCCTAGGTATTTTATTCTTTTTGTTGCAATGGTGAATGGGATTGTTTCCTCAATTTCTCTTTCTGATCTTTCGTTGTTAGTGTATAGGAATGCAAGAGATTTCTGTGCATTATAGGTTTGGAGGTTAGCCTCGTACAGATGCCTTTAGTCCCAATCAAAACAGACATACCAAGGGCAGCACCAGCTGTAGCTAATCTCAGTGAATGGCACCATCATTTAATCACCCAAGCTAGAGATCCAGGAGTCATCTCTTATTTCTCCTTTTCCCTCACCCACTCTACTTTGGTGATGAAGTCCGTTCTTCCACTTCCTGGACCTCTCCCAACACAGTCTTTTCTCTATGAGACCCTCTCACTGCCTTGGTTGGGACCCTCATCCTGCCTCCCTTGGATCACTGTACTCATCTGTTACCTCCAGTCTTGTACCAGCCAACCTATCATTCACTCTGCTGCCAGATGATCTTTCCTGGTAGTTTTGTCATTTTTGAGAAGTTGAAAATTTCAGAAAAGTATAAGTACTATAACAGCAGTCATCTATAATTCTACTACTACCCAGAAGTAATCATTATTAGTGCTTTATAATAGTTTTTGAAAGTATTATTTTTTTAATTAAAACATATTTCAAAATATTTGGGACATTAAAAAAAGGCAAAGTGATCTCTTCGGGGAAAAAAAATTGATCATGTTATCAACTTGCTTAAAACCTTTCTGCAGCTCTCACTGTCTGTAGGATAAAGTCTAAATTCCTGATAAGACCTCCATGACCAGATCCCTGATGTTTCTCACCTCTTCCCCTGGAAAGCCCTTCCCTCTCTTGCATGCTCATTAACACCTGCCAAACTGTCAGTATTTGGCTCATGAATAGAATCTCTTATGGATCCTTTTCAGATCTTGTGCCCCATCCTCTGGTGGATCTGACTATTCTATCTTTTGTGTCCCACCCATACCCTGTTTGTGGATAGTTGTACTTGTTTACATCTTGTCCTCTCACTCTTGTAAGTTCCTTGAAGGCAGAGGCTGTCTTAATTATCTTTTAAATCTTTGTATCCAAGTATTTTGCACAGTTTGTGGTAGTCAATAATTGTTTATTCAATAAAAAATAAAAAAGAGATTTCTGTGCATTAATTTTGTATCCTGCAACTTTACCAAATTCATTGATTAGCTCTAGTAGATTTCTGGGGGCATCTTTAGGATTCTCTATGTATAGTACCATGTCATCTGCAAACAGTGACAGTTTTACTTCTTCTTTTCCAATTTGTATTCCTTTTATTTCTTTTTCTTCTCTGATTGCTCTGGCTAGGATTTCCAAACCTATGTTGAATAATAGTGATGAGAGTGGACATCCTTGTCTTGTTACTGATCTTAGAGGAAATGCTTTCAGTTTTTCACCATTGAGAATGATGTTTGCAGTGGGTTTGTCGTATATGGAGTTTATTATGTTGAGGTAGGTTCCCTCTATGCCCACTTTCTGGAGAGTTTTTTTCATAAATGGGTGTTGAATTTTGTCAAAAGCTTTTTCTGCATCTATTGAGATGATCATATGGTTTTATTCTTCAATTTGTTAATATGGTGTATCACATTGATTGATTTGTGTATATTGAAGAATCCTTGCATCCCTGGGATAAATCTCACTTGATCATGGTGCATTATCCTTTTAATGTGTTGTTGGATTGTTTGCTAGTATTTTCTTGAGGATTTTTGCATCTATATTCATCAGTGATACTGGTCTGTAATTTTCTTTTTGTAGTATCTCTTTCTGGTTTTGGTATCAGGCTGATGGTGGCCTCGTAGAATGAGTTTGGGAGTGTTCCTTCCTCTGCAATTTTTGGAAGAGTTTGAGAAGGATGGGTGTTAGCTCTTCTCTAAATGTTTGACAGAATTCACCTGTGAAGCCATCTGGTCCTGGACTTTGTTTGTTGGAAGATTTTTAATCACAGTTTCAATTTCATTACTTGTGATTTGTCTGTTCATACTTTCTATATATTCCTGGTTCCGTCTTGGAAGGTTATATCTTTCTAAAAATTTGTCCATTTCTTCCAGGTTGTCCATTTTAATGGCATAGAGTTGCTTGTAGTAGTCTCTTAGGATGCTTTGTATTTCTGTGGTGTCCATCGTAACTTCTCCTTTTTCATTTCTATTTTTATTGATTTGAGTCCTCTCCCTCTTTTTCTTGATGAGTCTGGCTAAAGGTTTCTCAATTTTGTTTATCTTCTCAAAGAACCAGCTTTTACTTTTATTGGTCTTTGCTACTCTTTTTTTTGTTTCTATTTCATTTATTTCTGCTCTGATCTTTATCATTTCTTTCCTTCTACTAACTTTGGGTTTTGTTTGTTCTTCTTTCTCTAGTTACTTTAGGTGTACGTTTAGATTGTTTATTTGAGATTTTTCTTGTTTCTTGAGGTAGGATTGTATTGCTATAAACTTCCCTCTTAGAACTGCTTTTGCTTCCTCCCATAGGTTTTGGATCATCATGTTTTTGTTGTCATTTGTCTCTAAGTATTTTTTGATTTCCTCTTTGATTTCTTCAGTGATCTCTGGGTTATTTAGTAACGTATTGTTTAGCCTCCATGTGTTTGTGTTTTTTACGTTTTTTTCCCTGTAATTCATTTCTAATCTCATAGCGTTGTTGTGGTCAGAAAAGATGCTTCATATGATTTAATATTCTTAAATTTACTGAGGCTTGATTTGTAATCCACGATGTGATCTATCCTGGAGAATGTTCCATGCTCACTTGAGAAGAAAGTGTAATCTGCTGTTTTTGAATGGAATGCCCTATAAATATCAATTAAATCTACCTGGTCTATTGTGTCATTTAAAGCTTGTGTTTCCTTATTAATTTTCTCTCTGGATGATCTGTCCATTGGTGTAAGTGAGGTGTTAAAGTCCCCCACAACCCCCACAATTATTGTGTTACTGTCAATTTCCTCTTTTATAGCTGTTAGCATCTGCCTTATATATTGAGGTGATCCTATGTTACGTGCATATATAATTATAATTGTTATATCTTCTTCTTAGATTGATCCCTTGATCATTATGTAGTATCCTTCCTTGTCTCTTGTAACATTCTTTATTTTAAAGTCTATTTTATCTAATATGAGTATTGCTACTCTAGCTTTCTTTTGATTTTCATTTGCATGGAATAATTTTTTCCATCCCCTCACTTTCAGTCTGTATGTGTCCCTAGGTCTGAAGCGGGTCTCTTGTAGACAGCATATATACGGGTCTTGTTTTTGTATCCATTCAGCCAGTCTATGTCTTTTGGTTGGAGCATTTAATCCATTCACATTTAAGTTCATTATCAATATGTATGTTCCTATGACCATTTTCTTAATTGTTATGGGCTTGTTTTTGTAGGTCCTTTTCTTCTCTTGTGTTTCCCACTCAGAGAAGTTCCTTTAGCATTTGTTGTAGAGCTGGTTTTGTGGTGCTGAATTCTCTTAGCTTTTGCTTGTCTGTAAAGCTTTTGATTTCTCCATCAAATCTGAATGAGATCCTTGCCGGTAGAGTAATCTTGGTTGTAAGTTCTTCCTTTTCATCACTTTAAATATATTGTACCAGTCCCTTCTTGCTTGTAGAGTTTCTGTTGAGAAATCAGCTGTTAAACTTATGGGATTTCCCTTGTATGATTTTTGTTGCTTTTCTCTTGTTGCTTTTAATAATTTTTCTTTGTCTTTAATTTTTGTCAATTTGATTACTATGTGTCTCGTCATGATTCGTCTTGGGTTTATCCTGCCTGGGACTCTCTGTGGCTTCCTGGACTTGGGTGGCTATTTCCTTTCCCATGTTAGGGAATTTTTGGACTATAATCTCTTCAAATATTTTCTCAGGTCCTTTCACTCTCTCTTCTCCTTCTGGGACCCCTATAATGTGAATGTTGTTGTGTTTAATGTTGTCTCAGATGTCTCTTAGGCTGTATTCATTTCTTTTCATTCTTTTTTCTTTATTCTGTTTCACAGCAGTGAATTCCACCATTCTGTCTTCCAGTTCACTTATCCGTTCTTCTGCCTCAGTTATTCTGCTATTGATTCCTTCTAGTGTATTTTTCATTTCAGATATTGTACTGTTCATCTCTGTTTGTTTGTTGTTTAATTCTTCTAGGTGTTTGTTCTTTAATTCTTCTAGGTCTTTATTAACTATTTCTTGCATCTTCTCAATCTTTGCCTCCATTCTTCTTCCGAGGTCCTGGATCATCTTCACTATCATTATTCTGAATTCTTTTTCTGGAAGGTTGCCTATCTCCACTTCATTTTGTTGTTTTTTTAGGATTTTATATTGTTCCTTCATCTGGTACACAGTCCTCTGCCTTTTAATTTTGTCTGTCTTTCTGTGAATGTGGTTTTTGTTCCACAGGCTGCAGAACTGTAGTTCTTCTTGCTTCTGCTGTCTGCCCTCTGGTGGATGAGGCTCTCTAAGAGGCTTGTGCAAGCTTCCTGATGGGGGGGACTGGTGGTAGGTAGAGCTGGGTGTTGCTCTGGCAGGCAGAGCTCAGTAAAACTTTAATGCAGTTGTCTGCTGATGAGAGGGGCTGGGTTCCCTCCCTGTTGGTTTTTTGCCCTGAGGCAATCCAGCACTGGAGCCTACCCAGCTCTTTGGTGGGGCTAATGGCAGACTCTGGGAGGGCTCATGCCAAGGAGTACTTCCCAGAACTTCTGCTGCCAGTGTCCTTGTCCCTGTGGTGAGCCACAGCTGCCCCCCGCCTCTGCAGGAGAACCTCCAACACTAACAGGTAGGTCTGGCTCAGTCTCCTATGGGTCACTGCTCTTTCCCCTGGGTCCTGATGCATTCACTACTTTGTGTGTGCCCTCCAAGAGTGGAATTTCTGTTTTCCCCTGTCTTGTCAAAGTCCTGAAATCAAATCCAGCTAGCCTTCGAAGTCTGATTCTCTAGGAATTCCTCCTCCCATTGCCAGATGCCCAGGTTGGGAAGCCTGACGTGGGACTCAGAACCTTCACTTCAGTGACTTCTGTGGTATAAGTGTTCTCCAGTTTGTGAGTCACCCACCCAGCAGTTATGGGAGTTGATTTTATTGTGATTGCGCCCCTCCTACCATCTCATTGCGGCTTCTCCTTTGTCTTTGGATGTGGGGTAGCTTCTTTGGTGAGTTCTAGTGTCTTCCTGTCGGTGATTGTTCAGCAGTTAGTTGTGATTCCCATGCTCTTACAAGAGGGAGTGAGAGCACATTCTTCTACTCTGCCATCTTGAACTAATCTCCCCTCATTGTAGTCTTGATTTGCATTTCTCTAATAATTAGTGATGCTGAGCAGCTTTTCATGTGACTCTTGGCCATCTGTATGTCTTCTTTGGAGAGATGTCTATTTAGGCCTTCTGCCCATTTTTTGATTGGGTTGTTTGTTTTTTAAATATTGAGCTGCATGAGCTGTTTATATATTTTGGAGATTAATCCTTTGTCCGTTGATTCCTTTTCAAATATTTTCTCCCATTCTGAGGGTTGTCTTTTCGTCTTGTTTATAGTTTCCTTTGCTGTGCTAAAGCTTTTAAGTTTCATTAGGTCTCATTTTTTTATCTTTGTTTTTATTTCCATTACTCTAGGAGGTGGGTCAAAAAAGATCTTGCTGTGATTTATTTCAAAGAGTGTTCTTCCTATGTCTTCCTCTAAGAGTTTGATAGTGTCCGGTCTTACATTTAGGTCTTTCATCCATTTTGAGTTTATTTTATCTTTTATTTTTATTTTATTTTATTTTTTTACAGCAGGTTCTTATTCATTATCCATTTTATACATATTAGTATATATAAGTCAATCCCAATCTCCCAATTCATCACACCACCACCTCCACCCCCGATTTTGAGATTCTTAAACATTTTTTTTTCTTCTTAACATTGAGAGAGCTTGAATTCATGAGCTCTGCAAGTAGGGCTCAGTGTAGGGGCATGAGAGAGAAGAAGCAACTAGTGGAGTGAAGACAAGAGAAGACCTGCCTGACGCTGTGTTACAGAAACAGACTTTTCCCAACAACAACTCTGAGCATAAAGGGAGTATTTACAAACAATGCAAAAAATCAGCTTAAGTCAATGATATTCACAAGGACAAAGAAGAGAACAACAGGGAATATTTTCTTCTTTCATCTGTCTTGTGCTCTGAAGTTGTTCATGATACAAGTTCTGCCCTAATACTGGGGAGGTCTATTTTCAAAGATGCCTGTTTCAGTTACCATTGCTTCATAACAAACCACCCAAGCATGTGATAGCTTAAAACCATTTTATCACATCTCCCAATCTCGTGGATCAGAATTCTGGCAGGACTTGGCCAGGTGACTGATCTTCCCCACAAGATGTGAACAGTGGCCACTTGGTGGTATTCAGCTGGTGGATAAGCTGGTCTCAAGGGTCTGAGTGGCATTTGGAGGCTACACGTCTGCACCTTGGCAGGGTTGGCTTCAAGGCTGGGCTCCATTAGGATGGAGGACCAGAGCCTGCACATGGCCTTTCCACTCAACCTTTTTTTTTTTTTAACTAAAGAAAGGCTTTATTAAGGGTCCAGCCACCACCTGGAAGTCAGGGGGCATTGAAGTATATGAGGGGAGTGGGGAAACAGACAATAACGAATAAATAAAACATATATATAGCACATCAGGCGATAAGTACTATGTAGAAAAAATACATGAGGAAAGAGGACTCATGACTGGGGTTGGGGGTAGTTTATTACCTTAAAATGGGTGGTCATGTGGCTTCACTGCAAAGATGACATCTGAGTAGGCTCCTGAAGGAGGTGAGGGGGTGACCTAGGTGGAAATGTGGGAAGAGGGAACAGAGCTAGAGCTCAGGAAAAGAATTTGACCCCAGGTCTGTCTTGCCTAAGCTCATGCTTATAATCTCTCTGCTATGGGACAGTCCCACAGCCACGGGGTGGCTCTCACCCCAGTGCTGCTCACATCTGAGCACACAGAATCGTGGCGACGTCTTGATACAGCTGAGATTCCTGGGCCCACCTCCAGAGATTCTAAGGCACTATGTCTCCTGGTGGGTCTGAACTCTTTCTTTTCTAAGGCACTAGGTCCCCTGGTGGGTCTGAACACTTTCTTTTCTAAGGCACTAAGTCCCCTGGTGGGTCTGAACACTTTCTTTTCTAATAAGCACCCAGATAGTGCTGGGTTAAGGACCACCATCTAAGGAGCACTATTAAAGAAACTTACCATAGCACAGGGAGATCAGCTCGGTGCTTTGTGTCCAGCTAGAGGGGTGGGATAGAGAGTGTGGGAGGGAGGGAGACGCAAGAGGGAAGAGATATGTGGATATATGTATATGTATAGCTGATTCACTTTGTTATACAGCAAAAACTAACACACCATTGTAAAGCAATTATATTCCAATAAAGATGTTAAAAATAAATAAATAAATAAAAATAAAATAAAATAAAATAAAGAAACTTACTTAGCAAGATGGGGCATAAAGAGCAGGGACAGTCCTGTGGGCTTCTAGGAATGCTTACAGGTGCTGCTATCTGGCATTAATTCCCAACATCCCACCGCCACCTTACCCAACTCCCTGTAGAAGGGCCAACTATACTCTACACACACACACACACACACACACACACATACACACATGCTGGGTCAAATCCCCAACAAATATAACCTCAGTTATCACTTATGTTCATTGAGAAACCAGGACCCCGAGTCAGAAATCCTGGCCCAGCTCATAGCAGCTGTGCATCTGGGGCAAGTCACTTAACCTCTCTGGGCCTGTTTCCTTACCTGTAAAATTGCCAGATGGGGCTTAATGATTTCAAAGTTCTCCTTTGGCAATATAATTCTATAGCTCATGTTCATACTAAGTCTCTAGGGTTAGGAGTGGTTATGAAAAAAGAAAAGTTCCAGGTATAATGTCAGGCTACCATGACCCACAGATTGTAGTTTTAAATGTGTGAATAAAATACTCAGGGGTCTTCATTTTTTATAAAGTTTGGTGAGAGAGAGAGGCATTTGTAATTTGCAATTATTCAGTGAAAAGGACTGAATCGCTCCCCTTGCAAAGCATTAGCCCTATTCTGTGAGGTAGGAAAGTGGCCATAGGGAAGAAGCCGAGGAAGCGGAATTGGAGAAAGCACACAGATTACCAATGGTGTGTATCAGAATGTTAACAATGGTGCACTTGCTGTCTTCAGCCTCTTGCTTGGGGCCAGCATCCTGTGATCTGGGGGTTGGACAAGATGGCTTTCCTTTGCTGTTACTGCCTTGTCTTGCAGATTCAGAGGAAAATGGTCTTTCTGTTCTCACTGTGGTGGTTCACTGTCTGTTCCCCGCCTCGGCCCAGATTTTTAGCTCAGATAAAAGCTGTACATACCAGGTTTGTCCATAAATGGCTGGTGGTGATGGAAGACTCCATAGCCTGGGAGAGGGAATGCTGAACAAGACCAAACTAAACTCATTCCTATCTGAGGTCTGCCTGAGAGAATGTGGGCTCAGCAAGGTGTTCAACAAGTTCTTCATCTGTAAAATGGGCAAAAATTGCCACGGCTTACATCCTCCTGGCTACAGGAGTACCAAGAACTGAGCAAGCAATCAAAAGACCAAGGTACTACTAACATTGAGGGTATAAAACACACACGTATCAAAATAGTGATAATGTAAAGCCAGGTACCAAAGACGGTTAGGACCTCGGTCACCTTTCCTAATATTGATAATTATCAAGGGCATTCAGTACGCACTTACTCTTTGCCTGGCACTGCGCAGAATCTCTTTGGATCCCTATGATTACCTTCTGCAGTTGGTCCAGTTATCATTTCCATTTTTCAGATGAGAGCACTGAAGCTCAGAAAAGTTAAATTGCTTTCTCCCGAGGTGGTACAGCCATTAGGTAGACAAGCTGGGATTTGAACGGGGAACTTTTGTCTCCATAGTTTGGGTGGTCAGTACCATGTGACGTTGCCCAGTCTCCATGCATGCAACTGTATGTTTCCTGTAACAGCAAAGGTGGCTTCATAAATCTGCAAACTGATGCTCCAGTCTCGGAGCTCCTTGTGGATAAGAAAACTGACATTGCTACACAATCTGGTTTACACTTAAATCCATCTGTTTGGGCTAAGACTTCATTTGATTTCTCCGTAATCCTGGCCTTTTGATTCAGTTTCACTCAGGAATGATATAGTCTGCCCTCCCGAAACTCCTGAAATACTGACTCAACGCAACACCGTCTATTTTCCCGAAGGAGAATTGGGTTGCAGTCTAACTTGTCCCATAAAATTGCTTCTCACCGCATCCCTTTCCCTGAAGGAAACGGGTAGGGGTATTACCCAGGAGTTTCTAGACATTGAAAAGAAGAAAGAGGAAATTACACACTGAGCTTCAAGGCCCTCAAGCCAATTGCTAAGGTCACTTCTTCCCAACCTCAGCTTCAAACAGGCCTGGGGAGCTGCGAGCCTGCTGCCTGGGAAAGGACAATCCGATTGTAAATATTATCTGCGCTTCTAAGAACATTCGAATGGTAATACTCAAGCAATTACTTTCCTTTCAAGATCATTAAACACAAATCAGACTTGTATTTTAATAGGGCTGCCAATGTCGTTAATGGTGGGGAGGGTGGCGTAAAGGGTAAGTTTTTTCCTCTAATGGTTGAATGTTTACATTATTACCCTTTCTGAGAAGCTTCACTGGGGGAGGTTGCTTGACGCTTCTGAGACATTTCTTTGTTTTCTAGCTCCCCGGAATTCCACCCTTCTTTTGCCAAGTGCACCTTCAGAGCATTTAGGAGGAATGGCAATTGTGACCCCATGATAGCTCCCTCCATCATCCCCGTCCTCAGCTCCTTCTCTTAAACACTGCAGGGTCCCAGGGAAGGAAGTGGACTCTGGAAAGAATGAACAGTGCTGTTTACGCAGGAAGCTCCACTCTCACTATGTGGGCCCCAGGCTCCCCTTTGTCTTCCTCCCGTTTAAGGGAGCAGAGATGCTAAGAAAAGTGCCAGAGGAGACTGTCAAGAAGACCTGTGCCCACCTCTTTCCCCTCAACTCCCTAGTCTCCTAGGGGCACCTGGAGTGGCATCTCTGAGACCAGAGAGACAAGCTGCTTCCCAGGTAGATGTTGGGCACTGGAGTCTAGGAAGGGTCACCTGGAAGGCACACTTGCTGGAGGTGCTGACCCCAGGGGGGTGGACCATTCCTTGCCTGGCACCCTGTGCCACTGCTGGTCCCTGTGCTGGTGGACCCCACAGCATGACCCATGGTCCCTCCCCTGGCTCCCTGTGAAAGTGACCTGAATGGTTGCCAACATAGTGAGGTCTGAGGTTCACCCCGAGCTGCCCTGTCCCCCCAGACATGCCTCCTGTCTGGCAGCTGGGGCCCGAGGGTCCTTTGCCAGGGTCTGAAGCCTTTCACTACTCCTGGAGAAACTGGACTGCAAATAGAAGTTTTGAATGTTGGGTGGACCAGGGAGGGCTGTATGGGCTGTGCTTTCCTTTTAACATGCGGTTTAGTTTTCTCCCTTTTTAAAAAAACTTTACTGAGGAATAAGTAACAGATATAATTGTATATAGTTAAAGCATCCAATATAATGATCTGATATACAGTGCATGACTTGTGGTTTTGTTTTGAACTGTATTTCTAGAGTATAGACAATAGGGTAGGCTTAGGTTATGCACCTCTAGAGAGCAAAGCAGTCAGGGGGACAGGCTTTGAGATCAGACTGACGCAGTTTTTATTGTCTCAGTTGTTTCTAACTGTGTGACCTCAGGCAGTTTCTTTAAACTCTCTAAGCCTTGATTTCTTCATCTGTAAAATGGAGGCTTGAGGGGTTGGTGCCCCAGAGGTTAATCATACTTATTTCACAAGGCCATTGTAAGGACTGGATGTGTGGAAAGTCCTTTGCATAGGCTGCTGCATGTAAGTGTTTAATGATCATTTTTCTGTTCTGGAATCAGCTGCCTTTGCCAGCTACAGACACTTCAAACACCAAGTGTACAGTCATGACCCAGTGGTACAGTTATTTCTAAGGTTGATGTGGCTGTCACAGTCATTCTTAACATCAGTTTTTGATGGACGAGAGGACTGAGAAACAAGCCCTGCCGAGTTCACAGTTCTGTAGAGAACCTGCTGCTTCTGCATTTGTTCCAGGTACATACAAGAGCGGGAGGAAGAAAATCCTCAGCACCTGTTCTTCTAAGGGACAAATACTCATTTCGTTTTTTTGTTTTATGCTTGTAGGCCCTTCCCAGGTAATTCCATAAGAATTGTCATATCTATCTATTCAGTACACTCTTCTAGAAACGGAGCTCAGAATATGCCTTATATTCATTTGTCAAGAAACAAAATGGCAGCCAAAATGGCTTTCCAATGGGCACAGAGTGATAGGAAGTTTGGCATTTGGAGGGAGGGTCCCTATGTTGACCAAAGGTCCACGGTTCCAGAGCCATCTTCTCTGCTCAGATCAACTAATAACAGATGACATGGCCGTGCTCATTGATTTCATCAATGTGCCCCCTAGCTTCTCCCACTGTGGACTGGTCTGTTTATCTGTCTGAAGTCATTCTTTTGGACAAAGACAAGATCAAACTCTGGTGTCAGTCCCTTCAGTGCCCAGCCTACTGGTTTATTCAAAGAGTGAGAGCTCTGGGAATTGGAATCTCAATATTCTGCCCTATATGACCTCCATTAGTGACCCTGGAGAACAGAAGCACCCGAAAAGTGTCATTTTGAAGAATATTCATTTGAAGTTTTGACTTGAACTTTCCTCACTAATAAGGTTAATAATGAAATGATACTCCCTACAACAGCCATTGATACTAAGCCCCTGTAGAGATAAAAGTAGATCAGTGGTAAGAGCTTTTAATGCATTCTTATTTTAAGCTCATAGAATGGGTGACTGCTTCATGCCCAGAGCTTAATTATGTGAGGGTTTGGTGGCTGTAGCTCTTATCTTTTGTGTGCATTCGCTAGTTTTCATGGTCTGAAGGAGGCAGGCCTGCCATACCCACGCCAAGGCTGGCTGACTTCTATCAGGGAGCTGATGAGACAATTATTTTAAAAGTTTAATAACATCCTTCCCCTATAAAATATCTGTTAATTATAGAAACTTTAGAGTCTCAGTTACAAATAAGTAGAAAGAAGAGAAGAACACCACCCGTAGTCCCACCACTGAAACATAACCAATGTTAGCATTTGGAGATACTTCTTTTCATATTTTTTCTATTCATGATTTTTTTTAACACAGTGTGATTGTACAATATATACAGTTTTTCCTGCTCTTTTCCAGTTAACATTATGCTGTAAGCATGTCATTGAAAACTTTTAATAAATGCAATTTTAATAACTATAATATTTTGTTGTAAAACTTATCTGATTACTTCCATAGATTGGAGACTTAGGTTGGTCCTGATTTTCTGAAATTATAAAGAATTCTGTGATAAATCTATGAGTATAAAACACTTTAATTAAGATTATTTCCTTAGAGTCCCAGAATTGGAATTACTGGGTCAGAAGATAAACATTTTATAGCTCTTAATCCATAGTGCAAAGTAAAAGTTATTATGTTGGTAAAGCGGATGGACTTTTTGGCTACTTTATGTTTCTAAGGCTTTTCTCTTCCCTATATTTGATGGGCCTACGACGCACTACGAGATTGAGGCTGGCTAGATGTTTTTTCAATATCAAACATTTGAGATAGTGTGTGAAATATTCTCACTCTTCAAAGGGTGGTATTTGTAAACATTAGAACCCTAAATCAAACATGCTTAAGCAAAAAAGACCATTTATTGGCTCATCTAATTAAAATTCCAGAGGTAATATGCATTCAGGAATGGTTAGAACCAGGGCCTTGGGTTTCTTCTCCCCATCCTTTGGCTTTGTTTTATTCTCTCTCGGCTTAATTTTTAGGAGGGTCTCCCCTTTTTTCTCATATGATTATGCCAGAAGCTCCAGTTTCACTCTCCCTTCCCAGCAACTCCAGTAGGAAAAGTTTATCTCTTTCTGACTAGTTCTAGCAAAATTCCAGGATTGAGATTTATTGGCACTGATTGGTCTAAATTGACACATGTGACTTGGCCAGGAGGATATTCTGCTCTGTTTGTCCCGGCCTGACTTACATGATTTTCCCTAGAGCTGGACGAGGAGTCATCTCCACATAAACCAAACGTGACTGAGAAGGGGACAGAGATAGTTGCCCAAGAGAGAATGACGAGGGTGTATCCTGAACCTGGGGCATGAATGCCAGCCAAGCAGTAACAGCAACTGTTCATTAAAAAGCACTGTTTGGGTTTCCCTGGTGGTGCAGTGGTTGAGAGTCCGCCTGCCCAAGTAAGGGACACTGGTTCGTACCCCTGTCCGGGAAGATCCCACATGCCGCGGAGCCGCTGCGCCCGTGAGCCATGGCCGCTGAGCCTGCGCGTCCGGAGCCTGTGCTCTGCAACGGGAGAGGCCACAACAGTGAGAGGCCCACCCCCACCCCCCCAAAAACGACTTTGGCTTTAAAAAGCACTGTTTCAGGGTGCTCCCCAGTTCCACTAAGATATGAACCTCAAACAAGGTGTTATTGCCTTAATAAAGAAAGGCGTTGAGCCCTCATGACCCTCTACAGGAATCACATATCATTAACATGGGGTAAACAGGCCACCATAGAAGCTATTTCTAGGAAACCAGACCCATTTCTTCACTTATTCATTTGGTATCTATTTATTGTAGCACCTACCATGTATCGAGTCAGCATTTATTTAGCTGCTGCTGTTCTAGGTGCTGGGGATACAGTGGTGAGTCCCATTCAATCTTGCCTGCTGGTTTAACCGTTTGAAACTCTAACGAGTTGCTTGAGATGTCTCAGATGCACCCTGACTGTCCATAGGCCGTGCATGTGTTTACTTACAATTGGGATGGCTCATTGCCGCTCTGGATGGCTGGCCTATAATTTGCTCAGGCACTTAAACTTACTGGAAAAAGAAAAAGCAAAAAACCAAACCACTGCTTCTTCACTGGCCTTAATTTGGCTGTTACATTTGTACTGGAGAATGTCTGGAAGGAGCATTCAACTTAAATGCAGCAGAAGTGTAAAATAGCACATGTGAAAGAAAATGGGTAAGAATTGTTAATACATCCCTTCAAAGGAAGAGAGCCTCTCCTGAGGTGTTGAAGGTATTTGCATAACCTAATTTCCCACACCAGGATCTTTGCTGTTATCCATTCACGTGTTGAGATCTTTCTAAAATAGAGGGTAGTCATTTGTACTTTTACTTGAATAATAGTCATTTATAATTTTACTTGAATATTGCAACAAATATTAGTCAGAAACATCTCCTTAGAACAATATATCATAGGACCTTGTGTCCAAAAGCTGTATGGAAATTAGTGAATGAGTGTTCATTCATTCAACAAATAGTCATTGAGCCACGTGCCAGGCACTGTTCTGAGAGTACTCCAGAGCCCAGCAAAGATACTGATGAGGTCAATACATCATTCAAGATGCAATGCCTCCGCATTTGAGGAAGAGTCAGCAACGCAAAGAGGACAAAACATTGTAGACGTGGGAGAAGTCTTGAGTTAGAAACCCTTCACTGACACACCAGTTGTGTGCCCCTGGGCTGGTCAGATCACCTCCCCGACTTCCTTTTGCTGATCTTGTAATCTGAGAGGCAGAGTCAGGGAAGGTAAAGAGGAGACCACAATGAGAGGAGGTTAGGAGCTCAGACAATGAAGTCTCTGAGGTGACCATTTAATTCCCAGTTCCCTACTTCAGAGCTGTGTGACCTGGGTGAGTTCCTCATCTCTGATCTCAGTGTTCCCATCTGTGAAATGGGGTTTATAAGAGGTCCACCTCACAGGATTGTTGTAAGAAACACTGGAGATACCACACTTAGAGCACTTAGGCTGGTGCCTGGCGTGTAATGAGCCCTTGTTAAATGTCATCGGATACTTCTCCCATTCTGGCTACTAAAACAAATATTGCTGTTGTTGTTACCTTGGTAGACAACTTCAATTATTTCAGTCGGTGCTGAATTCATTCACTCATTTAACGTACGTTTAGTGAGGCCTACTCTGCACCAGGCACAGCCCAGTGATGCGGAGAGAGCTGTTAACAGAACAGCAGAGTTCCTGCCGATGGGAGGCTGAAATCCTAGTGGAGAGAGAGAGAGAATAAATTAGTAAGCGATCAAACAAATACATAAGTGATATATGTTCAGAGGTTGACATGTGCTCTGCAGCAAATAAAATGGAAAGATGTAACAAAGAGGCTGAAGGTAGGGAAGTCTTCAGGCATCTTGCCCATGATGTGAACGCTGAGAAGACAGCAGTTATGTCTAAGGCCTGAAGGAGGGCTCTGGCTGATGCCTAAATCTCATGTATTCTAATTTCATTTGCAACCAATAGTAAGCAAATATCCCTTTTGAGAATGGGGAGCGGGGTTCAAGAAAGAGGGCTCAGGTCAAATTCCAGTTGGCCTGTAATACATTCAGAGAGGCATCTGATGTTCATACTTCTGTCTCTCTGTCCCTCTCGGTCTCTCTGTCTCTTTCTCTTACACACACGCACACGCGCGCGCGTGCACACACGCGCACACACACACACACGCACACACACACTTCTTCTGAGATTTTAGGATTCATTTTTAAAGCTACTCCAGCTCTTAGATTAGGGAGGAACGCAGGCTAACCTGGGCAGAGTCTGCAGCTTTGCTTGGGTTTAGAATCTAACACCGAACCGTCCTCTGGACCCTTTCTTAGACCATCTTCTTTGGCCTGAAGCACAGAGCTCCTGCTGGTGGCTGTTCCTGTGTCCTGACACATCCTGGACGCTGGAAGCTCTTCTCCTGGCGTACGAGGCCCCCTGCCAGTCTCCTCACTCTGCACTTGCTCATGGTATCCTAATTCCAAATGACTTGCCCTTCCTCGGCCATTCCCTGCTCCCTCTCCTCTTTGGGTCTTTCCACTTTTGTTTCTCTGGAACTCCCTGTCTCCTATCTGAGGTCCCATCTTTTCCTGCTGGACAATTTCTTACTCTCCCGGCAAGACTCAGAGCAGGTAGCCGTTGAGAGGATCTGCCTCCTGGATCCCCTTCGTCTCCCACCAAACTGGGTTCAGAACCTCTTCTATCTGCCCCCATGATCTTGCTGGATGAAAGCTATGAATTGGTTACATGCCATTCTCCCTCAGGAGGCAATGAGCTCCTAGAAGGCAGGTCCTTATGCTATTTATACCTGTGTCCATGTGACATCCCATGGCACTGACCCACAGAACTTTCCACAATGATGAAAATGTTCTGTGTCTGCACAGTCCAACACAGTAGCCAAAGTGGCTTCTGAGCACTTGAAATGTGGCCACATTCACTGAGGAGGTGAATTTTCAATTTTATTTAATTTTAATGAAATTGAAATAGCCACCTGTGGCTGGCGGGCAGCGTAGATTAGCACTCTACGTAGCACGTGTTAGGTGTTAATAAATGTCTCTTGAAGGAGCATATAGTTGCAGAACTTTCTATTTTTTATACGATGGTAAGTTTTTGAGAGATCTATTAGTGCCTTTTAGTTTTAGTAAATTTGATCCCTCTAACCCATTAAAAATACTCTCCTCCCAATTCATTCACTGGACCCAAACATCAAATTTATTAATTGATTCATTATCCTATTGTGGCTAAGCTTATAGACTCTGGGGTCAAACAAAACCCAAGTTTCATCTACGTTCACCACTTACTAGCACTACTAGCTATGTACCTACGTCTCAAGTATTTAACTTCTCCAGGATTCAGGTTCCTTATCTGCAAAATGGGAATACGAATAATGCCCAGGTCAAGACTATTTGTGAGGATTATATAAGATAATGCATGTAGACTATTTAGCACATTGCTGGGCACACAGCACTCAGTGAGCATTAAGGCATACATATTGATTTTTCATTTATGCAAATCACATTTATTGAGCACCTACTATGTTCCAGATGCTATGCTAAGGGATGGTGATAAAAAGTTTTCAAGCCAGTGAGAATTAAAAAACTACTATAGGAAAAACTGTGGTTTGGAAAGGACAGGTTATCACAATAGGTGCCTCAACACCTCATGTTTTAAACCAAAAGATCATATTGACGTATTTTCTTTTCAAAGGGATAAATTTATCCCATCACTTTTTTTAAACATAGATGCTCAGAATTTGCACCCACACCACTAAGCCCTTAATATGTGCTTGTTAATTTATGCTTATCTAGATCAACATTCTTTTTCATTAGCAAGTAATACATTTGTGTACGGTGTTAAGCTTTTATATTGTGAAATCCAGCTCAGAAAGAAAGATTTTTCTGCTCCCTGGAGGACTGAGTTTTCTGACTTTGATTTATCATTGATGCATCTCATCCATTATTGATATGTTACAGCTTTTACATAAGGCGCCGACCTTTTGAAATAAAAATAAAACTACATCGTCCTGTTCTCTTTCTTGTTGATACTGTTTTTAGGGTACAAGTGATTCTTGTGTTCCGTGGAATTTGCTTTGAAGCTTCCTTTCTTTGAAAACAAACGGCAGGAAGGCCCCCAACACCCCAGTCTTTCCTACTTTTTTTTTTAAGGTTTTCAAAATAACATTTATTTCTTAAAAGTTAACAGTCTTTCCTATTTTGTGGAACAGCTGCATGGATGTGTCTAATTTTAAATTCTGAAGTGCAAATGTCATGTAATGAAAGTATCAGCAGTTACTTAAGTGTGGTTAAATATGGAAACTCAGCATAAAGTCGATGTTTATTTGCAGCCAGTGACAGTGATAAGGGCAGGAGCCCTCCCGGTAAGTGGCTTTTAGCCACTGTTAATCGGCTGATGAATGGATTGGTGCGAGGCTGGTCACAAGGAAGCGTCTCATACCCTGTAATGGAACGCGTTCATCTGTCTAGTGGCTGGTGAGAGCCAGAGACCACGTGTGCTGATAAGTCCGTTATTCTGCCCAGAGCACCCTCTGCGGCTGGCAAAAGGAGGCAAATACCAGGAGACTTTGACCTGAATCAGAGTGGAAACTTAGAGACTCACAGATTGTCACAACTGGACGAGATCCTGGCGATCAGCTCATCCAACCTCTGTTTTTTTTAGATGAGGAAACTTCCATGTGAAAAAAATATACCAACATTTATTAATCAATGCACATGTAATGCACTCCCTGCTTCAAATCTGCAGCTGGCTGCACACTGCCCTTCAGGCAATTCCTTAATCAGACATCAAGGCCATTTATGAACTGGGTTCTGCCTCTCTCTCTCTCTCTCTGTCTTTCATCTCAACACATAAGCCATATTGAGCTTCTTGCTTGAGCAACTCCTGTTCAAGCTTTCGCTGTCTACTTGGATGTCTCCTCCAGGAAGTTTTCCCTGACTCCCCAAGACTGGGCTGAGTACGCTGTCATCTCTGTTCTTTTTCCTCTCCTATCAGCTGCCTCTCTACCATAACTGTCTATTTACCGTCTGTTCCTCTTACTTGACCAGGAGTTCCTTGAGACATTGTCTCATCCACCATTGTATGTGCAAGGTGTCCGGCACATAGTAGGGGCCCATTAAATATCTGTTGACCAAATGGGGTGGCTCATATTACATGCCAAGCACTGCAGTAGATACCCGGAATACAAAACGGAGTAAGACACGCTCTCTGTTCTGGAAGAAATCAGGTTAATTCATTCAATTCATTCACGACTTTTCTTAGTTAGGACATTTTATCAGTTTACCAAGTTTGAAAAAGTCACATTTCTCAGTTTTGGAAAAAGTTTAGAGGGACACTTGAAATTCCCAGTTTTTCAAACAAACATTGCTAAAGAATACCACCACCATTAGAAATCAGATGAAAGGAGGGAATTCCCCGGCAGTCCAGTGGTAAGGACTCCACACGTTCACTCCTGTGGCCCCGTGTTCAATCCCTGGTTGGAGAGCTAAGATCCTGCAAGCTGCGTGGCACGGCTGAAAGAGAAAAGAAAAGAAAGAAATCAGATGAAAGGAACCTCAAATAACCTGATCCCAATTAAGCAGTCCCCTCACAAGTGACAAGAAAGAAACAAGCTCGTATTTTTTGTTCAGAAGAACCACTGCCAGGGTAATCCCAGGGCTAGTAATTATTCTCTCTTATACCTGCTCAGGTAACACGCAAGAATGAGAAGTAAGAGAGCTGTAGAATGTTAGGACTTGAAGAGACTTTGCAATCACCCAGCCCAACCCCCTTCTCTTACAGAGGAGAAGATGGCAGACCTAAGAGAAGTGATTGGTCAAGGTCGAGTAGAAAGTTAGTGGCCACCCTGGGCCTTGGAGCGCCACTGGGCTGTGTTCCTTCTCTGATGAGTTACCATTCAGAACCATGTCTCCAAATCTCCTGACCCCAGCTACTCATCTTCAGACACACATCTGGTTATGGCTGTGGACTTCCCTTCTGCCTAGAAACTGTACCCTAATTTGTATTTGGAGACCTACCCTTAACACTCATGGGGAAGCTCACCTCACTCCAGCTTCGGGGATACACCTGACTTAAGCCAATCAGCACATTCCACCCAGCACCCTGGTTTTCAGTCTGAGTTGAAAGTCAGAGGAATTCCACACTGATTCAGACTTAACAAAGATGGTCTTTACAGCTGAGCTCTGTCTAGTTAGGCAGACATTCCCAACTGCCTGAATTATCAGGGATTTCTGATATTGGGGAGGGGGTGGGATCTATGAACAGAGGCCTCTCTTGGAATATAGGAATGACTTATAAAAGTCGACAAGGGCCCTCAGCAACTGCTGAAAGATCATTTCCATCAGACATACCAAAGTCAGGTAGAGACTCTCCTTATTCTAAACATCAGCACCAAGACCCTCACTTCCTCTCGCTCACGGTCCAGGGAAGTCCGTTTACGACCATGTTTCAGCCAGCACGGTGCCTTGTTTGATTTCTGTTTGCAAGTAATCTGCAGTTCCCAGCCCTCCAATCACTCAGTTATTTAATTCAATAATTAATTTATGAATGAATCCAGGCAATTTATCAGTTCATTGTGCCCGGAGCTATGTGAAGATGTGAAGATGTCAACAGCTGCTGCAGATCCTCCAACTGCTATTTGGATGTAGACACGACCACCAAACATTTTTCTCAAGCAATTTATTTTAGTTCAGGAAACTTTTATTGAGTACCTACTGTATACTAGGCCCCCATGAGGGGATCGGAAGTGAGTAAGATATACTCCTAATCTTGAGGGTCTCACATTGTCTAGTTGGGGAGCCAGACAGGTAAAAAGAGATACTGACCTCTTGTGACCTTCCTGAAGCCAGTATTCTGGTGTCAAACCCAGTGAAGCATCGTCACTGTCCAGGATGGCTCTGGCTTCAGCTCAGGCTACATTTATTTAATTTTCAAGTGTGCGAGGAATTTGAAAACATTTTTTGGGAAAAGAAAAGTCCCTCTTGATGTTAAGTGTTGAGGATCATTGCTGTTATTTCTTGCTAATGACAGGCAATTCTAGGCACACAGTGTGTGTTTTTAAAAACAAGACTAAATAATAGATTCGGGCTCTTCTCAGTAAAGCTGCACTGCAGTGATGCTAATGAAAGAGAATCCTCCTGGCCAACGTGGGAAGTGGAAGATGCAGGACCTAGTAGGAGACAAAGCGCCACAAATAAGAACCATCCCACCTCCAAACAAAAATCCCACGAACAACGAGGAGATCTGCCAAGTGGTTGGTATCATTATAATCCGGAAAAGCATGTTCAAAAGTTCCTAGTGACTCTAGGCCACTAGAAGGTACAAACTTCCAGTTATAAGATAAATAAGTCCTGGGATGTAATGTACAGCCTGGTGATTATAGTTAATAATACTGTTTTGTATATTTGAAAATTGCTAAGAGAGTCGTTCTCAAATGCTCTCATCACAGAAGAAAATTTGTAACTGTGTATGGTGATGTACGTAAATTAGACATTGTAGTAATCATTTCATAATATATATATAATATACATATATTGAATTATTATGTTGCACACCTGAAAATAATATAAAGTCATATGTCAATTATATCTCATTAAATTGTTTTAAAAAGAAGTCTCTAGTGACTGTTAGACTTGCCACTTTTTAAAAAGCTACCATCTGTTGAAAGCCCACTGTGTGTTAGGTACTTTCTATGTCAGTTACTTCATGTAATGCTCATTAACTGTCCTGTGAAGTAGGTATGCCTGTCTACTTAAGCTATGAATCGAATTCAAAGGCTTGCAGTGAAGAAGTGTGAGGCTCTAATAGGACTGGCCCACTGATACTGTGTCACAAGTGGAAACGAGGTCAACTCCCAACCTCCAGGGTAAGTGTCATAGGGACATTGTGTTCATGGATTTTTTTTTTAATTGTCAAACACATCACGTGTAAAAATGTATATTACATATGTAGTTTAAAGAGTAATGATAGGGCTTCCCTGGTGGCGCAGTGGTTGAGAGTCCACCTGCCGATGCAGGGGACACGGGTTCGTGCCCCGGTCCGGGAAGATCCCACATGCCGCGGAGCGGCTGGGCCCGTGAGCCATGGCTGCTGAGCCTGCGCATCCGGAGCCTGTGCTCCTCAACGGAGAGGCCACAACAGTGAGAGTCCCGCGTAGCGAAAAAAAAAAGAGTAATGATAAAACAAACTCTCATATATTTGCCACCAAGCTTATGAAGCAGAATGTTGTTATCATTTTGTTTGAGGTCTCTTGCACCCTTTCCTTTATCATCTGTGTATGTTATTTACTTTTGCCTGCTTTTATATGACGGAATGATGCTTTTACATTTTCTCCTGTGACTTAATTCTTTAGCGTTATGTTTTAGCAATTCATCCAAATTGATTTGTGTAGCTGTGGTTTATTCGATTTTACTGCTACATGGCTTTCCAATGTATGAATATGTCACAATTTATTTATCCATCCTATTGCTGATGGGAATGTGGATTGTTTCTAGCTCTGCTAACTGCACTGCTATGAACAACCTTGTGTATATCTGTTGGTGCATATGTGTAAGAGCTTTTCTAGGGCAAATACCTCCAGTGGAATTGCCAGGTTCCATTGTGTGAGCTCAGCTTGATAATTCCAAAGTGTTTACCAAAGGGACTGGACCAATTTTAATTCCTATAATCAGTGGATGGAATTTTTCATTGTTCTCCTACCTCTCCATCTTGATATTGACCAATTTATAAAATTTTGCCATTCTGGTGAGTGAAAAATAGTATTTTATTGTAATGTTAATTTACATCGGCTGTACTAATAAGTTTAGGCATTTAAAATATATTAATGGACCATTTGTACTTCCTTTTCTATGAAATATCTGTTCAACCCTTTTGCTTATTTTTCTTTTGGGTTTTCTCTTTTCCATACTGATTTGTAGGAGTGCTTTATATTTTCTGGATACTAAGTTTTTTTGTCAGTTATATGTGGTATAAATATATTTTTAGTTTCAAGCTTTCTTTTTTCTCTTCAGGAATTTTTTTTTTTTGATGGACAAAAGTTCTTATTTTAAAACTTCTTATTTTTAAATATTTTCAAACCTAGAGAAAGGTTATAAAATTAGTACAAAGAATTTCTTTCCACCAGATTTTCCAAATGTTAACATTTTACCACATTTGCTTGGTCATTCCATTTATCTATGTTATGTTTTTTCTTGCTATTGTAAACAGTATCTTTAAAAATTACATATTCCAACTTACTGTTGGTGTTTAGAGATGCAGTTGACTTTTAAAATTGTTTTTGCATCCAGAAACCTGGCTGAACTCTCAAATTCTAAAATTTCAGTAGATTGGCATGCTTTTCAGGTAAATAATTAAATAATCTGCAAACTGTGACAGTTTTTGCTATATTTCCAGTCTGTATCATGCTGTACTTTTCAGACCAATACCTTCAGTCCCAAGCTGAATAGGCATATTGATAATGACCATCCTTGTCTTATTCCTCATCTTAAATGGAATGTTTTCAGCATTTCACCATTAAGAATTATATTTGGGGTATTTTCTCTTCTCTTTCTTTGAGGATACCTATTATCAGGCTATGAAAGTTCCCTTTCATTCCATTTGAGAAAAATTTTGTTTAAAAAAATCCTGAATAAATATTAATTTTTATTGAATGCTTTTTCTTGCATCTACTGAAATGATCGTATATGGTTTTTCTCCTTTCATCTGTTAGTGGGGTAGATTTCATCAACCAGCTGTCTAATGTTGCATCCCTGGGATAAACCCAACTTGGCCATATGCATTATCTTTATTAATTCATGGTAGGATTCAATTTATCAGTATTTTATTTAAGGCTTTTGTTATTTTCTTTTTTCTTCTGTCTTTTTACAGTTTGGATATGCAGGTAATTGTTTTGGCTGTCTTTTTCTGCATAAAGATCTGTTCCGATTATCCACTGCTATATAACAAACTATGCCAAACTTAGTGGTGTAAAACAACACAATTATTTATGATTGTCTCTCATGGCCCTGGGGGTCGACCAGTCTCTACTAGGTGATTCTCACTTGGAATCTTCCATGTGTTTGCAGTCAGATGGTGGCTGGGACTGGAATCATCAAAGCTTTCTCACTCATATGTCTGCTGCTTGAGCTGGGAAGACTCAAGCTGCTGGTGGGGGGCGGGAAACTTGGCTTCTAAGCATCACTTTTTATCTCCATGTGATCTCTCCTTGTGGTTTCTCCAGCATAGCAGCTTCTGGGGAGTTGGACTTCTATCAGAGAGAGTGTGCCAAGAGAAACTGTTCAAAGCTGACCGATACCTTCAGCTTTTTCTAACCTAAACTTGGAAGTTTTATGGCATCTCTTCTGCCACATCCTTTGTGTTGAAGTCAAAGCAGGCTCCAAGTGAGGGAATGTAGACTTTGCCTTTTGATGGGAGAAGTGTCAAAGATCAAGTGACATGATTCAAAACCATCAGAGTTAGACTACCCTATAAAATTATTTAAGGAGTGTTTCCTCTATTTTTTATCCTCCAGAGTATTTGTACCAGATTAGAATTAATATATTACTGACAATTTTGGCAATATTAACCTGTAACAGCATCTGGACCATGCATTTTCTTTGTAGGAATATTTTGACTACACGTTAATTTTTTAAGGTAGTTATAGGACTCTTTATCTTTTCATTGCTTTTTGAGTCAGTTTTAACAAGTAATATTTTTGTAGGAATTTGCCCATTTCATCCAATTTTCAAATTTCACAAATTGGAATTGTATGGTAGACAAAATAATGCCATCTCCTCTCCTGCCCCCCACTAAACATGTCCACACTCCAATCCCTGGAACCCTTGGATATATGTTATCTTAAAAGGCAAAAACGTCTTTGCAGATGTGATGAAGTGTAAGGACCTTGAGATGGGAAAATTATCTTGGGTATCCCAGTGGGCCCATTGAATAACATGAGTCCTTAAAAGCAGAGAACCATTCCCAGCTATGGTTAGAGAGAGGGACATGCAACTATGAAAGAAAAGTCAGAGAGATGTGACATGAGAAGGAGTTGATCCACCATCCTGGCTTTGAAGATGGGGGAAGGAGGTCATGAGCAAAGAACGTGGATGGCCTCCAGAAGTGGGGAATGGCCCTCAGCTGATGGCCAGCAACAGCAAGGGAATTTTCCTGCCCTAGAGCCTCCAGAAAGGCATGCAGCTCTGTGGACACCTTGCGTTTAGCCCAGTGAACCCTTTATCAGCCTTCTGGCCTACAAAACTGTAAGATCATACATTTGTGTTGCTTAAGCCACTAAATGTGTGGTAATTTGTTATGGCATCAATAGAAAACTAAACCAAGTTGTTCACATCTTATTGTTGTTTGCTTAATTTCTGTAAAATGTATAGTTTTGTCCCCTTTTAATGACTAATATTGTTTACTTGGTCCCTTTCTCTCTCTCTCATTAATCTTGCTGGAGATTTGTCTATGTTTTCAAAGCCCCAACTTTTGCTTTAATTATTTCCATATCAGTGTTTGTTTTAAACTCATTAATTTGTGGCTTTATCTTTATTATTTTCCCCCTTTTATTTTCTTCGGTTTATTTTTCTAACTGCTTAAGTTGGAAGTTTGACTTCTTTATTCTGAGATGTTCTTACCTAATGTAAGCATTTAGGGCCATAAATTTCCCTGTTAACTACAACTTTAACTGAATGTAGGTTTTTATACATGGTATTTTCATTACGTTACGTTTTAACTACTGTCTAAAATCTATTATTATTTCTTTTTAGACCCATGAGTCATCTTTAGAATTGTGGTTTTAAATTCATAGACTAATGAGATTATTCTAGTTACCTTTTTGTTGTTCATTTCTAACTTCTAACTAACTGACAACTACTCAACTCTGTCATTGTCAGATAAAAGCAGCCCTAGCCATTCATAAATAAACGGGCAGGGCTGGGTTCCAAAAACACGTGAAAGCCTGGGTTTGGCCTATGGGCTGCAGTTCACGAACCCCTGCTTGAAGGACTCTCTCCCCTCATGGCCTTTTTCTCCGGGTCCCCAGGACTCCCATGCATGATGGCTGAGGGCTCCAAGAGAGCAAAAGTGGGAATGCAAGTCTCTCAGTACTTAAGCCTGGAACTCACAGAACTTCACTCCCTCTAGGGTCTATTGGACAAAGCAAGCCACAAGACCAACCTAGATGCAAGGAGTGAGGAAATAGACTCCACCTATGAGGGGAGGTGCTGCAAAAAAAAATTTTGTGGCAATATTTAATCTCTACCAGTATCTAGACTGCCTTACTGACAGAAATGGAAGTTCAGGGATTATATATATTTTAAAATAAATAGACTATTTAATGAGAAGTTTTAGGCTTACAGAAAATCTAACAGATAGAACAGAATTTCCATGCCGTTTTTTAAAATATTTATTTATTCCACGCCTGTTTCTCCCATAGTTTTCTCTATTATTAACCTCTTGCTTAGTCTGGTGAATTTGTTACAACTGATAAACCAATACAGATACATTATTATAAACTGAAGCCCGTAGTTTCCATTAGGATTCACTCACTGTGTTATACAGTTCTATGGCTTTGACAAATGCGTAATATCATAATCCACTGGTATAGCAGCATGCAGGATAGTTTCACTGCCTGAAAACTCTCCTGTGTTCCTCCTATTCATCCTCGCCTCTCTCTGAGCTCCTAGGAACCACTGATCTTTCTTCTGTCTCTATAGTTTTACCTTTTTCCAGAAGGTTATATACAGTCGATCTTTGAACAACAGGGTTTGAGGTGAGTGGGTCCACTTTTACATGGACTTTTTCCAATACTAAACGCTACAGAACTACATGGTCCATAGATGCATAACCATGGATGTGGAGGGCTGACTATAGTTCTAAGTGGATTTTCCACTGCCAGGGGGTTGGCTCCCCTAACCCTTGCATTGTTCAAGGGTCAACTGTAGTTGGAATCATATAGGACGTAGCTCTTTCAAATTGACTTCTTTCACTTTACAATACGCATTTAAGCTTCCTCCAAGTCTTTTTGTGGCTTAATAGTTCATTTATTTCTATGCTGAATAGTATTCCATTGTACCTCAATTTGTTTATCCATTCACCTATTGAAGGGCATTTTGGTTGCTTCGAATGTGGGGACAATTATGAATAAACTTACTATTTAACATTTGTGTGTGACATTTTTTTATGGATTTAAGTTTTCAACTCATGTAGGTAAATACCAAGGAGCACAATTGCTGGATCACATGGTAAAACTATGTTTCCCTTTAGCTTTGTAAGAAACTGACAAAGTGTCTTTCAAACTGGCTGTATTATTTGATATCATTCTCCCTTGGGTCCCACCAGCAATGAGTGAGAGTTCCTGTTGCTCCACATCTTCGCCAGCATTTGGTGTTGTCAGGTTTTGTTTTGTTTTGTTTTTTAATTTTAGCCACTCTAACAGGTGTTTAGTGGTATCTCCACCATTGCGGTCAACTCCTGCCACTGTTGTTTTAAGTTGAAATTCCCTAATAACATACAAGGCTCAGCATTTTTTCATATGCCTATTTGTCATTTGTATATCTTCTTTGGCGAGGTGTTTGTTCAGGTCTTTTGCACCTTTTTAAATTGAGTTGTCATCTTACTGTTGAGTTTTAAGAGTACTTTTTATATTTTGGAAAGAAGTCTGCTTATCAGATATTTTCTAAATATTTTCTCCCAGCCTACGGCTTGTCTTTTCACTCGCTTAAGGGATCACACATGTTAAAATATATAATAGTAAGATTTTCTCTTATATATTTCTATGTTTGTGACACCCCTCTACTATGCCAGGGCCATTTACTTGCCTTGGAGAAGATTGGCTTTGGTCAGCATGATTGCAAAGGGAAGAGGCAATTTCTAGTTTTGACTTTCAAAATGAGAATTTTGAGTCCCCAACAAGGCCATAATTTTGCAGCCACATTTTACGTAGAGAGAAATATTTTGTTTTGTTTTATCTGTCTGTATTTTTTAAATTGAGCTAACATTGGTTTATAATATTATATAAGTTTCATGTGTACGATATTATATTTCAAATTCTGTATATGCTATAGCATGCTTACCACCAAAAGTTTACTTTCCATCCATCATCACAGTGACACTAATCTGTTCTCTGTATCTACGTGTTTGTCTTTGTTTGGTTGGGTTTGTTCATTTATCTTTTATTATTTTATTTTTTATGTTCCACATATGTGTGAAATCAGATGGTATGTGTCTGAGAAAGAAATGATTTCTAAAGTCCATAAGCCCCCTTGACTATATCATGAGTCAGGTGAATGTGAATGACAAGACATGACATCAGCCATGAGTGGAAATCAGGATATGATGTAAAGGAGGATCCTGACACATAGGAAAGAGGAAAAAACCCTACACTTCTATTCCAGTGTGTTTAGGGAAAGAGATGGGTGGGAAGAGATGGTCCCTTTGTTCACTGTTTTTCCTGACCTCCATACTACCCCAATCTGTCTGGTGAACCTCTTTTCTTCCCTCTATGAGATCCCCCCTACTCCCCAGGTAACACGGCCCACTGTCTCCGCTATGCCCCCACTATTCTGTGTACACAGTCGTATTGTGGTGACTGCAAACGCTATTGCAGTCAGTCATATCCAATCTGCTTCCCCATATTGTGAGCTCCTTGAGGCCAGGAACTACTGATAATTTATCTCTATATGCATGTGCTTGGCACCGTGCCTGGATCATCACAGACCTCTTGCTCAATGCAGATGGCAGATTAAATGCGTAAAGAAATGTGTGCTCAGGTCTGCCAGGGCAGGTAGGCAGGTTTAACAAGGGAAGCAACATCTGAGCTGTACTTTAAAGCTGATTTGGTGTTAGCCCACCAGCAAAGTGGGAGGAAAAGCATTAGGAACAGCGTGGGCGAAGGCACAGATACGAAGCAGCACAGGGTACTTGAAGGGCTTCAGGTTAGTGTCTCCAGAGCTGCTATGACCTGAATGTTTGTGTCCTCCCAAAATTCATATGTTGAAGTCCTAATAGGCAATGTGATCGTATTTGGAGAGGGGCCTTTGGGAGGTAATTAGGGTTAGATTAGGTCATGCAGATGGGGCCCTCATGACGGAATTAATGCCTTTATAACTAGAGGAAGAGACACGAGAGCTCGCTCTCTCCATGTGCACGCACCAAGTAAAGGCCATGTGAGCAGCCAGAAGACAGCTGCCTACAAGCTAGGAAGCAGGCTCTCACCAGGAACCAAATCTACTGGCACCTTGATCTTGGCCTTCTCAGCCTCCAGAACTGTGAGAAATAAATGTCTGTTGTTTAAGCCACTCGATCTATGGTATTTTGTTATAACAGCCCAAGCCAACTAAGATAACCACCTAGCAGAGTGTGTGGCTCACAGTGGGTGCTCAATAAATGTTTGTGGATGAATGAATCAATGAATGAATGGATACATGGATATCATTTACTTCCTCACTGTAGGGGCATTTCTGTTTACAGAGCCAAACCTATTGTTTGTGTTTTAAAATGTAGGTTTTATTATTATTCAGGTATGGTGAAACCAACAGATCAGGAGATGATAGCCATTGAAAAGACAGTTCATTATACTTGTAGACCCCAAGAGAAGAGGGCACACCATGCCATTGGGGGGGCCACACAGAGAAACACCAGGGTCGGTCAGAAGACAGAAAGACTGAGGGGAAATGTGGGCAAGAGTCTTTACAGAAGTTTCCACAGGAAGAACAGGCAAAGCAGACTAAACAAGGTTAGGATTGGCTAGTTTGGATAATTTTGCACATTCTGGGGCTTGCAAAAAAGAGAAACAAACTTAAAGACTATCCCTAGTGTCTGGTGCCTGAGTCTGGAGCGATTAGAGGAATAATGGTCCCATGTGTGAGAGATCAGTAAAGGAGGCAGTTGGGGGTATGAGTTGTGCATGGTTGGTTTGCATTTGAAATGTACTTGCAGGTGAGTTCTTTACTATCTCTGGGAATTGTCTAACCCTAGCAGGGACAGTTCTTCCAGGGTCCTCAAGGCCCAAGATATCAAAGCATCAAATACAGAAGCTAGAAAACATGGTCATTACCTTTTGGCAATCGGGGAACCCTCTGCTCTGGGGCATTTGGAGATTGAGCTGTGACTACTGGGAACTTTCATGACCTGCCTTTTCAAGACTTGTCAAGGTCATGTCTAGTCATACACCACCCTTTTTCATGCCAATTTTGCCACATTGTATTATTTCACTCATTCGTTCATTTAATAAACTTTTACTGAGCACCCACTATAAACCAGGCACTGTGTCAGACAGGTCCTGGCAGTTTGGTCGGAATCAAGTAAAATTCCTGCCTGTGTGGTTAGTGCTCTAATGAACCCCTAAGTACAATTATCTTCAGATGCTCCTTGCCCTCCCCTGGCCTCCTTATAGGTAAGAAGGTCCCTTGATATCAAGCTTAGTGATATCTACAGAGGCAGTTCACGTCTCATAATGGAAGATTTGCTTTTAATCAGAGAGGGCCTTTCCTCAGTCTGAAAGCTTTATCTTTTTTTGTGACTTTCAAGGGCAGTTTGCAGACCAGCACTTTAATAACTGGGTTCTCAGAAACAAGGCTGTATTTATTTATTTATTTAAAATTTATTTTATTTATTTATTTTTGGCTGCGTTGGGTCTTCGTTGCTGCACGCAGGCTTTCTCTAGTTGCGGCAAGCAGGGGCTACTCTTCGTTGTGGTGCATGGGCTTCTCATTGCAGTGGCTTCTCTTGTTGCGGAGCATGGGCTCTAGGCATGTGGGCTTCAGTAGTTGTGGCACGTGGGTTCAGTAGTTGTGGTTCACGGGCTTTAGAGCGCAGTATCAGTAGTTGTGGCGCACGGGCTTAGTTGCTCCATGGCATGTGGGATCTTCCCGGACCAGGGCTTGAACCCATGTCCCCTGCATTGGCAGGCAGATTCTTAACCACTGCACTGCCAGGTAAGCCCCTAAGGCTATGACTTTAAATAGTGTGTCCAATTGCTGGACTCACAGGCGCAATCTGAATATTGACCATGAATTTTCAAATGGCCTTGGAAAGTGCTGAATGATTTTAGGAGAGATTTCCGATTAACTTGGGCTGTTCAGAGCAGCCCTATGCCTGGGAAAGAGAATGCATTAGAATTTTCCAAAGGGCTTTATCTCCTGAAACAGAAAACATAAATGGTAGTGGGGGAAAAAATATCAAAGTTACTGAATATGGAAATCACCACTTTGGGGTTCATGAAAACCACATCTTGCTAAGCTCCTGCTACGTGAGGGGGCTTTCAGAGGTAATGAGGCAAGTTCCAGAGTGTCAGATGTCTGCCTTGCTTTCTACTTAGCTGAACTCTTGTCCTGATGCTCCTGCTGGTAAGCTACACGCTCAGCCCAGCAGAGAGGGTGTCTGACATCTCCTTCCAGTCTGCTGTGGAAAACCTTGCACACAGCAGGCGCTTAACGCACTCTGGTGGGATTGAACACAAGATGAAAGACTCCTCAAGAAAGCGTAGGGATACAAAGGGCTCTCCCTGTTATCTACTCCCCTGCTCTGAACTGGAGACAGAGTAGCCTGTCTGAGGCTATGGCTCAGGCTTCTTCCCTCTGAATGGGGGAAGGAAACCAGCTTATACTGGGCCCTCGCCATGTGCCTGTCTCTGCGACAGACAACTTACAGCACCACTTCATCAATCTTCCCAAAACCCTTTGCAATTGGAATTATCACCTCATTTTACAGATGGAGAAATGGAGGCGTTGGAAAATAAGCTCTCCTGAGTGGTTTTCATCTGAAAGGTTTCCAAGATTCCATTTGACCCCTCCACCAGCCTGAAGAAACCATCTTCACTGAGGTATTGGATAGTCATGCAGGGGCACTGCATGCAGGAAAGCTTTGGTTTTATCAAACTGACTAAGAAGGGAGAGACCTTCCGGCCCATCAACCCAGGGACCCATTCATCAGATTGACTAACTGTTTGCTTTGAGAGTGTAGAACAAATCCTAAGGATTGTATAAGTGGGGCAGACCCAACAGTCATTCTTCCCCCACTTCCTTCTCCACTGGCAGAGTCCCCCCCACTCCATTCATAGTTGAGGCAGAACATTCCAACAACTCGCCTTCCCAGCACCCCTTGCATCTAGAAGTGGCCATGTGACCAGCTCTGGTCAATGAGATGTAAAGTGAGATCTTCTAAGAAGCTTCTGAGTAAGATTTCTTCCCTGATAGAGAGAGTGACCCACAAGGAAAGCTCTCTTTCTTCCTTCAGTTCCTTTGTGCCATGGACAATATCATATGATTATGGGATATCTTATCTTGACTATTTTTTTTTAATTATGAGCAACCAAATACATATATGTTCTAATCATTGACATCATAAGAGATAGGATCACTTGTCTCCAGACTTCCTCTTCTGGTGAGATGATGAAATGTCTTTATTGCTTAAGGCATTTTTTGTCGAGTATTCTGGGTCAAGTCTTCTATTAAGCATCCTCTGAAGGCATTCTGACTTTTGAAATCACAGGGAAGGAAATACAAGCAGTGACAAGTCCTGAGTAATAACACTGTTGGGGTGAGGGGTTGAGGGTGTGGAGTGGGCTGCAAGGCCATGGTCAAGATCAGAGTGCCCAGGGCACTGAAGCAGAGGGTGATGAAGATGTTAAATTTTAAAAATTTGGATTAGGTAAGGAGAGACGTTATTTGCAATAAGGGGGAGGCAGGTGACTGTAACAGGGAGACTCCTCTGACCATGAGTTAGTAAGTCCCAACGGTCAGGCAGGAAGGAATTTGATTTTATAGAAAGAAGCAAATAAGGCTAGAAAGCACCCAGCATGAAGGAATGGGACAAGAGCATCATGTGAGGGGGCAGCTGATAAGAGTCAGCCAATTCTCTGGTCTTTAAATTGAGGAAGAATATTCCTGAGCATTCTAACACTCAAGGATGGGTCAAAATTCAGTGACCTGAGGGAAGAGGAGAAGCCTAAGTTTGTCTAAGTCAAGTTGAGTTTGTGGGCATTTTGTCTAAATTGGTCAGTGGGAACGAAGAGTTCAGCTACTTGTGCATGAGACAGAGAACGGGAATGTGGAGGGTCTGTGTCTTGCCTTGTCACAGTTTAACGAGGGAGTCATGGGTGAATCATACTTAAGTCATACCAGGAAGGATGGTTCTTTGCAGTGAGGCATTTCCTGGAACACTGATTTCCAGGAGCATAAGGCTCAATAAATTTCAACGTTGTCAAAGAAGAAACTCAAAAGTTTCAGGCTTCTGCTCCAGCCTGAGATATTCTTGAGGGCCTTATTCATCTCTTTAGCCTGGCCTAGAGTAAAAAAAACAAATATGGTTTGAATGAAAACCTCCTTCCAGGTCAGCCTCCAGAAACATGCCTTACCTGAGTCAAGAAGAGTTTAAATACATGGCTTCTTAGGAAAGTCTCTGAGTCAGGTGCAAGTGCTAGGCATTGCCTCAGACTCTTACAGATGCTGTTTTCAGGAGCATTGAGCCTTTTGGTACTCCAGAGTTACCTCACCTACACAGACATCTGATGCACTAAACTTTCTAGGTAGATATAGTTAATCTTGATGTCTTCCTGCCTTTCTTTCTGGATCCTTGCATTTCCTTATGGTGCCCCTTTTCTCTCCCCCCTACTCTTATGCTACCTCTTGCTGCTCAAGCTTCTTCTTGGGTCATCTCAAAAATTAAACTCTTAATTTTCCAGCCCGTCCTTTATCCTGACAAAAATATCTAGCTCCTTTAATGCAGATATCAGCAAAAAGGCAATCTGATTGAAAAAATCCATACTTAGGTGTTAGTGACTGGTATTATACTCATGGGGGTATTTGATTTTCTAAAAAAGAAAGATATGCACCTAAATCAGAGCATTTACTATGAGCATTTAGAACATGTGGTTGCCAGGGGACGAGTTTTAGAAAGATAGGAGAACGACTGAGAATGAGGAGTCTTCCCGATCTCTTAGCACCCGTTATGCGGATACCTGCTTATGCCTAAGGCCCAGTTTGATTCTCATTGTGCCGGTGGGCTCACCATTATGTCAGCTCCAATCCAAAACCAGCTTCTCTGATGGGGGTTACACATAACACTATGAAAGGATGAAGAAGCAGATGTGAACACCTTCTATGGGTATGTTATCTCATTTACTCTTCACCACAACCCCATGATGTAGAAGCTATTATGGCCGCCATTTTCCAGGTGAAACTAAGGCTCAGGAATGTTTAGTGACTTTCCCAGGGTCACATAGATAGTACTTGTGAGAGCTGGGGTCCAAACCCAGGTATACTTGAATCTGGAGCTCTAATTGCCCTGCTATGCCTCCGGGTTAAAACTTCATCCTGTGACAGTGGCCATGGTCCTAGCTGGGGCATTTTGAAAACTAGATGCAGCTCCTACACTTATCAGGGTTGTGGTTTACTTCTTCTTTCTGGGCCTCAGTTTCCTCATCTTGAAAACAAGGAGAGAGACTCAGTTCTTCAACAGCCCCTCCCTGCCCTGAGCATCACCATACTGGGTGATCCTTCCTTGGATACATGGCTCATTCAGTCTGCAGATATCAGCTGTGCCCTGGGCCTTCTAGTACTCAGCTCCTTGGAAAGACAGTGGCAAGAGGTGGGCCACCTGACCAGCGTCAGGCAAGTCCAAAGAGGCCCGGAGAGATATGATGCCCAGGGGTTCACTCAGCTAAACCTGGGATTGCCCAGAGGATGGACAGTCTGTACACCTCCTTGTGAACAGGGCCTGTGTCTGTGGCTCAGTGAGTGTGAGAGTCTTCTTCTCAGCCCTCTCAAAGCCACTTCCAAGGTGATTGAGAGTGTTGGTGTGTTTTTCCTCTCTCCTTTTGAAAGCCAGGAGGTCAGTTTGAGTGTCTCTCTCCTTTTGAAAGCCAAGAGGTCGGCTTGAGCATAACCCTGACAGATGCAATCTGCTCCTTGTTTGGAAACACTCTTTTCAAATCCAGCCTGAGATGGGATTAAGAGAACAGCTTTGGATTGTTTTCAGGACTGTCATCTGATGAACATCTCCAATCTCATTTGAAGGAAGTGACAGAAAAGAGTGAGATTTCAAATCAGGGAAATTAGCATCGGGCCCTGCTCAAATCAGCCTTCCCACCTCCAGCCTGCAGCCCGCAGAAAACAAAAGCTCCAGAGTAGGAAAGTGACACAGCGCCACCTCCCGGCAGCTGCCTGGCCATTGAGGCCTCTGGCTGAAGGCAGGTCTCCCCAGCTTCAGGGTCTGCTCAAAAGCTTGGGGAGGGAAGACCTGCCACTCAGTGCGCAGGAGACGGGAACAGGGGGTTGTGAGAGTTAGGTGAGTCCTTAGATCTTTGAGTGCATTAATTGTGTATTCATGTGTTACACACACACACTGCCAATGTGAATCTAAGTAGGATTTCCTTGTCTTAGGAGGGGCAACTCTCTCCTTCAGTTACTTTCAGGCAGTTTTTTAGGTCAAGATCATAGTGCTTAGGATATGGACACTGGAGGCAGATAGCTTGGATTTGAACCTCAGTTTTGTCACTTAACAGCTGTGCAATCTTGGGCAAGTTACTTAACCTTTCTGTGCCTCTGTTTCCTTTCCTATAAAATAAGGATAATGGGCTTCCCTGGTGGCGCAAGTGGTTGAGAGTCCGCCTGCCGATGCAGGGGACATGGGTTCGTGCCCCGGTCCGGGAAGATCCCACATGCCGCGGAGCGGCTGGGCCCGTGAGGAATGGCCGCTGAGACTGCACGTCCGGAGCCTGTGCTCCGCAGCGGGAGAGGCCACAACAGTGAGAGGCCCGCGTACCGCAAAAAAAAAAAAAGGAAGAGGGCTCTGTCTCAAGCCTTTCTGCTCCATTTGAACCAGGAGTGTCTCTCAGAAGCTTTGTCTTGGGGTCAGACTTGTGTTGCTCATTGATCCTGATGGAAAGTCCTCCCAACCTAGAGAAAAGATGGTGAGGCGACAGACGGCCAATGTCAGAGGCTGGCCTTTCTGAAAGTCAACCATAAATCAAAGTTTCCAAGTTGACTACGTGTTAAAGACACCAGCTCTGGAGTCTCCGGGTGGTGCTGGGCTTGATGACAGGAGACCACCTCTTTCCCAGCCCGTCTGCTGCCAGGGAAGCCCGGCATGGGGGCTGTCCATTGCCACCGAGGAAGTAGTCCTGATGTTTAATGAGCTTTAACTCTCCCTATAAAGGAGGGCCCGGCCCAAACATCTGTCTCATCAAAGGGGTCAGAGTCTTGCAGACACAAAAGCTTCTCTCAGCAGCTCCATTCTCTGGCCTTTATAACTCCCAGAATCCAACCCATTAATGAGCTGGAACGGCCATGACCTTGCCACCATGCACGCATCTGGGGAGCACAGCCAGGATTTGGGGCGAGGAAGGAAGGAGAGAGAGGGAAAGCCTTTGAGTCCCCTCAGACTTTGCACTTGGCTTCCTTGCACAGGCAAGGCTCAGTCATGACTCACCTGCTTTAGAATGTTTTGTTAGTCAATCCCTGGTTTGCTTTAAACCTCCGAGGTCTCAAGACGATAGCTCCAAGTGAACTGGGAGAAGAGTTGTCATGTTTCAGGCCTGAAAAATAATCTGCTTGTGACCAAAACAGGAAATTCCAAAAGAAGGATCTTCATATTGGTACACAAGCACCTGGAAGTCACAGGGATTTTTGCAGAAAACCCTGAAGCATTAATGTTTTAAGTCTAAAGGATTAAATACATAATTTAGGACTCCATCTGGCCATAGAGTCAGAAACAGCACTGGTCATATTCCACCATTTATTAGCTGTTTGATTTTGAACTAGTTACTTCACATCTTTGGATCTCAGTTTCACCATCTGTTAAAGGGACTAATAATACTGGTGTGGGGACTAAATGACAAAAAAATGATGTATTTTATCTCATCTAGTGCTTGCCACACTATAGACCTCCATCGGTGGTTGCCAAGCAACAAGAATTTAAGAAAAATAGTATCAGAGAAGAAGCTAGATTGAGAAATTCCTCTCCATTAAAATTATTATTTTTAAATTTTTGTTTTTGTGAATTGGAGAAAGACTGCCGCAGCTTGATGATAGTGGCAGAGTGTCACGGCCCAGCTGGTGCAACAGCACAGCTTAAGGCAATCTTCTCTAGGTGCGACCACATGCCTGACCAATAGCATGAGGATGCCCAAGACACTGGCAAGAGTACAATCAGTGTCATAGAAATGACAAGTTCAAAGCCCGGTTCCATCATTCACCAGCTGCACAACCTTGGGCAAGCGATTTAAACTCCCCCAGTCTGAGAATCAGTGATATTAATAGTATCTACTGCGCAGGTTTGTAGGGGTGGGTGGGTAAATGTGATAGTGTATATAAAATGCTGAGGACAGTACTGAGCACAAAGTAAGTACTCAATTAAAAATAGAAACAAGGGGCGTCCCTGGTGGTGCAGTGGTTGAGAGTCTGCCTGCCGATGCAGGGGACGCAGGTTCGTGCCCCGGTCTGGGAAGATCCCACATGCCGCGGAGCGGCTGGGCCCGTGAGCCATGGCCGCTGAGCCTGCACGTCCGAAGCCTGTGCTCGGCAACGGGAGAGGCCACAGCAGTGAGAGGCCCGCATACCGCAAAAAAAAAAAAGAAAAAAGAAAGAAACAAGGTGCCTATGACGTATGCATGATTTTCAGTCCCACTTATAACTCCACCCCTTTTCCTCCCACTCAGGGAAGCAATTTAGAAAGTTACCTTGCTACAGGAATAAGCTTGAAACTGCTCAAAATTGTTTAACACTCAGACATACTGCTTTGGTCATTAACAGTAACAAATTATTTGTGACAACCTTATATCCGATATTAATTGGAAGTCCTCAAATGCAGGTGGGCACGATACTTTTCTCCAGGCTGCATAAAACCTGTATTAGTTTCCTATCGCCACTGTAACAAATTACCGCAAACTAAGTTGATTAAAACAACATAAATTTATTATCTTACAGTTTTGGCTATCAGAAATCTGAAGTGGGTCTTAATCGGTAAAAATCAAGATGTTGGCAGGACTGTGTTCCTCTGGAAGCTCAAAGTGAGGAACATTTCTTGCCCTTTCCCTCTTTTAAAGGCTGCCCCATTCCTTGGTTTGTGGCCACCTTCCACCTTCAAAGCCAACAATGGTTAGTGGAGTCTTTCTCAACATGCCATCTCTCTGGTTCTGCCTCTCCTCCCTCCCTCTTCCCCATTTACGGTTGCTTGTGATTATAAGGGGCCCACCCCAATAATCCAGGATACTCTTCCTGGATTTTTTTAAAATCTGCTGATTAGCAAACTTAATTCCATTTGCAGCCTTAATTTCACCTTGTCATGTGATATAACATATTCCCAGGTTCTAGGAATTGAGATGCAGACATCTTAGGGTGGGAGTGAGAGAGGCATTCATTTTATTTTGCCTACCACATGGGATAAACTTGAATCTGCTCAAAATTATTTAAAGTTCATTCACACATATTGTTGCTTTAATAATTATCCGTAGCAAATACTGTGGATAACTTTACAACCAATATTTTTTCAGAAGTTCTCAAAGGCTGATGGATGGCATACGTTTCTTCAGGCTGCATGAAATGTGAAAAGATAACAAAATACGTAATTTTTTCATGAAACTAAATTCACTCCATTTAGGGGACTCTTGTTTTAGGATTAAAATGGTGGTGGCAGATGGTAGTTGACTTTTCTAATTTTTTAACGTATTTGGCAAATATAAAAATTGGTATCTCAGTAAGTCAAGACTCCAGAGCTTTTTGAGAAGGAAGGGATTTCTCTGGTCTGTGTCATTCAAAGGATGGGAGCCATTGCTATCCTTTAGGAGCTCTGCTTCCAGCCCAGAGCACCTGGGGCTACAAACTTTCCGTATCCATCAGGGTCTCCTACTCTTCTATGCTCCTTGGTCTGTACTTCCTAGGATTTATTGAGGTCAGCCCTAGCAAGTTCAAAGCCAAAGGACTAGGTCTGAACCCCTCCTCTGACATGGGACAAGTCACAAACTCCTAGTGGCACAAGTTTCCCCATCCACAGAATTAGAATAACAAAAAAACACCCTGCCCTTCTCACAGTATTGTGAGGAGAACTGTATGAGGAAAGTGAAGAAAACTGTAAAGTGCTGGACAAATAAGAACAGTTGCTTTTATAACTGAAACTTGAACTCTCAGGTTCTGGATCTTTCTATAGTGTTTTCTGAGGAATGGCTGAGAGAAAGTGATAGGGCCCCAGGGGGTACAATTAAGCACTTAGGGAATAGCCATAGAAAGTTATCATTTTTCTCTCTCAAATCAAAACCCTTAGCTTTTTTTTTTTTGCGGTATGCGTGCCTCTCACTGTTGTGTCCTCTCCTGTTGTGGAGCACAGGCTCCACGGCCATGGCTCACGGGCCCAGCCGCTCCGCAGCACGTGTGATCCTCCCGGACCGGGGCACGAACCCACGTCCCCTGCATCGGCAGGCAGACTCTCAACCACTGCACCACCAGGAAAGCCCTTAGCTTGTTTTTTAATCATGGCATAATACACATAAATGTACCATCTTTATCATTTTTAAGTGTACAGTTCAGTAGTGCTCAGTACATTTAAAGTGTTGCACAGCAAATCTCCAGAACTTGCAAAACTGAAACTCTGTACCCATCAGACAACAACTTTCCACTTCCCACACCCCCCAGACTCCGGCAATCACCATCCTACCTCTTATCGCTGAATTCGATTACTTTAGATACCTCATACAAGTGGAACCACACAGTACTTGTCTTTTTGTGACTGTGTTATTTCACTTAGCACAACACTCCCAAGGTTCAAACATGTTGTAGCATGTGTTGGAATGCCCTTCCTTTTTAAGATTGAGTAATAGTCCATCGTCTACACTACATTTTGTTTATCCATTCATCTGTCTGTGGACACATGAGTTGTTTCCACCTTTGGGCTATCGTGAGTAATGCTGCTATAAAGGTACATGTACAAATATTTCTTTTCCTGATTTCAGTTCTTTTGGGTATACGTGAAATTCCTGGATCATATGGTAATTCTGTTTTTCATTTTTGGAGGAAACTCTATACTGTTATCCATAGTGACTACACCATTTTACATTCCCATCAACAGTGTACCAGGGTCCCAATTTCCCCATATCCTCTCCAAGACTTGCTATTTTTTGTTTTTGCTCTTGTTTTGATAGTTGCTGTCCTAGTAGATGTGAGGTGGGCCCAATTTTACTTTTTTAATCACAGAAGTAATATCTATGTATTCTTTTTTAGATTCTTTTCCCTTTCAGGTTATTACAAAATATTGAATACCGTTCCCTGTGCTATACAGTAGGTCCTAACATGCATGTATTTTTAAATGCAATTATATTACACATATTCTATAACCCATTTTTTTTGTTTGTGGTACGTGGGCCTCCCACTGTTGTGGCCTCTCCCGTTGCAGAACGCAGGCTCTGGACGCGCAGGTTCAGCGGCCATGGCTCACGGGCCCAGCCGCTCCGTGGCATGTGGGATCCTCCCAGACCGGGGCACGAACCCGCGCCCCCTGCATCGGCAGGCGGACTCCCAACCACTGAGCCACCAGGGAAGCCCTATAACCCACTTTTTTCATTCGACAATGGACATCTTTCCATGGCAATACATACAGATCTATTTTAATGGCCGCCTGATATTCTGGAAGTCTTTCTGTTAAAGAAATACTTCTTGATCTTGGATTCCCAAATTTCGGAGAGTGCACTTTCTTTTGAAGAGGCACGTGGCATAGTAGAGAATGCACTAGACCTGGATTTGGAAGACTAGTTCTTGACTGTGTCCCTGAGGGATTAACATCCTTTCTCTGTGTTAGAAATGAAACATGATTCTGCATGTGAAAGTATGAACCTATATCCAAATTTACAGAAGTATTATTTTCATGAGAACAAAATAGTCTTGGGTAAGATGAGGACTTCATCAGCGGCATGGCTGTCATGGCTGGTGGCATCCTCCAGGGGAGAGCCGCTTCTGTTTTCCTCCTATAATGGATCTGTCTAAAGACTACAGGGAACCCAGACGCATGAACTTGCTGTGGGTTGAGTTAGAAGGAGAGCAGAGCTTATCTATCCTGTGTGCTTGGTTTTCAGGGAAGGGTGGTAACCTGCCGGAGGTCAGGAAAGGCCCCAAATCCAGACCACTGTCCTGGTTCAGTGTTCTCCCAGCCCCTCCATGCAGCCTGCCATCCAATAGAAAAGAGAGAACCATTTCTGGCCAGAGCTGGGGCGGATGGTGGGCAAAGGGGATGCTTTCTTGTCAACGCTCAAGGATGAGATACCCTCCAGGGTGAGCATGGGGAGAGCGATGACCAAGTCACTTCGGGCCTAAGGGTTTTTATCTCTAAAATGAGGGGGTTGGGAAGCATGATGTCTAGGACTTTATTCATTTGTTCAACAAATATTCATTAAGAACCTGCCATTAGCTAGGTACTGTCCAATCCTTGAAGATACAATAATTTTAAAAAATGGTAAACACTTCAGTAGCATTTGCCGTGCCAGACACTGTTCTAAGAATTGATACATATTCATCTATTTAACCTTTAGAACAGCTCTATGAGGCAGGTACTATTAGTGTTCCCATTTTGCAGATAAGGAAACTGAGAGAGAGAGAAGTTAAGTTCCTTGCCTAACTTTACAGAGCAAATAAGGAATAGAGGCAGGATTTGAACCCAGCACTCTGGCTCAAGTCTGTGCTCATAACCTCTAGGATCCTCACCCTCATGAAACTCACAGCCTAGTGATAATAATGGCACTCGTTTATTGAACATCTGTCACCTACTTAGCCATGCCAGGCACTTTACACTGAAACTTGCATTTAATTTTCACAACCCCATGAGGAAGGGAGTAAAACCCATTTTACAGATGAGAAAATTAAGGATCCAAGAGGCACCTAGCAGCTTATAAGTGGCAAAGATGGAACTTGGACCCAGACCTGTTTAATGCCCAAGTCTGGGCTATGAAGCAATGTGCTATTCTGTTCTCTACTCCATTCTTTGGACACAGTTGAACTTGAGACAAGACCTGGAGGTCTGAGTCCTGGCAGCCACAGGCTGCCTGGTCATCCCAGCTAGACCCTCAGTGGATTTTATTCTGCATCCCGGGTTCTCCCTCTTACTGGCTCTGGGGGGACAGCTCAGCAGCCAGCTGACGCCTTGGCCATCCTGGGGTTGGTAGGAGGTAGAGAGCAGAGCCCTCTTTCTCAGCATCCTCCACCATCTCTGGGATGAACTGCTGGCTACAGCAGCCTCAAGTGGACATGGAGCAGAGGCTACTGCCATGCTATGGCTTCAGAGACCCCTCCAAGCCTCCCCCCCCCGCCAGGCTAACTGATGCTGAACATTCCTCTGTTGCTGCCCATGTGTTACCCAGCAACTGCCCCTCCCAGAGTGGTTGCACCTCACCCCTTACATAAATGGGATCCTCAGGTCTGAGAGCAGGTTCTGAGGAGAGAATGGGGCTAAGGTCCTGCAAGTCCTGCATACAGAGTCACAGGGGAAAATGGAGATCTGGGAGCCCCATGCATGGGCTCGTGTTCTCCTCCCACTGAGGTTTCAATAAATGTTTGGATGCACAAATGAATGGATAAATGATCTAAAGGATTAACTAACAAGTGAGTGAATAAAAATGAATGAAGAAATGAAAGGCTGGACAAAAGAATGAACTCATCAACCAGTGAAGCCCTGTCCAGACTTTTTGCCTCAGCCTCAGTCTGGGTTCTGGGGGCCAGTCTAGGTCTAAGCAGCCCCAGGCTGCCTGCTCAACCCAGCTAGGGTTCACTCAGCATGAGTGAAGGACAGAAGTTAAGGAGCAGGACGAAACTGCAGCATCCAGAGCTCTCCCATCTGAGATGCCGAAAGAGGGATCCTGGATGGCATCTCATGGGCATTCTCCCCTCTGGAATCCTTTTGGCAAAAGTGCCACTCACTTGCCTCCTTGCCTCTAGGACTGGATTAGAGGGAAACTCAGCGCTCCCTCCTGTTGGTACCCAGTTGGAGGAGAGCTGCGCCAGTGCTGAGTGAAGGAAGGTCCTAACCCACTCCCTTCCCCCTCTGGGAAGCCACACAGAACTCCAAGTTAATTAAAGCCTCCACTCTGAGAAGAAGGGAATGTTCCATTTGGTAAATTTAGAAACAGCTGGTTAGTTTTACCCATTACTTTTGTGCTAACATCAGTGGAGCTCATTCAACTCTGTCTTTTTATGAAGCTGTCCTTCCAGTGCTACCTGATAGCTACTAATTGCTGCAACTACATTTCTGAATTGCAAATTTTCTGCACTGATAAAAACTTTGATTGCCTGTCAGCTACACATAAGGAAAAGATCAGCAGTGCTAAATGAGGGGTTCCACGCTTGGATAATAATGCCTAATGAATTATTCAGGAAAGGATGCTTGAATGAAGCAAACAATTTGAAGGGTTACTAGCAGCCGTAACAGTTCAACAGGCAAAAGAACAAAAGTATCATCCTGAACATTACACTAATGATTAAAAAATGCGTATTAATTCTAGATTTGGAGAAAAAAGAAATGCCAATCTGATTTTAAAGGTTAATCATTATTTTCTCAGTAATGCTCTGATCTCTGGTGGGAGGGGAAGGTGATAAAGGGGGAGAACCCTTTACCTATATTTTGGGATGTATAATATTATGACATAATAGAGTCATATAATTTCACACACATCATTTAAAAATTGTAAATTTCAAATTTCATCGGAAAAGATAACACAAAAAACTAACAGTGCGGCAGTGGAGTGCTCACTCGAGAGAACTTCCCTCAGCACACACGGTACCAACGCCATAGACCCCCCCCCCCGAAGCGAGGGGTCCTGCAGAAATAGCAAAATGAAATAAGATATATGTGATTAAACATATGCAAATACATATCATAATTAGTGACTCTTTCTGGCGGAATTTGAATGTGTTTTACATATCTTGCAAGTGCGCTGGTGATGTGAACGAAAAATTCTTTCAAAGGCTTCTGCCTGTTGGGTCTGAAACCCAAGAAAACAAACCAATAAATCAGGTTTAAGCTTCTGGCCAATACTGACACATTTGCTGTTTTCATAAAAAATATATTTCTACCACCCAAAGTGCTAATTTGTTTTGACAGATGCTGTGGAGTTGCCAAATATGAGGGGTTGGGGGGGACCCTGGAAACTGTAATGCAAAATAGTATAATTAAAGATGTTAAAAAATAGGACTGTAACTACTGTGGTAGTAGGATGGATCTGAATATTTAAAAATAGCTCTTCAGGGCTGCATTTAAAACTCTCAAGGCAATCGAGATCATTTGGAGAACACCTAAGAAGGCCACGGTGCAGTACTGGTGGAATTTTAAGAGTAGTTTTAAATTATGGAATATGCAGCCAACCACTTAACAGCCTCTGAGATTTTCTTTTCCAGCTCAAAAGCCTGTGGTATTAGTAACCAATTAGTAATTTTATTATAAAGATGTTCGATGTCAAGATAACACTCTTCGTTTCTGGCAGTGACACTGCACGGTGGCTTGGAAGTCTGACTTCAGGAGAAGAACTGACCATCTGCCAGGGCCTGCACACTCACAGATGACTAGTGTTTTCCCCCGAGGACTACGGCTCCCTGTGTTTCTGTTGCTGTCTTTTCCATGTCACAAAGCGAGGTTGATAAACACATTCAAGTTGCAATTAAAAAACATTTGCACTGACCGGTTGCCACCGATGATATCATCAGACAGCTTTGGTCGTTGTTGTAACAACGTGTTTAATGGTGTTGATGTGCAGGCGAGATGGTGCTTCCCTTTATCTGGTCCTTACCTCACTCTGCAATTCTTTAATGACATTTTCAGGCACTAAGAGTCTTGCAAGGAAATGCCTTTTGGCATAAATCAGGCAGAACGCTGTGATTTTCAGGCTAAGGCCACAGGCTGGAGGACCCATCAAAGCCGGAACTCACTGAGCAAGACACCAAGTAGGGGTTGCAAAGCCAAGCTAATCAATGAGCTATTTATTCAACGTTTTCCACCCATGTGTTGTCAACAAGTCCAACCTAGAATGAAAAGAAGAGTGCCTTACTCTTCCTAGTCATGACAAAATCAGATTATCCAGTTGCAACTCCTCTAAGCTTTACACAAAGGTCATGGACACTTCGCTTACAGTGAGAGTAATCTAACTGGACCTCAGACCTTTGCTCTGGATGATGGAGGATGTAGGGGTGGACAGAGCAGCCCCCAACATTTATTAATCTCCATGCTGAGCACTATTCAAGCGTTACACCACTGAATCTCTACGACAGCCTTCAAAGTAGATAGTACCATTTCATTTATTTTATAAATGAAAATATTGATGCTTGGAGAAGTTAAGTTACCTACCCAAGACCACACAATGGTGGCACAAGGATTTGAACTCAAGTCTGCCTGAGGTCAAGGTCTAGGCACTTAATCACTCAACAATTCACATTTAGATTCATAGAGGAGGCTGTTAGAGCTGGAGGAGGACTCAGAGATCATCCAGCCCTTCATTCTGCAGAGAGGAAACTGAGACTGAGAGATGTAGAGGGAGGGGCCGAGTCACATTGTTAGCTGGTGGCGGGGCTGGGACTCATTCTCTCCTTCCACTGCGCCACACCATCCTGCTTAAGGTGGAGCAGACGGGATATGGACCCTGCTTGGTCTTGCCCACGTGAAGTCTCAGGATTTCCTGGGCTTTGTCCAGCCCTACCTGGGAGTTTGCACTTCCTACCAGCATTCTCAGGACTCTTTGAGCCTTGGGACACAGCATGGTCTTCTGTCAGACTCTCATGCTTCCCAGCCACAGTATTCTTAGACCAACATCCACCCTTGGTGAACTGGAAGTGTCCTTTGGAGAACGATGACCATGACTCATGGGTGCCATGCCTCATTGATGACTCTCTGAGGGTGGAGGCTCTATGATCTTTTATTTCAGAGCTAAATGAGAGTAAACGTGCTAACCAGCAAGGGGAGGATTTGGGCTTGATGAGACCCCCTGAAGGAAACTTGGCCTCCAGTGAAGAGTTCAGCGGAGATCAGAAGTTGTATCGTATAAGCAGAGTGCTGGATTTGAGTCTAGAGCTCTGGTCCTACCACTGAGTGACCGACCATATGGAAGCCACTTGGCTTCTCCGAGCTCTAGTTTTCCCATCTATAAAATGAGGATCTCATTCGCCAAACCCTCCCCAGTCTTCTATGCTTTGTCTAAGATGATTCAGTTCTGGAAGCCTGGGAAGAACAAGCTCTTTCAGGGCCTTCCCAGCAGAAGATGCTAAGTTTCCATTTGTGGTATTTGGAGGCCAGTCTTCCTGTCAATTAGAAACTCCAGAAGGAGAAGCAAAATGTGACTTTTCTCCAGAGCCTAAGAGTTACCTTCAGCATTAAGAGCTTTCAAACCATTCTTGAGGTATTTCTTGTATCCATTGGGATGACGTAACCTGGGACTATGTGCTTTAGAGCTCTGAGCTGTAAAATGAGGATTTCAGAAACAATTCTGAACAGTGCTCAGAGCTTTCCGAGGAAAATTAAGCCAACCAAACACAAAATCTCTTTAAAAATCAATTTAAAATATGCTTTATTCTAGGCAGATTTTGTTCTTGACATGCAGTTGGGGGTAGTGGTGGAGGTGTGCGAGGGAGTGGAGTGGGCTGGGGAGACAGGGACAAAAAGAGGCCAAAAGAATCAAGAGAGGAACAAGAGGCTGAAGGAAGCTAAGCTCAAGGTACAGATGGGTCCTTATTTCTCCTCATTTCTGTCCTCTTAATAAATACATGATTGCACCAAACTGCCCTCCGTTGTGGCTGATGTATGTTAGGTCTCCACTACATGCCCGGCATATGCTAAACACTTTACATGCATTAACTATTTCATCCTCACAACAATCTACTGAGCTAGGAAATGCTATTAACCTTCCTTCTATAACTGAAGGAACAGAAGTTCAGAGGTACTGATAAACGTGCCCAAGTCCATACAGTTAGTAGCAGAGGCAGGATTTAAACCAGGCAATCTGACTGTAGAACCCCATTTGTAACCACTAGGCTCTGCTGGCTTCAGTACAGTGATACCCACGTGGCCTGATTATCGTTACTGGTGTAGAATTCTTTCAACACTCCCCCCCCCACCCCAAACAGGCAGTCTCTCAACTGTATTCAAGGCTTGACCATAACCAGGCTTGGAGAAGTGATGGCTATTTTTCCCTTTTAATGACGTAACAGAATTTGTGTCATAAAGGTCTGGGTCTTCAGCCAGGTCAGTTTATACTTGGGTAGACCGGACCCACCAACGCAACTGAGTGGCCAGATTTCTATAGTTCCTTTGCTCTGTGGAATGCTAGGCTTTGTCTGTCTCCAGCAAAGGAGAGCGCCTTAGAAGAATGCTTTTTTAAAGCTCATGAATCCAGGAGCACAGTCTGGCTACAAGGTTCTCTGTTGCCCTAACCTTCCGATACCACCTTGCTTTCTCTAGTTTCTAGATGTGCATTCTGTGAAGCCAGAAGGTGTCGGGCGGGGTGGGCAGCTGTCTGTTGAAATGCTAAATTGACTGTGACCCAGCCAGTCCATTTCTGCGTGTAGAGGGATTTGAACCTAAGCGGGGCGAGTGAATTAACCCCATGCCCTCTTGGCCCCTCAGCCCTCTAGGCAAACGGTGAATCAAATGGAATCCCCCTCATGCTAAGAGGCTGCGGGGCTGTCATTCCATTATGCTTCGCTTGGGGTAAAAAGTCCCTGGAGACAATATAATGAGTCAGGGCTCCCTGGGGCAGGGGGAGCCAGTTACACAGAGTACCCTCAGTCACGTGGCCGCCAAGGAAGCAATACAGGCACTGGCAGGTTTCTGGGCAAATAACGCGATTTTTTATTTGTTTGTGTAATGAAGGATTATGTCTAAGCTCACCAGTAAATAGCAGGAGAGTGTCAACACGCAGGTGGCCACTTTCCTAAGAAGCTGAGTGAGCCCTTCTGCTGTCACGTGCACAAGGGGAATTTTCTGAGTGGAAATGTTGCCTCATTACTGCTGGCCACAGAAAAAGAAACAGTGGAGGAGTTCAAGAACAGGTAAAGCCATTATTAGAAAACCGGTGAGAACTCATTTAACCCCTTCTGACTGTGACCCCACAAAGGGAAAAAAAGGAAAAGACAGAAACTACATTCTTGCCAAGGAAAGAGTTTGTGGGCAGAGGGTTAACCTCCAAACTTCATTGCTGACCTGGAGAGAAAGTCCATTACTCTTACCATTTAAGATGCCAGCCCCAGGTCAGAGAAGACTAGTTAGAATCTAACAAGTTTCGGTCTCTGGAGGAGAGTAAGGGCCAGACTGGGGCTGTCCTGGGCATTTTTCTTTCTCCCATTCTGCCAATCCCTCTCAGAGACTATATTCAACCTATTCAACAAATATTGAGTGCCTACTTTGTGTCAGCTCTTTGATAGACACTAAGGATAAAATGGTTAAAACAATCAAAAGACGAAAGTCTAGAAAGTGGTAGAACTGAGAGTTCTCGGGAAACTTAAATAGTCTTGTGAAGCCTGTTTCCCCATCTGTATAATGAAGATAATAATATTTGTTTAAATAAAAGTAAAACAACTCTTTCTAGAACCACTCCTTATGTTTTTGTGCTGTTGAAGACACCCAACATTAAAATGTGAATTAGTGGGCTTCCCTGGTGGCGCAGTGGTTGAGAGTCAGCCTGCCGATTCAGGGGACATGGGCTCGTGCCCCGGTCCGGGAGGATCCCACATGCCGCGGAGTGGCTGGGCCCGTGAGCCACGGCCGCTGAGCCTGCGCGTCTGGAGCCTGTGCTCCGCAACGGGAGAGGCCACAACAGTGAAAAGCCCGCGTACCGCAAAAAAAAAAAAAAAAAAAAAAGTGAATCATTTTTAGGACATCAATTAATTCATATAGAATGGAGGGGTCCAGAAATCAGAATGGCAGCAGTTACGAGGGTTTTTGGATTAGGATTTATTTTAGGATTTAAGTTAGGATTTAGTTTAAGTTTAGGATTTTATTTATGAGGGATTTAGGATTCAAAACTGCAAAACTCAGATTTCCGAGATCTCATTCCTGAATCATACAAATTTCCATCGATATCCTCTGGTACTGTCCTGTTTTCGAGACAAAATGCCTAGGCTTCAGATTAAATGCTGTTATTATGAATTACAAACATGGAATCCTTTTCAAGCAATTGCTATAGCAGAGGTATGACAGATTACTGATTACCTTAGGCTGAATCAAGACCACCCATAAAATTAAGCCCTTGCAAAAGAGGTGGTAGGAGACCTTCAGGCACAAAAAAGTCCACTTTTAAATCTGATGGAATTAGAGCTAGGGAACCAGGAAGGTCCAAGTCTTGCCGTGTCAGTTGCCTCTCCTATTATCTGCTAAGGGATCTCTCTTTAAGAAAAAAAAAAGTTAAGTGGGAATGAAAACACAGTAATCCCAGTGTAATGCTTAAATGAGGTTAAAAAATCTAGTGACATAAAATGTGGGGATGAGTTATTGTGAGGTCAAGGAAATGACTGGGATGAATTTGCTACAACAGTGGATTAAACCCAACGGTGCTATATCCAAATTTGCCTTATTCACTGGGCATGATATCACAGTATTTAATAACAGGTAAGCCCTCTTATGAGCGCACTCTCTGAGATGAGCTAGGTTGAAACAGGTGTCTTAAGCCTTAAGACCTCAGTAGGGTCTTTCCCACCAAATCCAAATCTTGAAAGAATGCGTTTAAGAGCTTAACACTGTACCTTGGTGTAGAGAAAGCACTTGCCGAATTAGCCATTAATCTTACTGCTGTTGTTGAAGTTGGATAGAGACATATGTCCTCAGTAAGACTGGCAAAGTCTAAACAGAAATGTCTTTAATGTACAAATCCACAAGTTCATTTTGTGGATTAGAATTTGGTGGACAGCCTTGTAAGATCAGGCCAAAGTTTTTCTCTCTCTCAAATGCCTGTATGCCCTCAGCCATACTCTCTGCCCAGGGGTTGAGAGCCCTTCAGCTTGTTCTCCTAAAGAAGCCCCTGCACTGCGGGCCTGAGGGTGACACAGTAGGCGGAACTGAAGGTTCTTCTCACTGATTCAGCTGCTCCAGAGAATGAGGATCGCACTCTCCCTCTCATCTTGAAAGTCCACCACCACAGCAGTGGGACCAATGGGCAAAAAGGCAGGCCCATGACATCTGCCCAGGGTGCCCCTCTCTCCTGCCACAGGGCTTTTGATACCATACCCTGGCGAATACAGATTCATTTCCAGACTCTACCTTTTCGCAAAATCTCCATAAGCACAATTTGCCATCCTTACGATGATGATCAGGGAAAATGACAGTTTTAGGTTGAACCGTATGAAATTGCCATTTCTGTAGGTCTACAGTGGTAGAATGTCAGCAATTTCATATGGTTTAACCTAATGGTGATAATTTACATATGGGGAGTACAGTTTGTGAAGTACATTTACTTCCATTATCTCATCAATTCTCAAAATAAAAGTGTGAGGTAGGGGTTACTGGCTCTGTTTTACAGATGAGAAAATTGAGGCTCACAAAACTCACCCCGAAGTTATTCAATAATGCATTTGTTCTTTTGGGGGTTCATTTATAAAGCTAGAGGAAGAAAGAGCCCAACATCCTTAAGGACTGTGGCAGTGGCTTAAAAGCTATGGGGTTTCAGACAGGGGAGAGGGTCTGTCATTGTGGTACTGGAAATATTATCCTGTTTTAATGCTGTCACCTGAGCAGCCCAGACAATAAGTTGTTGGCCCGACAATACAGCAAGAACTTGCACTCAGGTGTTTGCATGCTAACCTGGCACAATCTCCACCACATGGGGCTTCCATGAAATTGAGAAATTGAGGAAACAATCCCATTCACCATTGCAACAAAAAGAATAAAATACCTAGGAATAAACTTACCTAAGGTGCTAAAAACCTGTACTCAGAAAACTATAAGACACTGATGAAAGAAATCAAAGGTGACACAAACAGATGGAAAGATATACCATGTTCTTGGATTGAAAGAATCAATATTGTGAAAATGACTATTCTACCCAAAGCAATCTACAGATTCAATATAATGCCTATCAAATTACCAATGGCATTTTTTACAGAACTAGAACAAAAAAATCTTAAAATTTTTATGGAGACACAAAAGACCCTGAACAGCCAAAGCAATCTTGAGGGAAAAAAATGGAGCTGGAGGAATCAGACTCCCTGACTTCAGACTATACTACAAGGCTGCAGTAATCAAGACAATATGGTACTGGCACAGAAACAGATATATAGATGAATGGAACAGGATAGAAACCCCAGAGACAAACCCATGCACCTATGGTCAACTAATCTATGATAAAGGAGGCAAGGGTATACAATGGAGAAAAGACAGTCTCTTCAATAAGTGGTGCTGGGACAGCTACATGTAAAAGAATGAAGTTAGAACACTCCCTAACACCATACACAAAAACAAGCTCAAAATAGATTAAGATCTAAATATAAGACCGGACCAAAAAAAAAAAAAAAAAGACCAAACACTATAAAACTCTTAGAGGAAAACATAGGAAGAACACTCTTAGAGGAAAACATAGGCATAAATTACAGTAAGATCATTTTTGACCCACCTTCTAGAGTAGTGGAAATGAAAACAAAAATAAACAAATGGGATCTAATGAAACTTAAAAGCTTTTTCACAGCAAAGGAAACTATAAATAAGATGAAAAGATGACCGTCATAATGGGAGAAAATATTTGCAAACGATTCAATGGACAAAGGATTAATCTCCAGAATATATAAACAGCTCATGCAGCTCAATATTAAAAAAACAAACAACACAATCCCAAAATGGGCAGAAGACCTAAATAGACATTTCTCCAAAGAAGATATACAGATGGCCAAGAAGCACATGAAAAGTTGCTCAACATCACTAATTATTAGAGAAATGCAAATCAAAACTACAATGAGGCATCATCTCACACCAGTTAGAATGGGCATCACCAGAAAATATACAAACAACAAATGCAGGAGAGGGTGTGGAGAAAAGGGAACCCTCTTGCCCTGTTGGTGGGAATGTAAATTGATACAGCCACTATGGAGAACAGTATGGAGGTTCCTTAAAAAACTAAAAATAAAATTACCATATGACCCAGCAATCCCACTACTGGGCATATACCCAGAGAAAACCATAATTCAAAAAGACACGTGCACCCCAACATTCATTGCAGCACTTTTTACAATAGCCAGGACATGGAACCAACCCAAATGCCCACTGACAGACAAATGGATAAAGAATATGTGGCACATATACACAATGGAATATTATTCAGCCATAAAAAGGAACAAAACTGGGTCATTTATAGAGATGTGGATGGATCTAGAGACTGTCATACATTAACACATATACGTGGAATCTAGAAACCAGTACAGATGAACTGGTTTGCAGGGCAGAAATAGAGACACAGATGTAGAGAACAAATGTATGGACACCAAGCGGGGAAAGCCGGGTGGGCGGGTGGTGCTGGGATGAATTGGGAGTTCGGGATTGACATATTTACACTAATATATATAAAATAGATAACTAATAAAAACCTGCTGTATAAAAATCAAATAAAATAAACAGAAACAGGGTCTTAAAAGCTCCTATGCAGGGTCTCAAGGTCTGCCCCCACTCTCACCACCATGCCCCACCACACACCCCTTTTTCTTGCACAGTAGAGTCAGGGACTTCAATAAGGAATCAAATGCACTAGAGAATCCTGATGAGAAACCATGAGGGCTGAGTTCCTGTCCTTTCCATGCCACTAACCAGCTGGTTTGGCTTGTGTGAAATCAGAATTTCCCCAGCCTCTGAGGCAATGGATGGCGTGGTTTTTAGAGCAATAGTCCAAATTGCTCCTGCCAGCTCAGGAAAGACCTCAGTCCCCTTCATGCCATCCCCTCCCCAGTCTCCACAGCCAGATATTCCTAAAAATTCCTAGAGGGTACTTATGCAGGTACAACATAAGTTATCTGTCTTTGGGGGTGTCTGGGGACACTGCTTCCACCTCTGATGGTTCCCATAGAGTATCATGGGGTCCCCTGAAGGCCACCGCCCATCTACCATTTTGACAGGTCTGCCACACAAAAGCCAGAAGACTTAGTGCCAAGGATTCCAAGTGGTGGGTCTGGAAGGGCTTCCGTTTCCTGTGGGTCACACTCTGTAAGCAATTTCAGTGCTTGCAGACTTTTGTAGATGTAGCTTTATCTGAGGTGGGATGTGAGGATAGAGGTTTCACCCCTCTGGGGACTGAGGAATGGCTCCTGAGTCAGCCTGTGACATCTGGCTCCTTCCCAAGGCATGAGGTCTCTCCCAGGAGACTTCTCAACATGTCATGGAAATAATCATGGCGGATCATCCCCTCTCTGTCAGGCATGTTCATCAGGCCTGTATGCAGTGGTGGACCCACTGAGTGAGAGTCCTGCTCTATCAAAAAGATGTAGAAATGGGCACATCATTTATCTCTCTGGGTTTCAGTTTCCTCACACATAAAATGATCATAAAATCAGTGGGTTTTGAACATGAGGACTTCTATACTTTTAAGTCAGGTTTATTAAGGTCTAATTTACATACAATAAAATTCACAGCTTTTAGATATAGAGTTTAAGTTTTGACAAACATGTAGAGTCGTTTAACCACCACCACACATGAGCTATAGAACATTTCCATCACCCCCAAATTTTCTCTGCCTCTTTGCAATGAACCTGATCCCTCACCCCGAGACCTGGCATCCACTGCTTACTTTTCTGTCTCTAAATTCTTGCCTTTCCCAGAACATGAGACAAATGGAATCCTGTCTTATTACTGAGGTGTAAGAGTTCTTTATATAATCTGGATTCAAGTCCTTTATCAGTTATATGTTTTGTGAGGGCTTCTTTTTATAAAAATACCAAAGTATTTCAAGGACTTCCATCTGATCACAGTGTAAAGTACTAAAGTATCCTTTGACTGAGAAAGTAAACAATAACAAAAGCTATTCTTCTTTTTAACCGATGCTTTAAATGAGTTTGTAGTTTATTAATCACAACAGAATCTAATATATTTTTAAAAGAATCATGTATGGTATTTACTTAGATAGGAAGCTTCCTTTGGAATGTTGATAAAATGCAATAGTCCTCTTCCCCATTTAAATTGTCAAATGTACATACATATAAAAATATTTGGGGCTACCCTGGTGGCTCAGTTGTTGAGAGTCCGCCTGCCGATGCAGGGGACACGGGTTCGTGCCCCGGTCCGGGAAGATCCCACGTGTCGCAGAGCGGCTAGGCCCGTGAGCCATGGCCGCTGAGCCTGCGCGTCTGGAGTCTGTGCTCCACAACGAGAGAGGTCACAACAGTGAGAGGCCCGTGTACAGACAAAAAAAAAAAAAAAAAAAAAAAAATTGCATTCAGTTTCAGAGGGTTCATAGATGTCTAAAACCCACTTTGAACTATGTAGGGATAGATCTATGGCCCTAAGATTGAGCCTCACTGGTTGATTCAGTCCACAGATAGGTATACTATCAATGCAGGTTTGAACAGCCCTTGAAACAGCTCCAAGTTCCCCAGAGGTTCATAATCCACTATTGGAAATCCTAGCACTGATGGCCTCTGAGGTCCTTTCTTAGCTCAACAAAATCTACAATTCTCAGTTCACAGGACTAGAGGACTCAGCTGCCCCAAACGACACATTCGCCCAGTGCTGAGGAAATAATCCTTGGGAAAAAAAAAACAGAAAAAGTATTATGCTTGTGCTGATATTAGAAAGGATGGGGTAGGAGGGGGACATCCCTGCTTGGGATTGGTGGATCCAAGCTTCTGTTTTCAATTCTATCGGTTCACGATTTTGGAGCGGAGATTTCCCTCTCCAGGTGAGGTGATGGGATTCGGTTCTGAATCAGCTAGTCCATGCTTGCCTTCTTTCTGTGAGCCCCAACGGCAGACTTCTTTAGTGCTTCCCATGAACACACTTAATTGGCCATGTGTCAGCTCAGTTGCTGAGCCGATCTAAGTCATGATGAATCTTTCCTGCTCTTTGCCCCTAGCCCCAGCTTGCCACATAATTCTGTATCATCAGCACTCACTATGAATTTACATTTGTTCTTTTTTTTCTGGGTCATTTATAAAGCTAGAGGCAGAAAAAGCTCAAGATATTGATTTGGAGGAACTATGTTTTAAACTTTCCACTTTGCTGTTGAATATTCATGATGACAGCAGACACGTATTCATGGGATTTGTGGATGGAAAAGGGGGGTCACAGTCAAGAGACACTTTGGAGGGAGATTTGGTGGTTGGATGGGTAAGTTGTTGGGAGACAGAGATAGGGTCTCTGATGATTGTTGGCTGAACAACAGTTGCAGGGTGATTCCGACAACTAGGAAGGTGGGAATCAGGTGGAGAAAGAAATAGTTCACGAGTTTGGTTTCAAAAATGCTGATTTTTGAGAACTGGGTAGAGATATCCAGGAGGAAGCTGGATAAACAGGTCTGCAGCTCAGAAGCAAGGTCTGACCTGGAGACAGAAATTTGGGAGTCATCAGCATGTAGCTACGAGAGGGGAAGAGCTTGTCCAGAGTTTTGCAGATGGTGCTAGGGATATGTTATCCCTAGCTATGATAACATGTTATGCTAGACAACATGTTATTGTCATCCTTTCTAGCCGGCTGTAGAAGTGACCAAGACATGTATCTTTCATGTCCCCCATGAGCAAGAAGCCTGTTTCCGCTCTATGATGTGTATGTCTGGGGGGCATGTACCTCTGCATTACTTTTTACTCCCTCCAAAGGAAAATCCATTATGCAAAACTTTATCAAGCAATGCAGATTAATAAAATGTGGTTGGAGAGCTGCAAGAGAGGGCTTACATGTGCCCCTTACAGCAAAACTGTCCAAACATCTCCACTGGATGTACATGTTCTTCCTCAATCACCTTCTCTCCCACCGTCACCAGTGGCCTTTCTCCATTGCCATTCTTCCACAACAAAATGCTCAAATGCTCGATTATTGTCCTAAACAATTCAGCTCTGGCTCCTAATTTGCACAGCCCTCTCAGTAAAACAAAATCTCTGTCATTAACCAGACCCACCTTCTCATAAGGAAGTATACAATACAGTACAGTATTGAGGTAGTGTGCCCCTTGTGGGGGGTTCCCCCCCCACACGCATAGCTTAACCAACATAGGCATAGTGTGGGTTATACCCAACCTCAGCACTATTGACATTTGGGGCCAGATAATTCTTTGCTGTGGGGACTGTCCTGAGCATTGCAGGACATAGCAGCATCCCTGCCCTCTTCCCACTAGAAGCCAGTAGCACACACAGCCCTCTGCCCCCAGGTGGTTGCTCAACTCCCTTGGATAAAATCCCAACTCCAACACTCACCAGTTTTGTGACTTTGGGTAAATTATCCAACCTCTATGTGCTTGGGTTTTCTCATCTCTAAACTAGAGATAATAATAGTATCTACTTCATAGAGTTCTAGTGAAAAGTAAATGATTTAGTACTTGCAAAGGACTCAGAACAGGGTCTGCCATAGAGCAAGTACTCAGTAAATGTTAACTTTTGTTATTATTCTAGACGGCGCACCAAATTATTCCTTCTGACTCTATAGAGTGCTCCCCAAGAGGACCTCTGGTGAATATGATTTTCTTTTTCCAGTGTGACCTAATAATTTTACTCTTAACCAACTCTGAAAGCCTCAGAACAAGTACATTTATCCCCTGTTTTCAAAAAAGGATTTAAGTTTTAATCCAGCTCAATGAGCAAAGATCAGGGACTTTTTGGTATCAGGTTGTTCCCTTGACTCCAATCTACTTGAGGGTGAGAACTTGTACTTAAATGAAAATAGCTTAATAGCCATCCTACATGTAAGGGGAAAGCTGGCATCCTCCCCATGACCTCTGGGGATGTGAGTGTACGGGTTTGTCTCTACTGGATGCCTTTGCTCCAGTTCTTCCCCTGAATCCTTAATCCGCTCACCTGGCACGTTTCACCTGGTTCCTTACCTCTGTGTCCCACGCGAGAAGTGGTTGGTCCCTTCCTTTGGTATTCCCGGCAGGGAGTTGTGTGTGGAAGAGATTTTACTGGCGATTCGGCAGTCATGAACAGCCAAGCACTGGAAGCTGGACTTTAGACGTTCCTGTATGTAGAAGTCTCCTAGTGGCACCCACCCCTGGGAGCTTCTCCCCGGCTGTCTCCTCCTCCAGGTCTCACCCGCTTCTCACCTGCAGAAGCCCCTCTTTCTGCATCCTCCTCTCACCTCTTTCCCAGCTTCTCTTTATTCCTGGGCTCCTCACTTCCCCCCTCAGTACGCTCTCTTGAGAACACTGGGAACTGCTCTTTCTTGCAGAGCAGTTGGTGCTATTTGTTTCATTCTTGCACCATAGGAAAGAACCATAAGAAAGATCTTTTCACCAAATGCCTCCTCAAGGAACTTGAGTTTTAAAAGACAGTTATTTTCCTGAAGAATTGCTCAGCCAGCCTTTGAAAATGTTTTTCTCCTTCATATAACACTAGAAAACACCCAGCCCCATGTCCCACCACTATCCTCTTATATTAGGGATTGCCATTCTTGTAGATTCCTTTCTAGTCTTTTGCTTTCTTTTAAAATCAACATTACTGACATAAAATTTACATATCATAAATGCTTCCGTTTTTTCAGTGTGCGGTTGATGAGTCTTGTCTAACGTATACACCCATGGAAACATCACCACGATCAAGATGTAGAAAATTTACATTACCCTCCAAAAGATCCCTAGTGCCCTTTTGCAGTCAGCCTAACACCCCAGCCCCTGAAGACCACTGGTTTGCTTTCTGTCACTGTAGATTAGTCTGCCTGTTCTGGAATTTTATATAAATTGAATCATCCAGCAGGAACTCTTTTGTGTCTCACTTCTCTCAGTTGCACGATGTTTTTGAGAGTCATCCTTACCGTGTAGGTCCTCCCTTTATTATTGCTGAGTCATTCCCATTGCGTGAATATATCAATACTTATTTAACCATCTGCCTGTCAATGGACATTTTCTGGTCCTTTTTATCCACATGCACATTTGTATTTCATTGTTGTGTGAATTTATGTCATTATTGTGTGGGGAGTTTGGAAAGCAAGCAGAAAAAAGCAGAGAGGAAAACTCAGTCATATTTATTAATCAGTGGTAAACATTGTTAACATTTTAGTATATTTATTTCTATGATTTTCTTTTTGAATTCTGCACTTATTTAAAGTATTTCCTCTACGTATTACTTATATAGTGCTTTTGTCACATAAGCACCATATCATTAGCATTTCCTTATGCCAATAAAAGCTGTGGAAGAGAATGAGGTAAATGGTGCCAATGTGAAAAGATAGTTAAGATATAGTGTTAAGTTAAAGCAAACTGCTGAACAGCACACTGAGTGTGATCACATTTCTAAGGGGTAGATACTTGTAAGTGGGAAAGTGATAGCTGAGGTAGAGGCTTAACTTGAAGCTGACTGTGCCAGGTCTTAGAGTAGGGACTTCAGATTTATTTGGGGAGAAATGAGGAGCCATTGGAGAGCTTTGAGCAGAAAAGCGACATAACATAACATAACATGGCATGTGTTTTAAAAGTCTCTCTCTGGATAATGTTGAAAAAAGACCATAGGGCAACATAAAAAAGGGAGGCCAGGTTGGCAGCTATTGGAATAATCCAAGTGAAAGGTAATGATGGCTTAGACCAAGATGATGGTGGTAGAGCTGGCAGAAGATGGTAAGAATCTGGATGTATTTTCAAGGTATATCCAATAGATTGGATGTGAGGTGGGAGAGAATGCTAGAAGTCAAAGAAGACTTCAAGAGTTTTGACCTGGGCAACTGGATGTATGGAATTGCCATTTGCTAAATTGGAGAAGACTATGGGAAGTAAAGGTTGGGGAGGAAGTGATGGAGGAGCTTGTTTTGGAATAAATTTAGGAAACCTTTTACACATCCAAGTGAAGAAGTAAATTGAACAGTTGAATATATGAATGGAGCTCTGGGGATTGATGCAACCTTAAAATATAAAATACTATCTTCATCAGCATGTGGATGGTACTTAAAGACATATGATTGGATGGAACCATCAAGGTATGTAAGTTTAGATAAAGAAGACAAGAGGTCCAAGAGCTAAGCTGTGGAGCACTCCAATGTTATGAGATACAAATAAAATAGCAAAGGAATTGAGAAGGAACAGCCAGTAAGGTAGAAGGAGAGCATGATGTCCTAAAGATCAAGTGAGGATGGTGTTTTAAGGAGGAAAGAGGAATCAACTATGTCAAAAAGGAACGGCTAACAACCTAGGTAAGTTGAAGACTGATAACTGGCAATTGGGTTTAGCAACATGGCGGTCTTGGTGACTTTCACAGGAGCTGTAAGGAGGAGTGGTGGGGCAGAAGCCCGACTGGAGGAAGATCAAGAGAGGATGAGAGATGAGAGTTCAGACAAGAACAAAAAATTTGGTTAAACGTTTGCATAATGGAATTTATGAGGAAGTATTACCGGAACTCAGCTTGCCCGGTCTTAAAAGGAAAGGTAATGTGACAAGACATACCATTCCTCAAGAGGAAAGTTAGAGATTCTAGAAGCAAATGTCAACAAATAAGCACCATAACGAATGGGAGTCAAAGGCCTAGCACTCAAATCGCAGATTGCCCTCATAACGGTACAATTTTTATGAAGATTTGAGCTCTCTGGACCTCAGTTCTCACATGGTTATAATGGGAGTGTTGAACCAAAAACCCCTGAAACCATCACATAATCCAATATACTATGATATCCTCTAAGTATTTAAAGATCTCTTACACAAAGCAGCGTGAATGGCTTTATTCTCCACTGGCTGTTCATAGCCCTCTCCACAGGACCCTAGCTCTATTCTTGACTCTCCCAAGCCTGCAGGCGACTTTGCCTTCTTCTCCACCAAGAAGGCAGGTGGTGTCAACGGGACAGTCTTCAAATGCCTTTCCTTCAACTCACAAATTCTCCATGCCTCAGAAGAAAAAGAGTTCCTCTTCCTTTCCATCCCGTTAATTTTATCACCTCTCATCCCCTCTATAAAGTTAGAATTGAAACCCCTGGTTTTAGTCCTCTGCAGAGAGAGATTATTATCTCCATTCCTCAGACAGCAAAACGGAGGCTCAGAGAGTATGAAATAACTGCTTGAATTTACACCAGTGAAAAGGGGGAGTGTCGGGCTGTGAACAGGTCTGCCTGGCTCTCCAGTTCTTCCCTCTCACCACCATCCCCCTCGGGTGGAATGCACCCATACATGAAAGGGCTCATTCTTCATCTTTTCTGCTGTTTTGCCCAACAGCATTATCATCTACATGCTGCTATGATCATTTATGTTGACCTGGCTGGGAATGTTCCTTGGCACGATGCCCATCTGAAAGTCTGTTTACCTGCTTACTATTGTGATTTTGTTAAATTCCTGGCTGATAGAGGGCTCTTTTCAATCATTGGCTTGGACACTTTAAATCCTAATGCCAGCTATGCAAAAGAACTCACCGGTATGGTACCTTTCATATAAAGTCCCAAACGAAACAATACGATCAAGGACATATCTATAATAAAACTATAAAGAAAGGAAGAATGTGTGTTAGCAATTGCCACACCAAAAAAATGTTGTATAGGCATAACCTAAAACTCAGTGTCTTTTTTTTTTAATTAAAAATCCTTTATTGTTAAAAATTGCTAACCATCATCTGTAAAACTCAGTGTCTTGAAGCCGCAATCATTTATTCTCATGGAACTGGGAGCTGGCTGGCCAGGCTGGGCTCAGCTGGTGTGGCTCAGCTCTGCTCCACGTCTTCCATCCCTCTCTTTAATGGGCATCCTAGTCCAAGCATGTTCTTTTTTATGGTGATGGAAAAGGTGCAAAAAAGCCAGTGGCAACATGGAAGGATTATCGAGGCCTGGGCTTGGAACTGACATATCATTTCTTCTTCCTTCTATTGGCCAAAGAAAGTTATGTAGCCAAATTTTTTAAAATAGAGAAATATGTCCTAACCACAGTTGGAAGGGCTCTGCAAAGTTACATAGAAAAAGGTGTGGATACACTGAGGGGTGAAGAATCGGGGCTGGCAATATAATCTACCACAACAGCAAAACACAAAATTCAGGATAGTGTGTACCTCTGGCGTGGGGGTGAGGGCAGGGAGGTTTACAACCAGGATGTGATACATTAGGGGCTTCAGTGAAATTGTTAATGTGGTTCGTAAGCTAGGTTGTAAGTTCATGGCTGTTACTATCTTGCTCTTTATAGTTTGTATATTCTATGAATGAAATGTGTATAGTAATTTTTTAAAGTTACTGGAATCAGATAAATAAAAGTTACAACACTGAGAGTCTCAGATTCTGTACTACTCCAGCCTCATTTTTAAACTTTGTGCTTCTCTTTACTAATTTCTGATTTTTAAATTTTGTTTACTCTCACTTGCCAATATAAATAATGGTTTGGTTACCGGACATCTGGACATTAATATCATCTACTGCATATTTATAATCTTAGGAGGCTGCTCACACTTTTTAAAAATGCAGCTTTTACATTCTAACAGAGTTCCTTTTCCTTAGTTCCTTTCAATGTAAACTCATCTAAAACCACAAATTGTTGTACTGGCAGTTCTGAGTCCGGATTGATTAGGTTTGATCTCTGGGTTAATTTCACATGTAATCATATTATAGTTAGTCACACCTAGTGGCTCTATTAATTCAGATGTATTTTCACATCCTTACCTATTAATTACACCCACCTTTGATGACTGATTGGGTCTCAGCTACCGAAGAAAAGCAATCCCCATATATCAGGGAACAAATTACTGCCTCCCGCACTAGGAGAACTTGGTTGACTTGGAGGCTTTTTCAGAATATTATTGACGACATCTTTATTCTCCTCCTTCAGATGAATGGTGAAACTGCTAAGTGAACAAGAAACACCAAGGCCAGGTCTAAACAGAATGGCAGAACTCCCTTGGACTGTGATCTAGGCAAGAAACAGTGGGAGAGGCACATATATATATAACATCGATGCAAGTTTTATTTGTAAAGAATTTTAAAACATATATTTGGTTGAGGTCCACTTCACATAACTTATCTTTCTCTTTGGATTTGAAGAATGTTAACTGAGTAACCAAATTTGGGCACATGCTGGATAGAAAGTCTGAGGCTAGATCTGTATGTAATCAGCAAAACATAGTACCCACACTCAAAGCTTGAACTGTCTGCTGCCCAAGTCCTAGCCAAAGCACTGCTGAGAAAAGCACTATTGAGGGAGGATTGTTTGAAGGACATGTGACTCCATCTATCTCTCCTATTTTTAATTTTTGCATTCAGGGACCCTCAGAACCATACCTACATGACCCTCCAAAGCACTGTTTCCACAAGGTGCAATTCTGCATATTAAATTGCCAACTCACCTTGTGAAATGAAAACTACATTGAATTTACTGTAGGATTGTTGTAGAGGACATTACGATATACGTTTCTTCGTAGATGAAGCCCTGCACAAGAAAATTCTCTTTGTTTTAGGTTCTGAAAAAAGTTCAGCATCTTCTGAGCAACTCAGCATCTCTTCATCAAAAACTGGAATCATATAATGGATTGGGTTTCCCTTTTCACTCTGGCCACTGGGAAGCTCAGTTAGTTTTGAAGCTCAACTGCAGTAACTGTTTAAGATGCTATCACCTACACACCTGTGTTCTAACATTCTTCTTCCTCCTGACCATTTATTTTAATTTATATCTTTATCAGATTTTAGTTTCAGTTTTTGCAAATGGTGTTTAGCTTTTGTTTTAGTTTTTGCTAATACCCAGTTTTACTGTGTGTTTAACATTGGAGAACACAATGGGATGTGAATAAGTAATCAACAGCAAGAGTAACCTTGAAGACATTAACCACAAAAATTTGTGGGTGTGGATGGAGAGAGGTATGGATAGGGAGTTAGGTTGGGCAGTCACCTGCCTACACTTGCTGATTGTATGCAGGGTAGGAAATAACATTGCACTTTATAAACACTGTATTGTAAGTGGAAAATGCAATGTCTTAAACAAAACTGTATTTAAAATTAGCACCATAAAAAAAATCTTCAACATCATCCATAGAATTTTTATCTTCTCAACAGGTAGCAGAGCCCTCTTCTCCTGCCTCCACAGCCTGAGGCTCCTATTTCCTCTACCCCAAGGCTATTGCCCTTTCCTGCCCTGTAACTCCAGGAAATTGCTGGGAAACAAATCGAAGCCACAGCATCAAGGTGCTCTCTGTGCTTGCTCTCAGCCCACCTCCACCAAGACTCTTCTCTGACCCGTGTAAAGTCCTTCCTCTCATGACCACCAGTTGGAGGTAGATCTGGGAGGGTCTTCTCTGCATGGCTGCAGGTGCCCCTGGAAGTTCTGGAAGGAGCAGAGACTAAAGTGCAGTGGAATAGCTACCCCAATACGCTTTGATACATTTCATTCAACACAGCTTGAATTTGCTGAGACACAGGGATGGGTACCATGAGTGATGTGCAGAGGAGACAAGGCTGGACTCCAGGAGCTGTGAGACCAATAGTATTGTCTATTAGATCCCAACTTCTAAGTTTATTTTAGCACTGGAAACTCTTTGCCAACAGTATCTTACAGGGTCACCTCGGGAGCTAAGAGCAGAGCTGTCCTGGTTGGAGCAGACTAGGCTTTCAGGCCTGCCCAGCCAGATGTTCTGTTCCTTTGCCTCAGTCCCCTTCACCTCTGGGGCTCCTTGGAGAACAGCCTGAAAACCATTAACATGGCTGCACCTCATGCTTAATTAACTGTCTGGGTTTGAATCTTTCCTCTGTAACTCACTAGTGCTTGATCTTGGGGAAATTAACTTCTTGGATTGTCAGTTCCTTCATATGTAACATGGGAAGAAACACTGTTTACCTCATTGAAGTTGTTGTGAGGTTTAAATGAGCTAATGTCTATAAAGCAGTCACATACATTAACAGCGCTACTTAGTAAGTAATGAGTACAAATAAGCGATAGCTATTAGTCCTATTAAAGACTTATTGCTATTGTCTTTTCAATGAGCTGAAAGAGTTACTGAATTCAGTAAACCAGGAGATCAGGCTCAGTCTGTCCTCTCAAGGAGATCATTTTTTCAGCAGGGGAGATGGTATAAAAGCAGCCAAATTATCAACCTGCAAGTCAAGTACTAACAAATTTAAGAGATCTTTTAAAATTCACCAAAAAATTACATTTGGTGTCATTCAAAAAGCAATTAAACCCATTTCTGGATAAAATTGTGGCAGAGTGATCTTGGGCAGGCCATTTGACCCCACTAGCCTCTGTGCCCTTTTCTGAAGAATGGAAGCACTGAACCCCACTTCCCAGAGTTTGCGGGAGGTTCAAATGAGGCCTTGAACATGCCAAGCGCCTTTCAAGCTGTTTGTCAAAAAGCCCTCAGGAGCCCTTGGTACCTAGTAGGCATAAGTAAATATTTCTTGCATCTGAATTCTTTCCATCTGGGAAGCTCTCCAACGTCCTCGAATCCCTAGCTTTCTGACCAGGCGGGTCAGAAAAGCAACTTAAAAGATTCATTTTAATGTCCATTTTTCCACTTTTCCCCCGAAAAACCGCTTACTAAGCTGCCAACTTTCTGGCCTGGTTGCCATCTTATTAAGGGTCACTTCATTCATCAGCATAAGGAAGACTCCATTCTGTCAACTGGACTGGAAGGGCCGGGCCTCCAGTTACAGGGCAACTGGGTGGGATGGTGAGGAGAGGGAAGGGAAACAGCCACAGGATACATTTAATCAATAAAAAGCCCCAACTGTGAAGACCTAGAATTTCCAAACAGCCCTTCCTTCTTGTATTACCAGCCCTCCCCTGACCTTCAACCAGCTGATCATTGGATGATGAGGAAGCAGCTGCTGGTTCATGAAGCCTGTTCATTCATTCATTCATCCATTCAACTACTCATTTATTCATAACTATTTCTTGAGTGCCTATTATGTACTGAGAATAGAATGCCGAGCAAAAAAGTACACCTATATCTTGTCTTCATAGAGCTCACAGTTTGGGAATGGGAGTGGGAGCACAGACATTAACCACATGTCCATAGCCATGATTAGGGCTATGATGTGTATTCAGGGAAGGCTGCTGGTGACACCTGATCTGAAATTTGAAGGAACCATTGGAGGAAATGGGGGAGGGGGTGGAATTGGAGAGAAGATTCAAAAGAACATCACGTGCAAAGACCCTACAGATGGAAGAACATTTTTGGAACACGGACAAGCAAGATCAAGAAAATTCACTTGCTATCTGGTGGGACCCTTAGGTTGGGGACACACTGGTCCCCACGTACAGCCAAGCACTCAGGCAGGAGTCAGCCAACTCCAGTTCTAGTCCTGGTCCCGTTGATGGTCAGTTCTTTCTTGGACCTCAGTTTTCCAGCTCTAAAATGAGATAGAGACCGTTCTTGTAGCCCGATGGTGAGGATAAGAAGTACAACCAATCTGTCGTTGTCACCCGATGGGCCGAGCAGCTGCGTCGGTGCCAACCCCCCTCTTCTATGGACACGGGCCGGAGTTGGGGTACGGAGCTGCGATCCAGGGCTAGCAACCGGCCGCCACAGCGGGCTCGAGGTCGTCCCCTCTGCCGCCGCTGGCCCGCAACATATGCGCGAAGGAAAGTGCTACGAACGCCAAAAGGCTGCCCTCCCCCGCCCCCCCCCTCCCGCTCCCCGCCGGCGCCATCTGCTCTGTAACGCTAGCCCCGGTCCCGCGAACCGCGGCAGCTGTGCGCCCACCCTCGGCCGCTCTGCGCGTCGGGACCCGCGCCCCGGCCGCGTCTAGGACAGCGCTCGCCCAGAGCACAGCGCTAGCCCTGGACTGCGGGGCGCCGGGCGCGGGGGCCGCTCCGAAAAGGGGCCTCCGGAAAAGCCTGTCAGCCAGTCCAGGTACATTTCGCCTTTGTTGGAGCTTCCGGTTCGTCTTTTGGACACGCCCTGCATGGGCACACCAGAAAAGCAGTAATACCTGGCTCGGGAGGTATTACCCAGATAAGCCTGGGTTCTAATATTGACCCTAAAGTTAACTAGCTGTGTTCTGTTGGGCAAGTCACTTTACCTCTCCCGGCCTCTGTTTTGTCTTCTGCAGAATCGGTGTAATAACATCTATCCCCTAGGATTGCTAGAAGGATTAAAGAGGAAGTTGCAAGTAAAGTGTTCAGCGCAATGCTCTACACGTACGTGAAACTTAACTGCTAAATACTAATTTTACTCAAAGCCTCCTTTTCTGGGGCTTTATGGTTACTTGCTGGATTTCTGTAGCTCCTTAAAATTTCGGCTTGCTGCTGCATCTCTACTCTCTCACCCTCTTCTTCAAGCATGGATGAAGAGGCGGAAGGATGCCGCTGATCTTTGGAACATTTCCCACCAGTGACCTGCCAGGGGATTGGCGATTCCTGGATTCCCTAAGGTCTCCTGACCTTGAATGAGACTCCGTTTGCAAATGTCTTTCCGTGATTGCCCAGAAACACTCTTGTATAAAGTGCACCAAAGGACCATCCCAAAGAGTGGCTGTTAAGACGGCAGAGTGATAACAGAAGATGGACGGACATCAGGGAAACAGAAAATGAGGAAACTCAAAGTAGGGAGGGGGCTGCATTCATTACGTTAAGAGTGGATCTTCCCTAGATTCTTATCTAATGCAAAGGTTATCAGAAGGCATGGGTTTTAGTCAAAATTCTGTCACTTACTAGCTATGTTGCCAGGCACTGTGCTAGACTGTGGGATGATAAAAGCAAACAAAACCTAGACCCTGTCCTCAGGAGTTTACAGTCTAGTGAGAATCAGACAAACGTGGATGCCTTGGTGGAGAGGGCTATAGGGCCCCAATGAGAGGCTTAGCAACATTCTAGGTGTTTAGGGAAAGTCACTGAGCCTCACTGTGCCTCATTTCCCCCCACCTGAGCCTGGGGGCTAAAAATACCCTCTTATAATAAGTAGCAGCTAATCTTTTCTTCACCACTGGAACCTAACCTCCTACCGCATACCCCTAAAGTACAGCTCATTCTGCCCTCCTTCAGCATCTAAGCAGCTGCCACAATCCTCGAAGACTGATAGGAAGAAAACACAATAGACAGAACACACCAGAGATGTGTGTTGTTGTTACGAACACTGATGTCAAAGGTCCCCCGCTATGCTCCACGGTGCTTTGGGTGCTAAATGCTGTGAATGGATGATGAGGAAGGTGAAGGGGAGGGGGAGGCGTGGTAGTGGAAGAGAGGGATTTTCGGCTCACGGAAGAGTTGACTCACATAAGGCCTCTCCATCATCTGATTGCTTTTAACAAATGTGTGATTTAACAAACGTCCATTAAGCGAATGCTCTGTGCCAGACAGTGAACAGACCCAAGCCTCTGCTCTCAGGAACTTAGTGGGAGTGTAGAGTGCAATCAAGTGACTAAACAGTATCGTTGGTGGTAAGTGATCTGAAGAAGACAGAAGAATAAAGGGCTAGGGAGGGACGGTGAGTGCTGAGATATGTGGTATCTGAGCACGTTAATCCTGATACTCAGAGAACCTTTGGTCTGAATCTAACTGTTCTTTTTGAGGGAAGCAAATCATTAATACCTAACTCAAAGTAATATGTTCAATTCACCCCAGCTTTACTGAAATGATCTTATCTTAGATTTTATAGGCAAAATGAACATTTAAAAATACCCTTAATCTTATTCAGATTCAACGAATGCAACATGTTAATAGACTGTAACCTTCCAAAGTCTTTGCTATGCATATACTATATATTTTGTTTAAAAGGGATCATACTGTGTTGTAATAATATTCCATGAAAACCTTTCCTTACTGTTAGACATGTTTCAGCGACATCATTGTATCTGTGTATCATAATTTAATCAATTGATTTATGATTGAGCACTTATGTGGGAGGTATCCCATTTCTCACTAGTTTAAACAATGCCACAAAGAACTTCTAAATATTTACTCACATCCTTAATTAATTTCATGTTCACTGGGCCATTATCTTCCTGGGGACTTTGGAATTCTCTCTGGCAACAGAGGAGCAGAGAAATAAGATGGTGTTTTTGACAGGGAGGTGGTGTCATTGGGCAGGGGAGTGCGGGGGGGAAGGCAACTCCCTGAAAAACAAGGAGCCCACTGCCTTAAATTTGGGGGCTGCTTGCAGTGTAAGTCTAGCACCCAGGATTGCTTTGCACTGGGAAGAGCCAATCTTTTTATGTGTCAAGTAGCTCATAGTCTTTATTGTTGCTTATCTAATACAGTTTAAAGGACCCAGAAGGTCTACCACTTACAGTTAGTATGACCTGGAGCCATTGCTCAAGGTCCTTCTTCAGGAACCGATGATGATAATACCTGTCTTAAAGGGTTATTGAAAGGAGTAAATGCAACGTGCATGAACCTGCCTATGCCAGAGCAGGACGATGCTTGATTCACAATAGATGGTAAATGCCAGGACTTTCTCTAAGCACTTTGCATATTTAATCCTCAGTCCTTTGCTCTGCGGGTAGATGTCATCATTCCCATCTTATAGATTTGGAAATCAAGGCTAGAGTGGCTAAATCATCTGTTCAAGAAATAGAACTGGTATTCGCCCCCAGGTCCGTTGGAATCCAAAGCCTGTGCCTTAAAACAAAAACCAAAAACACTCCGTTCTGCCTCCCCAGCTGTATGTAACTTGGGTAACCATTTCAACCCAGATATTCCATTAGCATTTTAGTGCCCAAATCCCCAACAACCCCAACCCTCTACTAACTCAGGTTGGATGTCCAAGCCCCCTGACGGATCCTCCTCCCCTGATATTCCTGGACCTCTACCAAGGACTGAAATGAATTTGTCCAGATTGAAGCTTGCTGTCATGTCTAGTTAAGCTGGTTTTCTAGAACTTCTGTCCACAAGAGGCCCACCATGAGCTGGAATGTCCCACTGCCATCTTGTGGCAACAGATCTCTGGCAATGTCTTTTTGTTTTTTTCTGGCTTTATTGAGGTATAATTGACAAATAAAATTGTAAGGTATTTTAAAAGTACAATCTGATGATACGATATATGTATATACTGTGAAAGGATTGCCCCCACCAAGTTAAGTAACACATTTATTACCTCACACAGTTACCTTTTTTGTTGTTGGTGGTGGTGGTGGTGAGAACATTGTATTCCTCTCTGGCAATGTCTTGAGGTCGAGGAACAGGAATCCCGCTGTTGCCCAACCCCCATACTGTAGATTTCTCGCCAGTTCCCTTACTTGTAAAATGAGTAAGATTGTCCTTCACCTGGTATACGTTCATTTGGGGAAGGTGGAGGTACACAGTAGGTAGGACCCTTAATGTCCCACAGCTTAGTAACACTGCTCCTTTATTCTGACTCAAGCTTTGCCTTGAAACCGAGCAGGACTGTGCAGGAACTTCTTGGGTGTATGAGGCATCCCCACACCGTGTCCCCCATCTCTCGAAGTAAAAGGCTTTGCTTCAGGCCTCCCCGAGTCTCAAGAGGCTGGCTCAAGAATTAATGATTAGAAAAATGTGAACATGTAGTAACAAAAAATAGCTATTGGGCTAGGAAAGTGGTAACAATTTAAACAATAGATCAGCCATACAGCAGAGTCACAGGACCTTTAGTTCCTCCCCGAAAGACATAGATAATAATGTCTGATGCATATTTCTAAATTATTTTTACAGAAACCAGACTCCCACCAGATGGAAACTGCTGACCACAGGCATGTAGACCTCAGATGGCTGGGGAACAGAAGGTTGATGATGTTGACTCCCAAAACATCACCCTGTTACCTCACCACCGACCAATCAGAATGTCCATGAGCTGGTCAGGCACCCTGCAACCCACACCACTAATGTTGCCTTTAAAAACTCTTCCCTGAAAGCCATCGCGGAGTTCGGGTCTTTCTCTGGCCAATGACGTTTTCAAGAGATGAGCTGGAGATGGTATGGCTAAGTTAGGATGAGAATCCCCCAACAAGGGGTCTCAAGCACTTTAGAGTTTAGGGAGATCCTTTACATAGGATGCTTCTCATCACTCTTCTCTCAAGGAACAGACATTCTGCCAAGGTGGGTAAGTCAGGATGAGTTCTGATGTCAGCAACTACCTTGAAACCATCAGTCCCTCTGATCTCTAAGCCATTTGCTGAGTAGGACTCCATCTAGCAAGATTTAGTCAGCCAACAACTATTTATCAAATGCCTACTATGCGTCAGGCGCTATTCCTCTATTCCAGGAGTAAGGGCTGCAGTAGTAAAGAACATAGACACAGTTTCTCAGACAAGGAGCCTGGAGACACCAGCTTTCCTTAGGAAGGATCTTTTTTCAAGACCCCCACTCTTTTCTGGTAATTTGGTTTTCATCAGAGCCCTGGGAAATCCATCAAATATATCTATGTATGTCCTAATCCCAACTGGGGACAAAATTCCAGTCCTTTCTCTCAAAAGCACCTTGACTCTCACTATACTTGGCTTCAAGTCGTGGATCCTGGAGCCATACTGCCTGGGTTCATACTGCTTGCTCCTCTCTCGTTATGACCTTGGACAAGCTACTTAACCTTTCGTGCCTTGGTTACCTGATTTTCAAAATGGGGTAATAATAATAGTCAACACTACCAAGTGCTTACCATACTCCAGGCACTATTCCAAGTGCTTTAGATTTATTAACCAAAGATCCTCACAACAATTCTATGACACAGGCGCTATTAATTCCCACTTTACAGACAGGAAGCTGAGCCACAGAGGTGTCAAGTAATTGCCAACCGTGGAACGAATTTTATGAGTTTGTTTATCTAAATGAGTGACATAAAAAGTGGTCAATAAATTGTTATTGTTCTTACTGATCATAATTTTAAATGAAAAATGTAGGCAAATCTCAACTACGAGGAAAAGCTCATAGAAAAATCTAGAAAGAAACATATTAGAACACTAATAGTGGTTGCCACAGGATAGTGAGATGATGATAGGTGACATTTTTCATACTTCTTTAGACGTTTATAAAAGCGTTCCAAATACTTTACCATGAGTATACATTGCTTTCGCATTCAGAAAAAAAAATCCTGGAATCCTGGGAGAAAATAAATCGGGAAGCTTTCTTCTTTGGCCCAGTATTTTCATGGGACACTTCCTGTTGGCCCTGGTGACAACACTTTTCTCCCTGAGGGTGCTGGGCCCTGCGGGGGCCCCCAAGGCCATCTGACTTGGTGACCGCCATTCCCAGGGGCAGGAGGGGGCTCAGGCAACATCTGCTTCCCCAGTGAATTACAGATCCCATTACTCACTTAGCTTCATTATATCTTTAATTATGACCTTTTAGTCTGAGTGGAAAAGAAGTATAATTTTACTTTAAGAGATATGCCAGGCCGACGCTCCCAACATTTCCAGGTTTCATGGAAATTGCAGGGATCATAGAAATTTAACCTGATAATTACTTCAATATTTCAAGGCACACGATTTTACTCTCTTAGAATAATTATGGGTTGTTGTTTTTTCTCCCAAATTCTTTTATTTCTCCATTGTTACAGATTATGTGCATTTCTGTTGTGTATGCTTAGAGACATAGGAGAATGCAGGCCATCCTTATGTACTCGAGTCCATAGTACCCTATTGTTAAAATGTGGTCCTCTTTTATTTTCTCTCAGTATTATTTCTCTCAGACTGTAAGTTTTATGTGGGCAAGTAAAAGATGTTTTGTTTCACTCAACTTCCAGTGCCTAAAATGGAACTTAGCATGTAGTAGGCATGCAATAAGTATTTGTTGAATGAATACCTGAACCAATATATTTTGAAGCACACACCTCAGAGATATTGCAGGTTCAGTTCCAGACCACCGCAGGAAAGCTAGTCACATGAATTTTTTGGTTTCCCAATGCATATAAAAGTTATGTTTACCCTATACTGTAGTCTATTAAGTGTGTAATAACATTACGCCTAAAAAATATGTACATATCTTACTTAAAAATACTTTATTGCTAAAAAATGCTAACCTTCACCTGACAATGCAGGGTTACTACAAACCTTCAATTTATAAAAACTGAAACATCTGCAAAGCACAATAAATTGAAGCACAATAAAACAAGGTATGCCTGCGCTGAGGCTGCGCGTCCGGAGCCTGTGCTCCGCAACGGGAGAGGCCACAACAGTGAGAGGCCCGCGTACTGCAAAAAAACCCCACAAGGTATGCCTGTAGTTGCATCTGTATATGATAAGGCAATCATGATGTCATCAAACTCATGCTGAGTGCCTACACTGGAAAGGTAGCATAGATCCACCACGTCATAGTGAAATCCCTGGAGCCAGACATGTTCCAGAATTTCCATATTTTATAAAGTATATCTTATCTAAACCCCCAGCAATGACTGAGTCAGCACCCCGTGATTGAAGAGCAAATGGCTCTATTTTGCCGTGAAAGTGTACGAATATATGCATTAAGTGGGACAAATAAAAACTATGCATAATTTCAAGTCAGTTTAGGTGAGTTTTTGGTGCTAAATAAATCAGGTCATGTCCAGTTCTGCTGTCAAATGAGTTAGAAGAACTGTTTGTTCTTAGGAGTTTGGCATTGAAAGTAAGGACCTGGGGACCTGTACAACTCAGTGCTTCAAAATGTGGGCTTCAGAGCTGGCATTGCTTCATCTGGGCCCACCACTTATTAGCTATAATCTTGGACAAATCATTTACATTGTTTCTCTTCAGTTTTCTTATCTATAAGTGACAGTGATAACAGAGACTTTCACACAGAGTTGTCATGAAGATTTAAAAGAGTTAATACACACAAATCTGACCCACAGTAAGTGTTCAATAAATATTAGCTATTAACATATTACCTCATTTCGTGATGCAAACAAACACTTTGTGAGACATACATTATCTGGGTCATTTGACAGACGAAGAAACAGAAAGCTGGGCAGGCCCAAAGTTACACAATGGGAAACGGACAGGGCAAGGATTTGAAACTCCAACTACAGTATCCTGTGCATCACACCAGCTCACCTAAATTCTTGTATCCATTCATGATTCCTTTTGTTAGCTGTTACTCTCTGCTTTCCCCCTCCAGGCCAGAATTTTTGAGGAAAAAAATTAAAAGCCCAGGAAAATCAGAAGGTGTTTAGATGCACATTTTATTCCCTCCCTCTTCTCTCTCCTTCTTTCTTTCTGTCGAAAAGCAAGAGGCAAAAGAACTTGGCACCATTTCCATCATGTCGATGCTTCTGGGTTTCTCAAATGTTGTGATCCCTGGAAAGCTGGGATTCATGCTTACCTCCACTCTTCATTAAGGCGGCCGTGGCCGGGAGCTCAGGAAGGCAGGCTGCTGGTGCAGTGGGGGGGCGTGCTGAATAACACCCGAACCACAGCTGGGGCTGCCCTTGTCAGAGTGCCAGCCTGCCTTACGCAGTCTGTTCTCGCCTGCTACCTGGCCCTCGCCCATCTGCTGCAGAATTCATAAAGTGCTGAAGATCACAAACATCTGATCTTATTATAGGTAACACACTTCAATTACATTCTGATTGTGGGTTTGGCTTACCCCGAGCTTGGTTTATAATGGTGCAAGGATCAGATTCTCCCTACAGAAAAAGCACTAATCTCTAGGTAGTTCTGTCCTCTGGGGTGTGCTTAAGAAGAAGCCATTCTCCCCGAAGCTGCTTGCTTTGTGTCATTCAGTTGCCCGGCAAAGGGTACCCACAGATGTAAAGAAAAGGTGAGAGAGAGAGAGCAGACTGAAAGCCCCCTCATAGGCACTTACCGTGGTTGTATATTGATCTGTTGTTTGCTTTCTCTATTATGGAACAAATGATTTGTTAGTTGAAATGATCTTCATTCTCCTGAGGGTTATCTGTGTCCTGGTTGTTGTCTTACATCATGCACGCTGACCGCTCTTCCAAGGACATCAAAGAATAAACTGCCCATATGTCCTCAGTCTACTGCTCCCATGTGTCCCTGCCTTGTCCCTCCCAGGGAGTGCTGCCCCCCCAGCACTCCTGGGGATGGCACCCGAGCTAGGGCAGAGCACAGGTTGGTCCAATTAGAAGCCCGGTGAGGAGGACATCTCAGACAGAAGCTACTTTCACTTCTGGTTCCTACTGAACTTGCAAAGAAGCTGTTGAAAGATACACACCAATGCCCAGCTGAGCCGTATTAGAAGAAGCAAAGGGGAAAATCAGTAATACCAGTGCTGTCCTTATTTAAAATGTTGATATTTTGTACACCATGAAATGTTTGCATTACTTTTGATTTTTCAAAAATATTGCATTAAAACCTGAGTTTTGTGTCACTCCTAAGGGACTTAGGTTTAGGTGTCAAATCACTGAAGGGTGAGGAAGCTGGAGTATTTATGCACCAACCCTTGCGCCTCATTGGTTGAAGGCTTCTCAGGGAGCATTAACTAAGTCTGTGGCACTCCCAGCCTGTCCCGTGTGCAGATTAGACAGGCACCGTCAGCATCAGGTACAATGTCCATCTTGGACCAATCACTGTGGCCAGAGAAGTACGATTGGCCGTCCTTTCCAAAAACTATATGGTTTGAAGAAGTATTTCCCCAAATTGTATTCTGAGCGGCCCTGTGGCGCATGAACACCCTCCATAGCCCTCTCTTGGATGTCATGGGCCGGTACATTCCTAATTTTTCTCAAGAAGGTTTAAGTTGCATCTTTATCACCTAAAACCAGAATCCTGACTCCTGCAGGTGGATGGCTGAGAACACTGTGGCTCTCCCAGCTTGTGGGGGCCGGTGCAGAAAAGGGATTGGGAGGCCAGTGGAGGGTTGCTATGCTTGGAGCATCTTCTGGGCTCTACCTCTTCAACTTGTTAGGGGAGGCTGGGGAAAAACTGGGGGGCTCCAAGGTCACTCACACCAATCAGGACTAAGGATAGCAACAACCCAAGATTTGCATGGTACTTTACAGTTCCAAATCATGTTCACTCCTATATTTGTTCCCTCACAAAGTCTTAGAGGTGCGAGCAAGCTAAGTTACAGGATTCCCATTTCACAGATGAGTAAACTGAGGCTTCAAGAGGCCAGTGGCCCATCCATAGCTTAGTGGTAGCAGAGCATTTTGTCTTTTGCCTCACCAGACTCACACCAACAGAGACCCAGAGCAACTGGGCTGATCTTAAAGCAGAGTATTTTCCTTTTCTTAAATTAATGCAAATTTTATTGGTTCAGTTCCGTGAATTCTGTAAGGAGTAATAAGTGATCGTTGTTGCTTCTCAATAACAGGGACCTTGTCCTTGTCACCTGCACATCCACAGCTCCAGCACAGTTCCTGGCAGGTGCTTTGTCCATGTTTGTTGAATTGGATCAATACTGAGGAAGGAGCAGCTCAGAAAATTTCCAGCACTAGGAGATACTGGAACATTTAGAGGCAAGACTAGAATGGTAAGAACAGTCACACCATCCATTTATTGAACATATACCGTGCCATATGCTTGATATACACATACATCATCTGTTCAGCAACCACAGGAAATAAACGTTGTTTTCCCTGTTTTATAGACCAGGAAGGTGAGGTTCAGAAAGATGAAAGATCTCACCCAGTGGCAGGACTGGGATGGAAACCCAAGTCTGCCCGAATCCCAACCCATGTTCCTAAACCACATGTGCTCTGTCAACTCAGAAGCTACACTAAGTCATATTGCAGTTCAATGTTAACAGGCTCGATAGATTGCTCTGGTCTTACTTAAGGAGTTTCTTTTCCCCGCCTGCCCTCCAGGAGGTCTCAGGGTTATTTCACACGTTTGCATACAAAATCTACAGCAAAGTGGGAGGAAGAGACGTGCCAGAAGTTCTGGAGTTAGAGCACGTTGGAGGCATTTTGGGAATGTTTGGAAGAAGGGTGTCTAAGAGAGCATGAGATGTGAGGTGACTAGGAGAAGGAAAAGGGGGCACAAGAGTCTTTCTGGGGGTGTTTATGAATTAGATTCTCATAGAATCAGTAGACATTACAATTATTTTTAGCTCATTTGGAAGATGTATCTTTAAATGCCACATTGCTCTGGATTAAAGCACACGGGTTAATGGGGTGTCATAGGAAGGTGAGCTGAGCTGACCTAGAGTACTCGAGGCAGAGGCTGGGGATGTTGGTGAGGAGATCCCGGCATTGACAGAGGAGGGCTGGACCACCACACCTTTGTAACTTTGTTTATCTCTGAATCTCCCACCCTGGCTGAGTGTGGAGGCAGCCCCACCATTTTGCTCATTCCTGCCACATGTTGTTCCTCTCCTGCCTTATCAAACGTTAATCAGTCCTCACCTCCCACCCCATCTTAATTATTTGCAATGATCCATGAGAGACACACAAACAACTCTGTAGCTTGAAATCCCCCCATCAGGCAAATATGAAATTATTCACATTTTTCTTACAGATTTTTCAGGAAGCGAGTTGGTGATGAAATGACTCTCAAATGCCTTCACCATTTTACGCTGGGGATCCTGCCCTTCCCCTTAATGTGTGTGTATCTTCATGCCTCAGCTACACTGAGCATTCTCCTGGCGTGTTTATGTTTATTTTGGAAGCAAAATGTGTTTACAAAATCCGTTAAAAAGTGTTAATGATCAGTTTCCAGAATACTAATGTGAATCCAAATTACTTTCACATGAATCAAGACAAATTTAAAAAATGCCATCTGATCATAAACTGTTTTAAATTTGTGTTACAAGTAGCGCATCAAATCTGAATATATGCCTTTTTTAAAAAGAGTGGTTTAAATTAACCAATGGTTGTCATAAAGAAGTTCAGAGCAAAAAAGTATCCCCTTAGGAGGAAAAAAGTCAAATTTTGGGCATTCACATGGGGGAAGGTACTAGGGGACATGCATCTCCACTACCCAGAGGAAAAATATTGTTTGTAACTGTCAGAAATACAATTGAGCTATGAAACTTACATGATTTTCATCTTTCTTGTTTGCTATTATTTCTCCTGTGTCTAGAACAGACTTGGCACACTGTAGCACTCAACAATATTTGCAGTATAAATGAACGAATAAAATCAACTATTAAATTATAAAATTTAATCTGGGATTTTATGTTCTCCGAGCCAATATAAACATTATGAAGTCCATGGTAAGGTAGAATAAAAAATGAGAACCATGTCATAGAGAAACTACCAATTCCATATTCAGATAATATGCCCCCTTCTGGTGCCCCTCTGCCCCATGTGGTTTACCCAGTAAAATTGTTCCTGGCATTTCTGATAGCCTGAGACACGGGGACTGTGTGGGACTTTGCAGAGTCACAACTGCTGTCCATCTGAATTTACCCGTTTGTACTTTTTCAGTGGTTTCTTCACAACCCATAAAGGAGGTGGAGACCTGTGAGGTGCCCTTGAGCCACTTCTGGGCTGTTAGAAGGCATCTTCTCCAGGCTCAGATGATTTACGGCAGTGGTTTCCCAGGGTGTCCTGGGGGTGTGGTGAGAAGAAGACAGGACAGGGCAGCGGGGAGAGAGCAAGGCTGGGCTGCCTATTGGATAGACTTCCACCTCCTGCCCAAGCATCCCCAGCTCGCTTTGATTTGCGTACTAGATTGCAAAGTAAGATTTTGTTTGTTGAAAGTCTTTAGGTGCAATTTAATAAAAAGGAGGGGGGAAGTTTAAGACATTTATCTACAAAGCCAAAGGAGCCGGTAAAAGGTGAGTCGAGGGATTAGGACAGAGCTCCCCAAGGAACTGCCTGCCTCTGAGTTAATTATGCATGTGTTCATCTGATGCCTCTGTAGAAGCCATACGGCTTCAGATCCTCTACGCCATTTTGCAAAAACTCTCTACCTTGGAATATGTTTACATCATGGGCTTGTTTCCAGCTCAGAGGGCCATGTAGAAGTGGGGGAAATTTGACTTCTATGTTACCCAGTGTTTTCAATGACCCCCTTTCAGGACTGTCAAGGGCTCTTTGACTCTTGGCCCCCGGAGCAGAATCAGATAAGTCCATTCATAAGTAATTTCAAGAGAGCACAAGTCTGTGCTTAAAGGGACAAATAGTGGTTTCAGAGAAAGAAGGAAGACAAGGGGTTTGCCAGTTGGGAGATAATGGTGACTGAGAAGCCTGGAGGATAGGGAACTCTTCCTGAAAGCCTGGGAACCAGGACCTTCTCCCCATCCTTGACTCATCACCTAGATCCAGGCAGGAAAGACCTAGCTGGATGCCAGAGTGACCCAACTGTCCCTCCACAATGCTCTAAGGCCAGAGTAATATGAGAGGAAACAGCTTTGGACGCATGCTGTCCTAGATCATATCCCATCTCTGCATGGGCTCTGTGACCCTGAGGTTCTCCGGTCACCCTTCTGCACTGGTGGCTTTCTTCACCTGTAAAAATGCTTACCTTCCACTGAGTCATTCCAAAAATTGGAGGTGAGGTCTGGAAAGTTTTCAGCATGTAGTAGGTACTCAATAAATCATAGCTATTATCATTCTATTCTACTGTCTCCACCCTGCTTTGAAAGGACTTACTTCTAGTGAAGCTTAATTCTAGTGTGGAGACATTTGGGTTTTTAAGTAAAATCTACACTGTGTTAGATGGGATATGTGCTTTAAGGAAAAGAAAGCAGGAAAGAGGGATCAAGGGTGCTGGTGGGGGAGATTTGAAGGGAAGCCCCATTTGTAGTCGTAAGAATGAGAAAGTTTCTTTCTCAAACTCCCTCTTCCTACTTCACCAAAGAGATTTTACTTCCAAATAAGTACAAACAGGAAGAGGAATCAGAGCCTGGAAGACATTCATTCACAAATGCTGTCCTACGGAGACATCTGGGATGTTGCCATGACGTGGGACTTGTGGTCTTGAGTTTTAGTCCTAGTGTGACATTTGCAAAGAGAAATCTTGATTGACTCACTGCACCTTCCTTTGACTTTCTTTACCTGTATATTGGAGATAATAATCTCTGCCTCATGTTTGTGAGCCAGAGAGGCTTTCTCGTCTGCTGGACTGTCAGATTAATAAGGAAGGGACAGGGTGTGGCCATGGAAAGCTGCTATCCCAGGAGGCAAAACTATAGAAAATATAGAGGAAATAGTCTACCCCTCCTTCTTCCCGTACACACACTCTGTCTCTCTTACTCTCTAAAGTAGTCAGGAAACTGTAGGTGTCTTCCTCAGAAATGAAAGTCACCCCAAGGCAAAGGGAACATACTTGCACTGACATGGTCCAGTAGGAGCCCCTCCATCAAGGATAGGTGACTCGCCATGTCCCCTAATGGTGCTGCCTTGATTTGTTGGCTGACTTGCCATGTCCCCTAATGGTGCTGCCTTGATTTGTGGATTTAAGCATGTCCAGGCTCCGAAGGACCGTTGACTGGTTGCAAGTTGCTGACAAGTGAATGCTTGGTCCTGAGCTGTATATATTTACTATACCATATAAATAATAAACACTAATAACTCACTTCATCCCTCACAACTTCCCCATCCATTTCCTGGCCATTTCTGGACCTTTCATCACATACCAAATTGTGTGGCTGACTTTTATTGCTGACTGCCCATGCAGGATGAGAAATCATTGTTGCCTCATAAATAGCTAGCATCGTTTTTTCTCTCATTGAAAAGTTACTGCAATTTAACCTAAATTTCCAGCAACCAGAAAGTGTTTAAATAAATCATTCTCCATCCATTTGATGAAATTACACAACCATTAAGAATCATGATTTTGAACGCTATTCAACAATACAGGGGGGAAAAGCGTATATCGTAATATTAGGTGAAAAAAAGCAATGCAGAAAATCATATACCCAGCCTGATCCAATTTCGCCCATGAATTTCTATGTGGATTTATGAGTGTGCATTAAAGAGATGGCGAGAAAATGCTTGAAATGTTATTTCTGAGTGGGATGTTTCTGGTGAATTTTATTTCTTGCATTTTTCAAATTTTCCACAGTGCACTTTTAGAACCTAAAAAAAGGGTTATTTCTGTAAATTTTTAAATAACATTTTAATGAATTTATTTTAAAATGCTATTTCTTTGTTTAAAACATTTCAAGTAGTTATATGAATACATATAATAATAAAAACACCAGCACAGCTGTCTGCCTGACAGACAGTTGCCAAATGGGGGTGTGATCGGAGGAATTCGTGGTTGGCAGCTTCCATGAAATCAGTGCGATAACGTTGACTCTTGTTTAGCAGCTCCTTCTCGGGATCTTTGTTTTGTTTTTTCCCCTCCCTAAATATGAAGAATTCTATTCACATACATACCCAGTCCTACATGTATACACATATGAAGTGTGTTTTCTGTGCTCAGATTTATATCCACCTAAGACATTACCCAATGAAAGCTCCATCAGTCACAGAAACTACTGCTGGGGAGGAAGCGACAATTTTATTTAGCTAATTTTTAACAAATCTCAAACATTCCCCACATTTCCTGAAGCCTGGAGGGAGAATAATCCAGTCAAGCCCCATTGACTAGGAGAATAGTGAACTGTGGAAAATGATTTCTCAGTGCTCCACGGGGCCACAGCTCCATTTAAATAACATGTTCATTATTCAGATGCTCAGCCTTCTTACAGCAGCTGCTGGCCTGCCCTGGGGTTGCCCCAGCTTCTGGGGACTCTGCAGCCTCCTGGGCTAGCCTCTCGCCTGTCCACGACACAGTGCAGCCCCAGGCACCACCGCAGTAGATCCTTATAACAGCAAAGAGAGGTTATAAGCAGTTAACTATTGTTTTCACTTTACAGATGAGGAAACCAAGTCTCTGAGGTGGATGGTGTCCCTTGCCAGGGTCACACAGTCAGTCAGGAAAAGCTGTACCTAGGTATTCTCACTCTAAGACCATTGCCATTTCTGATATCTGAAAACATCTCATGTGCCAAAACTTCCCTCCACTGGTCCATTTTTAGAAGATATGATTCTGACCAGCTAGCCTACATTAAGATGGATCTTTAAAAAGACTGCAAACAAACAAACAGAAACAATACAGCAAAAAAAAAAAAAAAAAAAAAAAAAGAGAGAGAGAGAGACAAATTGCCTGGAAAAATTAAATAAAATATAAAAACAGACTTCAGATTCTGATTTGGGGCAACTTACTTTGAGTGGCACCCAACTTCTTGTGCAGTCAATGTTGGACAACGTTTGGTGGTAGAGTAAAACAGAAAACAACAAAAATGAACAAAAAGCTAATTTTTTATTGAGCACCCACTATATGCTATGCACTATTCTAAGTACTTTACATGTTTCAACTCTTTTCATCTTTACCACAATCCCATGACGTAGGCACTGTTATTATCCCCATTTTACAGATGAAGAAACCGAATAACAAGGTTACACAGCCAGCCCTGAGAAGATGGAAAAGGAGCTTTGAGGTGTCTAAGTGTGAAACAGGCAAAAAGACAAACAGAGCTGTGTTCAAACCCCAGCCCAGCCACTTCCTAGCTTTGTGACCTTGGGCAATAAAGTTAACCTCTCTGAGCTTCAAAGCTCTCATTTGTTATAGAAGGATTGTAAAATCTGGCTCACATACCTGCTGTAATAGTTTGATGGGATAATGCAAGTAAAACTCTAGTATCACACTGAGCACTTAGTAGGTGCTCAATGAGGTGTAGCTCGTTTTGGTCTCCTTTGCTTTGACCTCTTCTTCCTCACCTCTCATTCTTCTTTGCTGATTCTGCTGATGGTTCTGAACAGAGAAGAAGGCTCATTCATTTCTTCAACAAACTTCAGTGCCAAGCATTCTTCTGGATGAAAGGGACAGTCAAGCACAGCCAACACAGGCCCTCCTAGAGACTCACAGCCCCACATGGAAACCACCAGTGAGAGGGCCCCAGGTGCTGCCACCTTTGGATGGGGCAGATCTGCTTTGCTCTTCCCTTTACCTGTCTACTTCCTGCCAGCATTTGAGTTTATGACCCTCATCTAAGGTGACATCAATTAAGAATTTTCAATGACTCTGCGGACACTGTTGGGTTACCCTTGGTTGGGCTTGATTTTTGGAGAGGTTTTGGTTGCAAAGCTCAGAACCACCAAAGTTTATATTTATCCTTTGCTGAGGATGCCTGGACCTCAAAAGAACAAACCCAAGGTTGTCCCAAAAGACTAATAAATGAACTGGTTGTCATTAGCTATTTCATTAATTTATTCATAAGTCACCTGTCTAACATTTATCGAACTGTGATAGATTCTAGGCACATGCAAGGTGCTGGGAATGTGTTTTGATGGATCAAACTTTGTCCCTGACCTCGAAGCATTCATGGTTGAGCAGAGATGCAAGCTGGTAAGATACCACTGCAACATAATGTAAAACAGAGTCTGCGTATAGAGCACAGATGGAGAGCTACAGGAGACGAGGTTAAAGAAATAGACAAGATTCAGACCACACGAGGTCTCATTGACCCTACTAAGGAATACAACTTTCTCCTGAGGCAGAGAGACACCACTGAAGGGTCTGAATAGGAAATGACTCATTGACTCTAAATTCATCGTCTTTCTGTAGCTAGTGAATTATTTTTCAAAAGCACTAGAAGGGGGCTTAGAAACCATCGAGTCAGAGGTTAGCAAACAGGATTTATCTGATGAGTTAATTCTGATCAGAAGGTTGCAGCTGTCTGTGTTGAAAAGGATTCTGAGGCCAAGTCTAGGCTCAGTAAAGCCATGATTGATTCATGACGTGTGCCATAGACAAAGAAAGGAGAAGTGGTGTCTTCTTATTTGCCTCCCTAATAGCACAACCATCATTTTTTCAAATGAGGAAACTGATTTGCACAAGGTTACAACAGTTAGTTGGTACCAGAGCTAGGCCTAGACCTCAGGTCTCCTAGTTAGAGCAGGGAACCCATTCTCTCACAAGTACCACCTTCACACTCTTCCTTTGTGTCTGCAGAGCAGGAAGCCTGGTTCCCATGACAACCAGACTCCATGCCTTGTAGGGTAGCAACACCATTCACCCAGAAAGTGCTAAAGTAATAGGGGGAGTGCTTCAGTTATCTAATGCTGTGTAACAAAGAACCCCAAACGTAATGGCTTGAAATCATTCATTATTGTCATGATTCTGTGAGCTGACTGAACTCAGCCCGGCAGTTCTTCTGCTCCTCTGGCTTGAGGATCGCTCACGCAGTTGCCATCAGATGGCAAGTGGGGCTGGAGTTCTGTGAAGATTCAGCTGGGTTGGAATGTGCAAATGGCTTCCTCACTCATATGTCTGGCACCTTGATGCCCCCTCATGTGTGTTCTCTCTCCATGAGGAGTCATCCTCTAGTCCCTCTCCAGGTGGACCCTCCCCAGCAGGGTAGCTGGACTTCTCACATGGTAAGAGCACACAGTGGGAGCTGTGAGGCTTTCTTAAGGCCAGAAATTGGCACCATTCCCATCACATCCTATCGGTGAAAGCAAGTCACAGGTACAATCCAGGTTCCTGGGAGCGTGGGAGAGGACCTCACAAGGGTATGAACGCCAAGTCTCCTGGTCACGGGGGCCAGCTTGGGAGACAAGGTACCACCAGAATGAAAACAACAGAAACCCAGCCCGGGTCTCAGTTGCTCTACCAGGAAGCAGGCCACCCAACCCAGGCCCTTCAGGATGCTGGCTTCCATCTCTGATTAGTGATCCAGAGGGGACAAAGCTCAAGTCCAAGCAATGACTGTTCCCTTCCTCTGCCTTTTCTCCTCCTCTCCTCTCAGACTTCTCTGGGATGCACTTCTTCTCTCCCTTGTGGTGGAGTTTGAATGATAGAAACTCTAACTGGCAGTCAGACAGTGATTGGCATTAGACCCAGCTCTTCATTATGCTGACAATCGTTGTGCCAATCTAAGGGAAACCATGTGGGATTGTTTGTAATTGATGGCAACTTCTTTTTGCCAAGATTGGCAGACCCTTCCATCAGCACAAGGTGTGCTTGCTCTTGACCCCCCTTTCTCCCCAGGGCTCATAGGTCTCTAACCTTTTTTTTTTCCTTCCATAAGAAATACCCAAATTGACAATAGAAAAAAAATTTGATAATGAATAGTGTTGGGAAGAGATTGACTGTTTATAATTACAAATTCTTCAAAACCAACTCTCCTGATCTTCCAGGATAGTGAGACTTAAAAAAAAAAAAATCAAAGCAGTGAAAAGGAACAACTTCAGGACATTTAGGAAACACTTTTATTCCATTCATAGATTTGAACCTAAGTGATTCCTCTATTTCTCACATGCGCAATACTTAACTCTCTCGTGTCCATCCTATGTCTGGAATATTCACAAGTGTGTTGTTCTCAGAAGTGCACTGGGAGTGATTTTAATAAAGAGGAAGGTGCTTGGATTCTAAGATACTGAGAATTCTCTGTTTTAACCAAATATTTTTCAAACTCGTGCAGGCCAATGAGAGAAATGTACTGCCCTCTGTTGGACGGAGTTAGCAAAGTCGGCCAGGAGCCTTCAGAAGAAAGACTCCTTCAGGGGTCTTTTAACTGAGGTAACACAGGTCTCCCGTTTAAGTGTAGTCCAAGAAAAGCAAAAGTTAAAACGTTAGACACGCCACAAAAAAAGATTTGCATTTCTACACTCTATCCAGTTTCAGGGTTTTCAGTTTTCAGTTTTGACAAAGAGAAAAATGTCAGAAATTGTAAAATGCAGGTTTGGGGGAAAGATGTGAGTTAATAAATATGTTAAATTGGAGAACTTGGAATAGAACGATTTTATTCCTAAGCATACCCAACACAGAAATGACTCAACTGACCTCACTAAGATGCTGTGTCTTGTGATGATATTACTTTGCAGAGTTTTAGAGAATCAGTCATATTGCCACTATCTCCTTCAGCAATATGGCCACTTACTACACTTAAATGATGCTCTCTCTTACAAATATCCATGACTATTAATGTTTTTTACTGTCCAGGTCACCTATGGAACATAAAGAAAAGCAAACCTGGGCTTTGTCTCTCCTGAAGGAACAATCAGCTCATTGAGAATTTTTGATATTTTGACTCAAGGGAAGAGAAGAGGCTATTTTTATTCATTCACAGGCAGCCAGAGCTGCTCAGAGCACACAGATTCAGCTATGTTCTGCTTTTCCTTCCTTTCAAAATCAGAGCACCATTTCCCCAAACACTTGTCACCGTTGGGGTCTTGCTTTAAAAATATTTTGAGAGAAATGGAATTATATAAAAAAGGGTGGGTGGGGGGAAGGATTACAGAAAAGAAATTTTTCAGTGTGTGAAGGATCTTGACATTTCATAAAATTGGAAATTGAGCAAAAAAAAAAAAAGGTAATTCATCACTCTGACTCAGTGCATTCCAATTCTAAGAATCTACCCACAGAAAGACTCACAGAAATGCCTGAACTTAGCTACAAGGAGGTCCACTGAAGCATTGCTTGTGATGAAAGCAAATGAGACACACCAAAATATCTTGAACAGAGAACTGGTAAATTACATGGAATTTACATCGTGGAATACTATGCAGCCACTAAAACAGCAAGTAAGTTCTCTCTGGGCTGATGTGGAAAGCTCACCATGATAAGGTAAGTTATTAACTTAACCTTGTGAATAACACAAGCTGAAGAACAGAACTACTACCTGTTGTCCATTTCTGTAAATAAAATTATATTGTTATTATAGTTTACTCTTAAAAATAAACCTGGAAGAATGTACACCAGCCCATTAACAATGAAAATCTATAGGGATTGGGGACTTCCCTGATGGTGCAGTGGTTAAGAATCCACCTGCCAATGCAGGGCACACGAGCTCAAGCCCTGGTCCGGGAAGATCCCACATGCCGCGGAGCAAATAAGCCCGTGCACCACAACTACTGATCCTGCGCTCTAGAGCCCGCAAGCCACAACTATTGAAGCCTGCATGCCTAGAGCCCGTGCTGTGCAACAAGAGAAACCACCGCAATGAGAAGCCCACGCACCGCAACAAAGAGTAGCCCCCACTCGCCACAACTAGAGAAAGCCCGCACGCAACAACGAAGACCCAGTGCAGTCAAAAAAAAAAAAAAAAAAATCTCTAGGGGTTGGGATTATAAACGGTTGTTACGTCGTAAATTTAACCCATATGGTTGTGCATTTTTACCCTTGTCATATGTTACTTTTGTTATCAGAAAATACAGTCCGTTTTTGAAACTAGATAGGTTTGTTCTCCTTTCAGCAGAATACTGTCAGAAGTTACCCATTCACATGTAGGAAGAACTTCCTATTAGCTCTCTAATGATGGAATTAAATTGCTCAAGCAAATCGTGAAAAGAAAAATCAGATGAAATACATAATGTAAATGCTCACTGTCTGACATATAACAAACTGGTGCTCAATAAATGTTTGCTGAATGATGAAATAAATAAGTGAATGAATGCAGAGCTGTTTTCCATTGTACCCTTATTTGCCACCTGTTTTTTAGAATTATCTATAAGTAAATGTGTTCCTTTTGAATAATATCTCCAGTAGATTTCTCTGTTTACAGAATTCATTTTTTTCTCTTATACATGTTCAGAAACTAAAATGCTCAGGCAGCGGGGAGTGGGCCATAAAAAAAGAAGGTTTTAACATGAGGGAAAAGGGATTTTCACAAACCACCAAAGTGCTACTTCTCTTGGAAGAAGTGCACCCTGGATTTTTTCCAGCTGAATTCTGCAACAAAACCCAAGGAAAATGAACATTAATCTTTTATGAACTAAGCCCCCGAAAGAACAGGCTTTGAGCTCAACCCTAATTAGGTTGCATCTCAATACAGAGAATCCTTAACGAATAAGGACACATAACAACACGAGCGAGCTCTCTGCTGGGACTGACTCAGAAATGAAGGGGCCGCCCGGGCCACACTCAACTGCTCTTGTGCATTAGGGATTCCTGACTTTACCTGGAAAATGCATGGTCATCTTGGATGGAAAGCAAATGGAGTTTCCTCTAACTGAAATTCTTGGCCACCTGGCTACCTCCATGGCCATCTGGGGGTCTGTGGATAAATGAGAAGAAAGGGCAAGAAGCAGGGCTCTTAGAGTGAGTTTGAGCGAGTCAGGAAGGTTGCTCTGTGCCCAGCAGAGCAGCCAACACTGGCTGTGCTCAGAAACAAGATAAGCCACAGATGCGTTACGTGCTTGATGTGAGAGGCACTGTGGAGTCTGAGACCCCTGGGTTCAAATCTCAGCTCGGCCACTTTCTCGTCCTGTGACCTGGGACTAGTTACTTAGCCTCTCTGAGCCATTGTTTCCTCATCTGTAAAATGGGGATAGAGGTACAGCATGGTTGGAAGGATTAAATGAAATGAACTAAGCATCTCTCAGCTTGTTAATTGCTAATCCAGACCTTATTTCTCCAACCACAACCTCCCCAGCCCCATTCTATCATACAGCTTCCCCATTCTCTCATTCACTCTGAAAAACAACAAAGTGTAAGGTAAGGGTAATGATCCCCACATGACAGTCGAGGAACCTGGAAGTCGGAGAGATGAGGTCATTTGTCCACAGTGAGAAAACAAGGGAGCAGCAAGGCTAAGGTTTCTGCTCAAGTCTGCCTATCCCAAATCACGTGCTGACTGCAGGAATGTGAGTAAACCGGGCTGATGTCAAAGACAAAAGAATTACTAATGTTTGATATCTCAGAATCAGGGAACTCCAGATCCCAGGACCCTTATGCATGCATGCTCCAGGGTCACCAGAGAGAGGCCTCAGGATGGGCTGTGACTGGGCAGTTTTGGTGGAGGGGGCGGGGAGTGCCCTTCCCAGGGCAGGTGGGCTACTGCATTCGGCTGCAGTTCAAGGCAGCTGTGCTGACACCTGCTGTTGGCACCTGGCGGACTGCTCCAGGCCTGCGGGGGACTTGTGGCCGAGACAGAAACCCACATCACCTCATTTGTCAGCACTGGTTCTGTCTTCAGCCAGACCACTCTCCAAACCCACCCAATTCTCTTCCCCATGTTCACATGTTGGGATAGCCCTTGATCTCCATGACACAATGGTTCCAACATCCTCCCCAGTCTTCCTCAGGAGCTGCGCCCACCCCTCCCACCCTGCCAGGCCTTAGCTTCCCCCTGCAGTGGACACGGGCTTCCTCATAGACCCTCTGATGTCATTTATTTGGCTTATAACAAACCCCTTGCCGCAAACCTTGCTGTCCCACATTTGTCCAGCATCTCTCTGCTGCCCAAGAATGCCTTATCCGATTACCATAATTAACTGGTACCATGCTAGGAAGCTGAGCCAGAATTAGAACTCTTGGGTGAAGAAGGTTTGCCAAGGGTTACAAGGCATGAGAATTGGAGTGGATAGAACTTGGCACTTGAAACCTCTTCCCTCCACATAGAACTTATTCTAGAAACTCATTAACTCTGATCAGTGTAGTTACATTTCCGGAAAAAGCTGGGGATGGGGAATCCATTTGGATTTTTACAATCTTGCTCTTTCAATTGCCAGAATGTTTCCTCTTCCTCTTCTTACTGTCAAAATTTGCTGTGTTATGTAATACTATGATTATTTATTGTAACATATTGCCATTATATTTCTGTTAGCTAATATTTATTGTGCATCTATTATGTGACCAACACTGTTCTAAATATTTTACACACTACATCTTATTTAAGCCTCACAAACAATTTGCAGAAGGGTAATAGTATGGTTATCTCTATTTAGTGGATGTGGACAGTAAGCTCAGAGCATTAACCATTCTGGCTGCCCCTGTATGCATTAATGTTCGAGATCCTCTGGCCTAAAGCACTTTGGTGATCTAGAAGGGGAGAGATGACATGCAGCCAGGAGAATCAAAGTGAGAAGGTGAGAACTGAACTGGTTGGAGGAGAAGAGAGAGAAATATGGGAGAAAAACTTCCTAGGCAGAGGGAACAGCATGAGAGATGGCTCAGAGACAGAAAAGTACATACAGCAGTGAGTACAACAGTGCCTGGCATATAGGAGGACCTAGAAATGCTTGTTGAATTGCTAGTTTGACCTCAGCAAGTGGGTCTCGGATGACAGTATGCAATATAGAAGCAGTTACACGAGCGGAAGGAAGGGGCAAAAGCCCCTGCTATACGTGCCAGTCCCTCATCTAATTTTCTGAACAATCCAGTGGAGTAGCTTTCCTGTCTCCACTTTACAGGCAAGAAAACAGAGTTTCAGAGAAGTGGCTTGTCTGAGGAAGGTCAAAAGGCTAGAGAGTGGTAGAATCTGTGTTCAGGCCCAGCTCTGCCTGGCTCCACAGCTCTCTGTCCATCCTACTCGCCACGCTGAGGAGGTAGGACCTGCCTCCCACTTCTGGGCTTCAGGAGCTCCCTTCCAGGCTGACACAGTCTGGCTCAGACCTGCCTGGATTGATGACACTTGTCTTCTTTAAGAAGCTATGGTTTTCCACCCTCTTGCCATTTTCTGCATGAGATGCAGCAGTGCCAAGGTTCTGGGTACCCGTCATCACAAGGGAGAAGGCTACAAGATGCCTTTGGGCAGGGAAGGAAGCACCCAGCTTTGAAGCACAGCTGAAGTCAGCAGGGAAAGTGCTGTGTTGCACCCAAGTGAAGCCCCAGATGGGGCCTCCAGTGAGATCACACCCAGCCTCCCCGGCTGTCAATGCAACATTTGCTCCCAACATATTGGCCTGAGAATGTTTCAGATCCACACCCCCAAATCCAGATGTGCTTGTGTCATGAACTCTATACACTCTGCTAGAAATTACTGAGGTCTGAAAAAGGAAATTAAGTACTCACTCAGGCACACACGGACCAGTGACCTGAAATATTCTGTGCACGGGCAAGGTTTGGGGTGCTCACATTTGGGACCCTGAATACCAGCTTCCACCCACCTACTGGCCCTCACCAGAGGTCATATGTAAAGGGATTGATGTTTGCTGTCCGTTGAGTGCCAGTGAAAAGTTTATGGATATGGAAATGGTCCTTTGCACAATGGCCAGGCGCTGCTTTGTTTTGAATATTAGCAGATTGGTTGGAACCTCAATGCAGTTTCCAAGCACTGCACTTCCAACAGGAGAGAAATCACGGATCAGGTCAACAAAGGAGTACTGCATTTCAGCCCTGGCTACACATATGGGTCACTTGGGAAGCCTGGAAAACACCAGTGATTCAGCTCCAGTTGGAAGATCTGGACATGGGTCCCCAGCAACCGTATTTTATTTAAAGTTCCCCAGTTGATTCCATTCCACAGCTACTGCTGAGAACCTCTACTGTGGAATATATCCTCCTGGACTGCTACAAAGCACCCACAAACAGGGTAGGAAGATGAGAGAGGGGTGTAGGGGTCAAGGTCATTGCCTTTACCTCAGACAGTTGCAGGTAACTCTCAGCTCTTTCACAGACTAACCTGTCTCTCTGGACAAGGCATTTAATCTTTATGAACCTGTTTCTTCATCTGTCAGTGGGGATAATGATACTTGATTGGGCTTGAGAATGCTTAAATAAGAACATTTTGGTAAAGTGCTTTGCATGGTGCCTGACCATGTAGGACCATTGTAGGGATTCAGCCAATAGTAACCATGACTGTTACAGTTACTGCCACTAGAGGTGTGTGTCTGAAAAACACAGTCCTTGAGAAGAACACTCCATGGGACAGTGGTCACATTTCTGAAGAGCCGAGAGAAACCCAAATTAGTCACCACAAACTCACCCTGAACTTTCTGCACACATTAAGCAATGTCTCAGGCACTAACTTATGGAAGCTGCAAGTGGAAGGACCTAGAAGCTGTCTCCGTGCCTTTCCTAGCATCGTAAGAGAAGCTGAAATCCCATGAGTTCTCTAAAAACAGTCACTTCTGGCAATGCTCACGGCTCCGTAATTGACTACGCTAAATATGATTCCTGATGCCCCCAAAGTCAGCTGTTATCTGATCACAACTTGGCAAATATTATGAAAGTTGTGGTTTCGTTACCGCAAAAATATCAGTGCTAACTTTTTCATTTATGCGAGAAGTAGCCAGAAAATCTCTGTGGTGAGAACTTGAAAGCAATTACATCCTTGTTATTTAGAGGTTTGGCCAGATGTCAAGGGAATTTATAACCAAACCACTACTTTGGTGGTGTTTTGTCCCCCAAAGTAATCCAAAAATTAATGTACCAGAAGGAAATAATATGTTTGTATAGTACATTGTGACAGCTGAGGCTTTGCTCTTAGAGGAAATACCATGGAAATTCCTTTATCAATATAGAGGAATAGTGCATTTGGGAGTATTTTTTGACTTGGGGTAATAGGTTTTTCTTTGGTCAATGATATTTCTGAAATGGCAGACAGCTCAGAAAAAATTGGGAAGATACTATATGTCCCTGTATGTGTGTGTGTGTGTGTGTGTGTGTGTGTGTGTGTGTGTGTGTAGAGAGAGATGATAGATAGATAGATAGATATAGATAAAATTGATAAACAGATATCCATACCAAAAATTAATTAACATGCTGACATCAAAAAGAATAAATTGCTCCAAAACTCACCATAGCAGCCTTCTGTTGTATAAAACCTCTGGGAGACAGAAGAAAGTTTGGCCTGTTCAAGTCCACTTTGATGCACCTGCTGGACTGAGCCCAGTGAAGAAGAATTGCCCAGGTGGTTCTGGAAATGACCCAGGTGACAGTTATTTCTAGAACCTATGGGAACCCCAGTACACTGGACAGGAGAGCTTGTCCATAAAGATGATTTCTTGAACAGCAGGGCCAGAGGCTGATGAGATTTCTGCTAAACTCAAGCAGTTCGGCTTGCTTTTCTCACATCAGTTTGGTCATTTGTCCACAATCTGTTGGACACATTAGCTATGTGATATAGACAAATGGAGGCTTTCTTCAAAGATTTATTTTTTATTTTTAAAACCTTGACAAGCTACGTAAAAGCAAAGTTGTATGCAAGAGATATTCATTCCTTTCTTTTTCTTAATTATGAAGTATTGGAAACAACCAAACTCTAAGAGATTGCTGTTAAAGAAGATGGCTCTTTATGCATTAATCTTGAAAGGTGTTCCTGGGACTTCCTGATGGCGCAGTGGCTAAGAATCCGCCTACCAACGGAGGGGACACAGGTTCAATCCCTGGTCGGGGAAAATCCCACATGACGCGGAGCAACTAAGCCCGTGCGCCACAACTACTGAGCCTGCTCTATAGATCCCGTGCTCCACAACAAGAGAAGCCGCCGCCATGAGAAGCCTGTGCACCACAACAAAAAGTAGGCCCTGCTTGCCACAACTAGAGAAAGCCCGTGTACAGCAATGAAGACCCAACGCAGCCAAAAATAAATAAATAAATTTAACAAAAGAAAGGTGTTCCTCAAATAGAAAAGGAGTACTTCACAGAATAGTGTAGTTCTCTCTCTCTCTCTAACCTAATATATAGAATATTTTCCCACTTATACTGAAATATATATAGTTTCAGTATATCCACATATCCTTAAAAGTTCTAGAAGAATGATATGAACTAATCTTGAAAGGAATTTGGATCATGGAGGGAATTTCATTTTCTTCATATTGCTTAATTTTTTTTACAGTTTACTGTGCATTTTCAAAAATAATTTTTAGATAGCTGAATTTTCAAAAATGTATTTATTATTTATATATTTATTATTTTTGTCTGCGTTGAGTCTTCATTGCTGCACATGGGCTTTCTCTAGTTGCGGTGAGCGGGGGTACTCTTCGTTGCGGTGCGTGGGCTTCTCATTGCGGTGGCTTCTCTTGTTGCGGAGCACGGGCTCTAGGCATGCGGGCTTCAGTAGTTGTGGCTCGTGGGCTCTAGAGTGCAGGCTCAGCAGTTGTGGCACACGGGCTTAGCTGCTCCGTGGCATGTGGGATCCTCCCGGACTAGGGCTCGAACCCGTGTCCCTGCATTGGCAGGCGGATTCTTAACCACTGCGCCACCAGGGAAGCCCCATGCTAAATTTTTTTTTCAAAGAACAAAATGAAAAGGAATTTTTCATGTGCTGTGTCTTCCATTCCATCCGCTGGAGAACCATGAAGGAGACTGACAAAAACAAACCCAGCAAGATCATATCAGATCAGAGACTTTTCTGTTTTAGCCTTAGTTCTCCCTATTGATCAAGCGCTGCTTTGTTTAACATAAAACTTCGGTCCATCTCATGAATCTACATGAGAAATTCAGGCTCGAAACACTTCCTAATTTACGGTCACTGTGGGTGGCAGCAGAGAGACCATTAACTCGGTCTGTAGCTTGATGGAGTCCATGAAGAGCTAATTGATCCAAGCAAGCCAAGGTTCGCCTAAAAGCTCACTTCCTGGGGCATCTAGAGGACTCTGGAATGCCCTGGGCATTTTAATAAGAGCTGTCACTTGTTAACACTAAGTCCAAAATAGTGTGCTAAGCTATGTGCATCACCTTTCATCTTCACAAAACCTTCAGAGGTAGAGAGTATCATTCCCATTTTACAGAGGAAGAGACTGAGACCCATGGTGCTTAAGTAACTTGCCTAAAGTCACAGGCTAGCAAATGGCAAAGCCTGTACCTCTTTCTCCACCTGTCTGCCTCCATTTTCTAATTTCTAGGTTATTTGATGCAGGAAGTGAAATACTATCTACTTAATGACCGTGGAAATCTAATATCCCTCTGAAAGTCTTCAGTGTACCCAAAGACTTACTTATTCACCTGCAGTATCTGGCCCATCAGTAATTTTTCCCCTTGGTTTGTACAAATTACTGTAGCAATCAAGATGCATGCATCCCATTGTTCTCTGACATTTAGATATTACAAGCCTTGGATAGTTTTTAACCAAGGCAGCAAAATCCTTGCACAAATGAGTTCATTTCAGGGGGAAAAATCTGTTGGCAAGGAACAAACCATAACTTGTCAAAGGCATGCATATTACTTTTTGCTAAATTCATGCTTTCCCTTGTCAACCAATAGATGAGCATAAAGCTTTTCGTAACAATCACTTTGGTGGCTCACTAGCAATATCATTATGATATAATATCCTCTTCACAATAAAGAATAATTTAGAGATCTGGGGATGAGAATTTTAATGATGGTGCTTATAGGATATTGGCTTAAGTTTTTTCTGGGTTAGATTCTTAAATCCTTTCAAAAAGTAAAATTAAAGGATAATGAAGTAAGCACTTCAGTTATTTCTTGAACACCCATTATTCCCCTCCCCACTGTGTGCAGTCTAGTGGCTGGGGAGCTGATTCTATCTCCAGGGTTGGATTCTGAACAGTCCAAGCCAACTGCCAGGGGAACCCTTTGCCCTCTGGTTTAGGAACTCTCGTCTAACCCAATCAGGTCATGGCATTCCCCTGGTCCTGAATTGGTACTGCAATAAATGGTGGTCTCTTTTGGGCCAATAAAATGTGGTCTCTTTTGGGCCAATAAGTTATGTAGGGAAGGTGATGGGGGCTTCTGGGAAAAGTGTCCTTGTGCTTAGGTGAGAACCACAGGAAAGCCAGTCCCTGTCTGTGGATGCTGCCCTGCCTGGAATGCAAGGCCTGGAATGACTGCAGCCACCTCGAAACACCAACCAACACATTTTTTTTTTTTTTGAATTGAATTGAATTTATTTTTTTATACAGCAGGTTCTTATTAGTTATCTATTTTATACATATTAGTGTATATATGGTAATCCCAATCTCCCAATTCATCCCAGCACCACCACCCCACCCGTTTTTCCCCCTTGGTGTCCATACATTTGTTCTCTACATCTGTGTCTCTATTTCTGCCTTGCAAACTTGTTCATCTGTATCATTTTTCTAGATTCCACATATATGCATTGATATATGATATTTGTTTTTCTCTTTCTGACTTACTTCACTCTGTATGACAGTCTCTAGGTCCATCCATGTCTCTACAAATAACCCAATTTCATTCCTTTTTAAGGATGAGTAATATTCCACTGTATATATGTACCACACCTTCTTTATCCATTCGTCTGTCGATGGGCATTTAGGTTGCTTCCATGACCTGGCTATTGTAAATAGTGCTGCAATGAACATTGGGATGCATGTGTCTTTTTCAGTTATGGTTTTCTCTGGGTATATGCTCAGTAGTGGGATTGCTGGGTCACATGGTAACTCTATTTTTAGCTTTTTAAGGAACCTCCATACTGTTCTCCATAGTGGCTGTATCAATTTACATTCCTACCAACAGTGCAAGAGGGTATCCTTTTCTCCACACCCTCTCCGGCATTTGTTATTTGTAGATTTTCTGATGGTGCCCATTCTAACCAATGTGAAGTGAGGCCTCATTGTAGTTTTGATTTGCATTTCTCTAATAATTAGTGATGTTGAGCAGCTTTTCATGTGTTTCTTGGCCATCTGTATGTCTTCTTTGGAGAAATGTCTTATTTAGGTCTTCTGCCCATTTTGGGATTGTGTTGTTTGTTTTTTTAATATTGAGCTGCATGAGCCATTTATGTATTTTGAAGATTAATCCTTTGTTGATTCATTTGCAAATATTTTCTCCCATTCTGAGGGTTGTCTTTTCATCTTGTTTATAGGTTCCTTTGCTGTCAAAAGCTTTTAAGTTTCATTAGGGCCCATTTGTTTATTTTTGTTTTTATTTCCATTACTCTAGAAGGTGGGTCAAAAAAGATCTTGCTGTGATTTATGCCAAAGAGTGTTCTTCCTATGTTCTTCTCTAAGAGTTTTATAGTGTCTGGTCTTTTTTTTTTTTTGGTCTGGTCTTACATTTAAGGTCTTTAATCCATTTTGAGTTTATTTTACTGTATGGTGTTAGGGAGTGTTCTAATTTCATTATTTTACATGTAGCTGTCCAGTTTTCCCAGCACCACTTATTGAAGAGACTGTCTTTTTTCCATTGTATACCCTTGCCTCCCTTGTCATAAATCAGTTGACCATAGATGTGTGGGTTTATCGCTGGGATTTCTATCCTGTTCCATTGATCTATATTTCTGTTTTTGTGCCAGTACCATATTGTCTTGATTACTGTAGCTTTGTAGTATAGTCTGAAGTCAGGGCATCTGATTCATCCAGCTCCATTTTTTTCCCTCAAGATTGCTTTGGCTATTCGGGGTCTTCTGTGTCTCCATACACATTTTAAGATTTTTTGTTCTAGTTCTGTAAAAAATGTCATCGGTAATTTGATAGGGATTGCATTGAATCTGTAGATGGCTTTGGGTAGAATAGTCATTTTCACAATATTGATTCTTCCAATCCAAGAACATGGTATATCTCTCCATTTGTTTGTGTCATCTTTGATTTCTTTCATCAGTGTCTTATAGTTTTCTGAGTACAGGTTTTTAGCTCCTTAGGTAGGTTTATTCCTTGGTATTTTATTCTTTTTGTTGCAATGGTGAATGAGATTGTTTCCTCAATTTCTCTTTCTTATCTTTTGTTGTTAGTATATAGAAATGCAAGAGATTTCTGTGCATTAATTTTGTATCCTGCAACTTTACCAAATTCATTGATTAGCTCTAGTAGTTTTCTGGTGGCATCTTTAGGATTCTCTATGTATAGTATCATGTCATCTGCAAACAGTGACAGTTTTACTTCTTCTTTTCCAATTTGCATCCTTTTTGTTTCTTTTCCTTCTCTGATTGCCGTGGCTAGGACTTCCAAAACTATGTTGAATAATAGTGGTGAGAGTGGACATCCTTGTCTTCACCCTGATCTTAGAGGAAATGCTTTCAGTTTTTCACCATTGAGAATGATGTTTGCTGTGGGTTTCTCGTATATGGCCTTCATTATGTTGAGGTAGTTTCCCTCTATGCCCACTTTCTGGAGAGTTTTTATCATAAATGGGTGTTGAATTTTGTCAAAAGCTTTTTCTGCATCCACTGAGTTGATCATATGGTTTTTAATCTACAGTTTGTTAATATGGTGTATCACATTGATTGATTTGCATATATTGAAGAATCCTTGCAACTCTGGGATATATCCCATTTGATCGTGGTTTATGATCCTTTTAATGTGTTGTTAGATTCTGTTTGCTAGTATTTTGTTGAGGATTTTTGCATCTATATTCATCAGGGATATTGGTCTGTAATTTTCATTTTTTGTAGTATCTTTGACTGGTTTTGGTATAAGGGTGATGGTGTTGTAGAATGAGTTTGGGAATGTTCCTTCCTCTGCAATTTTTTGGAAGAGTTTGAGAAGTACAGGTGTAAGTTATTCTCTAAGTGTTTCATAGAATTCACCTCTGAAGCCATCTGGTCCTGGACTTTGTTTGTTGGAAGATTTTTTTTTTTTTTTTTTTTTTTTTTTTTTTTGCGGTATGCGGGCCTCTCACTGTTGTGGCCTCTCCTGTTACAGAGCACAGGCTCCGGACACGCAGGCTCAGCGGCCATGGCTCACGGGCCCAGCCGCTCCGCGGCATGTGGCATTTTCCCGGACCGGGGCACGAACCCATGTCCCCTGCATCGGCAGGCGGAGTCTCAACCACTGCGCCACCAGCAAAGCCCAGTTGGAAGATTTTTAATCACAGTTTCAGTTTCATTACTTGTGATTGGTCTGTTCATGTTTTCTATTTCTTCCTGCTTCAGTCTTGGAAGGTTATACCTTTCTAAGAATTAGTCCATTTCTTCCATGTTGTTCATTTTATTGGCATAGAGTTGCTTGTAGTAGTCTCTTATGATGCTTTGTATTTCTGTGGTGTCCATTGTAACTTCTCCTTTTTCATTTCTAATTTTATTGATTTGAGTCATCTCCCTCTTTTTCTTGATGAGTCTGGCTAAAGGTTTCTCAATTTTGTTTATCTTCTCAGAGAACCAGCTTTTAGTTTTATTGATCTTTGCTATTGTTTTCTTTGTTTCTGTTTCATTTATTTCTGCTCTGATCTTTATCATTTCTTTCCTTCTACTAACTTTGGGGTATTTTTGTTCTTCTTTCTCTAGTTCCTTTAGGTGTAAGGTTAGATTATTTATATGAGATTTTTCTTGTTTCTTGAGGGAGGATTTTATTGCTATAAACTTCCCTTTTAGAACTGCTTTTGTGACATCCCATAGGTTTTAGATGGTGGTGTTTTCATTGTCATTTGTCTCTAGGTATTTTTTGATTTCCTCTTTGATTTCTTCAGTGATCTCTTGTTTATTTAGTAACATATTGTTTAGACTCCATGTGTTTGTGTTTTTTACCTTTTTTTCCCTGTAACTGATTTCTAATCTCATAGCATTGTGGTCAGAAAAGATGCTTGATATGATTTTAATTTTTCTTAAATTTACCGAGACTTGATTTGTAACCTAAGGTGTGATCTATCTTGGAGAATGTTCCCTTTGCACTCAAGAAGAAAGTGTAATCTGCTGTTTTTGGATGGAATGTTCAATAAATATCAATTAAATCTACCTGGTCTATTGTATCATTTAAAGCTTGTGTTTCCTTATTAATTTTCTATCTGGATCATCTGTCCATTGGTGCAAGTGAGGTGTTAAAGTCCCCCACTATTATTGTGTTACCATTGATTTCCTCTTCTATAGCTGTTAGCAGTTGCCTTATGTATTGTGGTGCTCCTATGTTGGGTGCATATATAATTTTTATATCTTCTTCTTGGATGGATCTCTTGATCATTATGTAGTGTCCTTCCTGTCTCTTGTAACATTCTTTATTTTAAAGTCTATTTTATCTGATATGAGTATTGCTATTCCAGCTTTGATTTCAATTTGCATGGAATATCTTTTTCCATCCCCTCACTTTCAGCCTGTATGTGCCCTTAGGTCTGAAGTGGGTCTCTTGTAGACAGCATATATATGGGTCTTCTTTTTGTATCCATTCAGCAAGCCTGTGTCTTTTGGTTGGAGCATTTAATCCATTCACATTTAAGGTAATTATCAATATGTATGTTCCAGTGACCATTTTCTTTATTGTTTTGGTTTCTTTTTTTTTTTTTTTTGCGGTACGCGGGCCTCTCACTGCTGTGGCCCCTCCCGTTGCGGAGCACAGGCTCCGGACGTGCAGGCTCAGCAGCCACAGCTCACGGGCCCAGCCGCTCTGTGGCACGTGGGATCCTCCCGGACCGGGGCACAAACCCACGTCCCCTGCATTGGCAGGCAGACTCTCAACCACTGCACCACCAGGGAAGCCCTTGGGTTTGTTTTTGTTAGATCCTTTTCTTCTCTTGTGTTTCTCACTTAGAGAAGTTCCTTTAGCATTTGCTGTGGAGCTGGTTTGGTGGTGCTGAATTCTCTTAGCTTTTGCTTGTGTTTAAAAGTTTTAATTTCTCCATTGAATCTAAATGAGATCCTTGCTGAGTAGAGTAATCTTGGTTGTAGGTTCTTCCCTTTCATAACTGTAAATATATTGTGCCAGTCCCTTCTGGCTTGTAGAGTTTCTGCTGAGAAATCAGCTGTTAACTTTATGTGAGTTCCCTCGTATGTTACTTGTCATTTTTCCCTTGTTGCTTTTAATAATTTTTCTTTGTTTCTAATTTTTGTCAATTTGATTACTATGTGTCTCAGTGTATTTCTCCTAGGGTTTATCCTGCCTGGGACTCTCTGTTTTCTTGGACTTGGGTGGCTATTTCCTTTCCCATGTTAGGGAAGTTTTCAACTACAATCTCTTCAAATATTTTCTCAGGTCTTTTCGCTCTCTCTTCTCCTTCTTGGACCCCTATAATGTGAACATTGGTACATTTAATGTTGTCCCAGAGGTCTCTTAGGCTGTCTTCATTTCTTTTCATTCTTTATTCTGTTCCATGGCAGTGAATTCCCCCATTCTGTCTTCCAGGTCACTGGAAGACCTTTGAGATCCATTCTTCTGCCTCAGTTATTCTGCTACTGATTCCTTCTAGTGTATTTTTCATTTCAGTTATTGTACTGTTCATCTCTGTTTGTTTGTTCTTTAATTTTTCTAGGTGTTCATTCTTTAATTCTTCTAGGCCTTTGTTAAACATTTCTTGCGTCTTCTCGATCTTTGCCTCCATTCTTTTTCTGAGGTCCTGGATCATGTTCATTACCATTATTCTGAATTCTTTTTCTGGAAGATTGCCTGTCTCCACTTCATTTAGTTTTTTTTCTGGGGTTTTATCTTGTTCCTTCATCTAGTACATAGTCCTCTGCCTTTTCATTTTGTCTGTCTTTCTGTGAATGTGGGTTTTGTTCCACAGGCTGCAGGATTGTAGTTCTTCTCGCTTCTTCTGTCTCCAACACATTTTCTTATTGTGGAAGCTACTTTGAGTTAATATCTCTGTAACTTAAGCATCCTATATTCGTCATCTCAGGCTGCTGTAAGAAAACACCATAGACTGGGTGGCTTCAAAAATAGAAATTAATTTTTTCACACCTCTGGAGGCTGAGAAGTCCAAGGTCAAGGTGCTGGCTGATTCAGTTCCTGGTGAGGGCTCTCTTCCTGGCTGTGAGATAGCTGCCTTCTCGTCCCCACATGGCAGAGAGACACGGGGGTTGGGAAGCAAGCTCTCAGGGGGTTCTTTTTATAAGGGCTTTAATCCCATTATGAGAGTCCTATTCTTATGACCTCATCTAACCCTAATTACCCTCCCAAAGGCTGCATCTCCAGATACCATCACATTGGGGTTTAGGACTTCAATGTATGAATGGAAGGGGGCGGGGGAGAGACAAAAACATTCAGTCCATAACACATCCTAAACAATACCAGCCACAACCATTTCTTTGACCTAATTCTCATTTTATCATGATAGTGTCTCAAAAGATTTCAATAGAACCTTCTCTTCAGAGATAAGACCATCATCAACCATTCTACTCCATGGACTAGGAAACAGACCTAGTTTAAATCATCTGCTCCTAAAGAGCAGATGATTTAAACTTGCCCAGAAACATGACCCTGTTTGGCTTTCAGCTTTCTTGCTTTCTGCATAAGAATGTCTAATTTACAGTCACCAGATATATCCAATAGTGTTTCCAAAATATTGGCAGCCCACTCAGAAGAGTATATTATGTACTGATCTCTGTTGCTACAGCTAAGCCTAAATTAAGGCCAAAAGTCATGCAACCTTCTACCCTGGGCCTGTTGATGGAAAGGAATTCTAATACTGAAACCTTGTTTCAGGGGGCAAACATAAGGCAATTTTGTTTTTGTAGATCTTGATAGAGTTATCAGCATTAAAGTGATCTCCCTTTCTTTTATTTGGTAATATACATGTACCCAGGTAGAATCCATGTCTCCAGGTGTTCTGCAGGTCAATGTGTCCATGTGATGAAATTCTTACCAATAGGATTAAGAAGTGATAGGTGCAACTTTCAGATCACATCATTATTTATTTATTTTTTAAAATAAGTTTATTGATTATTTTATATTTATTTTTGGTTGCATTGGGTCTTTGTTGCTGCGTGCAGGCTTTCTCTAGTTGTGGTGAGTGGAGGCAACTGTTCATTGTGGTGTGCGGGCTTCTCACTGCAGTGGCTTCTCTTGTTGTGGAGCATGGGCTCTAGGCACGCAGGCTTCAGTAGTTGTGGCATGTGGGCTCAGTAGTTGTGGTGCACGGGCTTAGTTGCTCCGCGGCATGTGGGATATTCCCAGACCAGGGCTCGAACTCGTGTTTCCTGCATTGACAGGTGGATTCTTAACCACTGCGCCACCAGGGAAGTCCCCAGATCACATCTTTAAAAGGATGCTGCTAAAATCTTCATAACTGTTCAATCTGAGTGAAGTTATATACAGTTAATTTTTTCTACTTTATGTACATTTGAAAATTTTCAAAATTAATTTTTTAAAAAGAAATTGCTTATATTCCACTTCTTTCTGTGTCCTGTCAGCTGGGATGGAGAGGTGGTACTGAGCTAGCTTTGATCATGCGGCCCAGGGAGAGACCCTAGGGCACGGTGAAACAACTGGAAAGAAGGGACCTGGATCCTTAGGACACCTTGAGGGCAGAGCCACCTCCCGGAACAACAATTGGCTTGAAATTCCGCAGAAGAGACAAAAATTTCCAAACTATTTTCTATGTTAAAAAGTCATTGTTACTTAGGTCTCTAGTGAAGTTGAAAGATGAATATTCTAACTACTCATTCTCCAAGCCTCACCAACCTAGGAGCACAAATCGAATTTCATTGCAAATAATGTACAAATAGCTTTGTCCCCATTTGCTGCCACAGGACTGCGGCCAACAGTGATACCCGAGACTCCCCAGAAGCATCACATGTGTACAAACAAGATAGGTCAACTCTCCTGTCAGTAACCACATGTCCTCTGCTATTTCTTCCTGGTCGTCCTGCTCCCGGCTCCTTCCAATGGATACGGCTCCCTCCAGCCCACGGGAGGCACAGACCAGAGTTCTACAGGGTTCTTTTGCAAAATAGGAGAGAAAGCCCCCTTCCCTCCTATGTGTTAAATTCTATGAGGCGGCCCCACAGCAGCGCTGCTCAAGCCCCAACGCACACCAGAATGCTTCCTTCCAGCCTAGCTGTCCTCCTTGGTTCTAGGGCTTATATTCAATGGTGCACAGAGGACAAAGCCAGTTGAGAGATTCCCTCCAAGCTCTACTTTGCACCTTCCCTATGCTGACTCAGGCTTTGCCAATGGGTCAAGCTTGTCCGGCGCATTCCTTCTTCCCTAAGATGCATTCTCTCCCCAGAAGGCCACTCATTTCTTTTGCACAGAAATCTTCAGCAGGGCCCACCCCAGTTTACTAGGCGTACCCAGAACCCCTGCCTCTAAAGCCAAAGAAACACGGAAGATAGAGTGTTTTCCTAGTAGAAGGAAGAACGAGCAAGAATCAAGGAGGGTTTGAATAATAAAAAAGGATGTTGCCTCGAACACGACTCCCAGGTGAAGTTCCAAGAAAAAAGTTCTGTGGTCAAATTACTTTTGAAAACACAAATACTGTAATTCCTCTTCTCCCACACCTACTAGCCCTTTAGCATATTAGCACATTAACGTTTCCACAAGCCCTACAATAAACCTGTTTATTTTTTTATTTTTTATGGTACACGGGCCTCTCACTGTTGTGGCCTCTCCCGTTGCAGAGCGCAGGCTCCGGACGCGCAGGCTCAGCGGCCATGGCTCACGGGCCCAGCCGCTCTGTGGCATGTGGGATCTTCCCGGACCGGGGCACGAACCTGTGTCCCCTGCATCAGCAGGCAGACTCTCAACCACTGCGCCACCAGGGAAGCCCCACCTGTTTATTTTTGTTTAATCCACTATGTCTTAGGCACATTCCATCCGAGAGCCTTCCCCCCCACCCCCAGCCCCTGCAATACCCACTAACGTTCTGGGAACACCCTTGGGAAAGTTGCAGTTGAAAGCTGGAGCCCTCACCCCCTTCAGCTTTCTATAATGGGACTTTGAGGATGAGAGAGAGGGGTGTGTGTACCAGCGTGTGTTATGCTGTCACTTGGGGTGTCAATGGCTGCTTTCAGTAGCAGCATTAATGTGACAGCTCTGAGTGGCTTATTCCTCCAAGTGGAGAAGTATGGGAAACACTGAGCTATTTCCCCTGTAGCATGCCAGGCTTCCATTACCAAGAAAGTTGCCAGGGTAAGCATTGGCACGGACAGTCCAGCAGATAGAATTGCTCCTTTTGGGAACTGAGGAATTCACTCCCACTCTGAGGTTGGCTCGGGTACATGCCTCTCCCAGCTGGTCCCTATGAAGGAATCTCAGCTTCCAGAGTGTCTGAGCTGCTTGAGAGATACAAGAATCTCAGAGACCCAGAGAAGCTGTCTTTGAAACAATGCAAATCTCTGTTAAAGGCACTCCATTTGAAAAGCTCCTGAACCTCAGAGCTCTCACTGAAGAGGCTGTTGAAGCCAGAAACTGCGGGTGGATCATGCAGGAAGAATTTCCACGGCTCACATGCCTGAATTTGGCCACGAAATATGAACACTCTGCTACACAATAGAGGCACAAGGGTTTTCTGGGCAGAAAGAATAATGCAAAGAGCAAAGCAAACGCTGGCAAAAGCAAGTGCTTTGTCCCCTGGGCGTAATAGATCTCCCGAGACATGTGATTCTAAAGAAAGCTTAATTAAATTTAATGGACAAACCTCTCCATGCTAGGAGGCAGTTTAATGTGGTATTTCGGTTCTGGGTGGACAAAAATCAGTCTTCCTTGCGTCGCTGCTCTCTCCTTTAAATGAAACAAACTTCCTGATTAGCGTCATAACTCTCAGGACTGCCCGTGTCCTCCGAGCTTCTGATAACCTCTGTGGGACACCTGAGGGGGGCTGCTCACTGGAGCTGCAGGACACAGGCCACATGTGACAGGAGGGAACTCTCCGTGTGAAGGATAGCGGTGTCTTGACCATCTAGGTGCCTCCAGTGTCTGGCACAGGGCCCGGTGCGAAGGATATTTGAAGAATGAATGAAAGGAAGGAAGGAAGAGTGGGAGGGAAGGACAGAGAGAAGGAAGGAAAGAAAATAAATCGACTAAGAAAGGCTATAGCTAGAAAGAGTGTTGCAGGCATAGCCCAGTGAGAGAGCAGAAAGGATCGGATGTGTTTGTTTAGAAGACAGCACTAACAGAAGCTCAGGGCTCCTGTTTTAATCCAGGTCATTCTTCTCCCCATCGCCTACTCCCCTCCCATGTCCCACAGTCGCCCCCCCCACCCCTTACTCAGGAGAAACTGACTATACCCCCAGGTGGGTCTGGCTGGCTGAGAGTAATTCCAGCCTCTTGCAAGTGATTGGTTCAGGAACGATTGTGTGAGTCATTGGGGTCAGTGGGGTGCAAAGAAAGTTTGCTAGGGATTTCTGGGAGTTGTCCTGTCCTGGGAGAGCTCCCCAAAGTGATTTTCTTTCTTCTTTTGAGGCCCAGAAAGATTGCTACTATCCTGCTACTGGCCTGAGGATGAGGCCAACACATGGGAGACAGTGTGATCAAGAGAGTAACCCGAGGTAGATGCCACTGGGTGAAATATCCCTTGAAGCCCATCTGATTCCTAGACTTCAAGTTTGAGAGTCAGTCAACAACCTTGTCTTTCTGACCACTTTGAGCTGCATGTTTGGTTACCTGCAGCCAAAAGTATCCTAACTCATTTGCCCTTAATGATGACTGCTCTTTGAAGCAAGCCAAGGAGCCATCTCTTCTCCAATGCAGGCTTGAAGTCAGGAAGGGAAGAAATGGAGGAAGTTGGAAATTACAACCATGTTAGCAGTGAGTAGCCTCTCCCACCCCGAGCCCACCGCTACAAGCACGCCGGGCCCTGTGATGGGTTTCCACTGGCCAAACTTCACCTTTTGTGATTGCTACTCACATCAAGAGACTTGAAAAAAAGAAGATCTTCAGAGAACTATTCTTGGCATGGCTTCTAATTGACTGTGTGACCTTGAGCAAGACACTTAACCTCTCTGAGCCTTAATCTGCCTCAATCCATGCCAAATGGATTAAATGAAGATTCCTATCTCATATAATTTTTTCACAGAACCTGTGGGAAGATCAAATGTAAAGTAATTCTGAAGGGCTGCGAATCACAATGAGATGTTATTATTATCTTTACCGGATCAGTTTTTTTATTTCTTATCTCTCTAGTCTCTCCCCTGGACAACATTAATATCTGATAACTTAAGTCTACATTTAACTTCATCATACAGTATTGACTCCATTTCAACTGTTCTATCTATTATTTCTACCAGTCTACTTCCAAATGGATTTGGGGTAACTTATAATAAAAGGCCAAATACACTAGGACAATTAAATAAGAGTGCAAGGATAAGAGTCAAGTAAGGAAGGTGGAGAAAATCTGAACAAAGAGCTACTGTGACTGAGCCCCAAAATTTAGTTCTGAGCTTCCTGAGAGCCAAAGCAAAAAGTAGAACTTGTTTTTAAAGCCAATATCATGCAATGCACTATACCAGGCACTGTGAAAACTACAAACATGAATGAGACATGGCTCCTGCCCTCAAAGATTTTACAAAATAATAAGGGGGAAAAATCCATCAATAATAGTAGTAATATGAGGTGTTATTAAATAATACAAGCATTAGTAATTATCATCTAGAGAAAATTCATGGCAACAGTGAGAGCAGAGAGATTCATTCTAGCTCTGGGAAAAGAACTGATGGAAGAAAGGATATTTAAACTGGACTTTAGGTGGGGTTGGGATCTGATCATCGGAGATTGGTGGAAGGGCATTATGGCATGAGTGAGGTACCTGAATACATCATATTTAAGAAAAGGTAAGTAATGTACTTGGTCTAGAGTGTACTAGGATGCATGCGTTCGTGTGTGCGTGTTTGCGCACATGTGCACACTCATGTCCATATGTGTCCACTAGGTAGAGGAGTAGATAAAGTTGGAGAGGGAGATTATGGTCCATCCTAACAGTCCTTGAATACTGTGCTCAGGACTTTTGAACTTTATTCTGTAGGAAATGAAGAAATGTCACTGAGAGTTTTAGTACAAAAGGAAAGTGACGTGATCATAGTTGTTCTCCAAATAATACATTTTTGGTCGTATTTTTCCCCCAGAGATCAAAATTGAAAGTGTGGGTCTGCTGTGAGCTAGTATATTTCCATCAGAAACTTATCCTTCCCCAGTGCCATTCTGTGTTCACTTGACAATTTTTCATTACATCGATTCTAAGTCAGTTATTCCCAGAGAAAAACAGAAATTCATCATCCTTCCCTTTATGATTTTCTCCTTTGTCATCAAACACATCAGCAGGCATGAGTTTTATCATAATTCAATTCCTGCCTTCCGCCCACCTTAATTACATGCATTTCCACTTGATAATAATTCACTGGAGTGTTCAAGAAGATCGGGAAGTTAAACTTCTGTTTGCCTTGGCACCCCTTTGGGGAGAGTTCCTCTATCGGTGCAGAGGACAGGAAGATGTCTCACACTGCCTTTCCTGAAGCAAGAGACATGCTTTATGTCCTTGAAGTCTCAGAATTTACCCACCTAATGGAACCATGGAATTCAGCATTAGAGGAGGCTTTAGTGACCATTTGTTGGGATATAGTGAAGGAAGAAGCACTGATAAGCATTTCTTTACAGCAATCAGAACCAAAAACATTGCTTTCCCTTCCCCAAAACGTTAGCCTGAACTCCAATAATTTCCAATACGGAATAAGTGAATTGAAATTTGTTGATCCGTCACTCAGAATTAGAATCATAGAGTAAAGCTCAAGTTTTCCCCCTTTTTCCATGAATACTTAGCCTGCTACTCCTTAACTGAATGCACTACTTGAACCGCCATCAGATTTAAAGTTAGATAAGAGCCTCTAAAAAGCCTTCTCTGATTCCTGCAGGTTGGGTTGGAGGCCTGCCCTTCCTCTGTGCTCTCATATAACGGCTTGTGCATCTCCTTGCCATATGGCTCACATGCCGTATGGGGCATTTGAGGACTTATTGTGCATCATGAATTTTAGATATTTTATTTTATTCAGTCTTCCTAATGACCCTGTGAGGTAGATACTATTATTGTCCCCGCTTTAATGAAGAGGAAGATTAAGCAAAGCATGGTTAAGTGACTTGGCCAAGATCATACAGCCAGTAAGTACTGGAAGTAGAGTTTGACCTCAGATGGTCTGACTCCAAGCCTTGCTCTTACATTCTTTGATAGAACGTTATCATGATCTGTTTCTGTGTCTGCTGCCCTTCTGCTTCCTCCCTGACCCCACCCCCGGTGGGTGGAGGGGTGCGTTCCCTGGCGTGAGCTGGTTTTATCCACTCTCTTACCCCTATTGTCCATCATGTAGCGCAGCATAGAGCAAATGGCAGGTGCTCAACCAATGAAAAGTATCTCCTTGGGGTAACTCTTCCTGCCAGACTCACCGGTTTGCATAAAATCTATATTTTAATTCTGGTTGAAGACACATTACACCTTCAAGGGAGGCGGAAGAGGACTCCCTTGTATGTATCTCTATTAACTCAGAAATTCAGCCACAGACATCACTAACATACATCAGGTGACCCAACTGTGGGGCCATTTCCAAGAGAAGATTGCAAAGAGAAGTTGAAAAAGGAATATTTCTCTAAGCTTTCTCCCAAAGAAATATATCTGCAGTCAGATTGGACATGTACAGTTTTACTTTATTTTGTAAATAAAGGGGACCCATTTCTGAAACCATGTGTTCAAATCTGCACAAGCAAGGATGACTCCTTTTCTCCTCCTCCATTGCCCTGCACTGCTCTCCACCCAGCCAGCAGGGGCACGGGCTTGGGATCAGGCCCACTCTCATGGATGAATCCATAGGAAACTCTGGCCAGCACTTTCTTCCTGTTTTGCCTGGAGATTCTCATCAGTTGCACCCTAAGCTGGTGCCAGGGACCAGACATAATTCTGACACATGTATTGAGGCTCTGACACAGGCTGAGGCTTCAAGGAAACATCTGAGCTCAGAAGGCAACTGGCTTCTTGGATCTGAGATACAGGAAAGACAACTGCAGAACGAATTGTCTTCTGAAGAAGACGGTTAATGACACTGAGCATCTCAGAAGTGCAGTCAGACCCAAGGGAGCCGGGCAGAGTCTCACCCCCCCTGCCTCTCCCCAGGATGCCCGGGCACTTTCCTTGCAGACGTGTCCCTCCTGCAGCGGGGGCTTTTTTATTTCTATATAGTTAGCAGGAAACTACGTGATCGTTTCAAAGATCAGAGCAGGATTTCTCTCAGGAAGAGAGGGGTGGTTAGGTCTCGAGGATGAGATCCTCTGGGCAGGGCGGGAGTGGATAGGGAGTGCATTGGGAAGCAGGGCTAAGAGAGGACCACAGAGTGTGGTCTAAGTGATAAACAGGAAGTCGGGAGGGAGAAGCAAGACAGATGAGGGAAGGGAGATGGAGATCAACACAGCAATAGAAGTGGGTTCTCCTTCTAGAACTTCCCTATAGCGGGAACATGCAAAGGGCTTTTACCAACATTGCCCAGAGTTCCATCCTAAATTATTTGCGGAGCGTGAAGTCATTCCCTTCAGTGCCTCAAGCCTTCAGGAGGTACTTGCTACCTCTCTAACCTTGGACCAGAAGCACTCTGGGGAAGAAAGAAGTTGGGATGATACCCAATGTGGTGATCCAGAGCAGAAAAAAAGGTGGTTTATGTGAAAAGCAAAACAGAGAGGGGCTGTAGAATTTAGCAAAATCAGGAATTCAGATCAGAGGCGACTGGAAAATCCGTGTCATCCCAAGCCTCTCTCCCCGCCTCGCGTTTCCCTCCATAAGCTGAAGGAGAGATCAAGACAAAAAATCTCAAAGGCCAGCATGCCCCTGGCGGGCTGGATGATTTGGGAGTATCTGTGTAGCTGCCATTTGAATTCAACATGCATGTTATGATTCTTTAAAATGCTATGGTAATATTTTTCCTTTTAAATATAATATAATTTTTCTGGGAATACAATAATTTTGACCCCTCTTTAGAATTCCAAAAAGCCCAAGGGAGGATGGATGGGAAGTGCATTTGTAGCTTTTTTTTTTTTCCTCTAAAAGAAGATTCAATATTTTAAAATAAAAAACTCTTAGGAAAATCTTGGTTTGGTTCCAATGCTTTGGAACAGGGATTCACTATTAGTGAATCACTGTAAGCTATGACGCATTCAGTGATTTACCAGTCAGCTTAAATCAATTCTGATTCATTTCACCTCTTCACTTGTGTGTGCAGTGGGGGGAACAGAGGGCATAAAACCAGTGTTGATAAACAGAACAGCCAGTGTTCCTATCCAGGAGAAATACTGCCACCACATAAGCGTTCTGGGTGAGGGTCTTTCCGTCCTCAGCCCCCTCTGCCATGTGGGATGTGCTTGTCTTTTGATGCTTGTTTTGATACTCTGGTTTCTTCTTCTGCATCTATGTTCTCCATGTGTTTGGGTGGAGATGAGCTTTAATGAAGAGAGGCCAGGAAATACGGGGTTTGAGGAAGAAAGCAAACACCTGAAGTCATTTCTTAGAGTTCAGTTGTTTGTGAAACTTTAAGATAAATGAAAAAATACATGATTTTCAGGAGCTGGGCCTTCCTTTCCCTCCAAGGCCCCTGAACACACACACATACACACACACACAATCGTCCACTAGCAGATTCCCACTAGGCTATTTGAAGCCCTCTGGTGACTGCTGGAACTCTGCATGGCTGAGGTTGGGGCAGACAAGAGATGAGACACAATAAGCATTTCAAAAACCATCTCACAGTTGTGATCATCAATGTGTAATATGAGCTGGGGGTTAGTTAAATAAAATGTGAAAGCCGTATTAATGACCCTTGTGGCCGTCCAACATAGCATTTCATTTTCCTTTCCAAGGAGGCAGAGAGTAGGGCCGGCAAATAAATTATAGATGAAACCCCCATCATATGTTTATAAATACACTAACATTAGCATTTTACTTGCTCATAAATCTGCAGCAAACACTCAGGCACAAGATAGAACGCCCTGTAAAACAATGATATATTCTCGGTTCGCAGGCATCGACTAGTGGGCCATTCACTGCTGGTGCCGTTCTTCAAACACACTCCCTTTGCTCCTGCCCCCTCATTTAAAATCCATTTTAATTTAAAGATGCGCAAGGCAGTGCTCGTGGTACATTTAGTCGTCCTAGTTATACATCATGGAGCAAGGAAAAGAAAATTGTTTCATCTAGAGATACGGTTCAATGTGGTCACCACTGAACAGTGGAGTAATTACCATATCAGGCCCACTCAAAATGCACTCAGGGTGTTCCGTGACCTATCATTTGCTAATCTGCATAGTGAAGTATAGCTTCATAACTATAAATTGCTGACTTAATTAAAACCAGGACCTTTCTGTCATTTAATTACAGGGAGAAAGGTTATTGCTTAAATGCAATTTTCCAAATGTGATTTCTTAACAGTTATTAACTGCTTCACCATCATTTATTGTTTCAGATTTTTCAATTTGAAAATACTCCCCGTGACAGAAGTAATGACTTCATGAAAAACTCAATCTAGAGGGAGGCCAGCCAGCCCATTTGTTTCTCATAAGTGGAGCCGACAGGATACTGGAAAATGTCACCGAAGGATCCTGGGATGGCTCTCACTTTCAGAGAGTAATTAAAACCTAAAAGGTTGTATCAGAAATGAGGCGAGGTTGTTTGTGGACATTTGAAAGGTGGTCCCTCCCTTCCATCCTAGCTGATGCGTGTCTTTGCCTCATAAAAGTGGTGGTGGTAGGGAGGTGGGCCGGACTGTGCTGAGGACAGCAAGGAACAGTGGGAGCCTCAAGGGGACCAAAGACAGCACGTGGGTCAGTCAGCTACTAGGCACTGATCCGAATGTGTACGTGCTCTTTGTAGCATCCCAGCAGCTAGGACTGCTGCTGCTGCAGAATGAGAACCAGAAGTTTAGATGTGGTAGGTAGCCAGCCACGCAATGAAGAGGAGTCCAGGTTTTCCTTCATCTTAATGGTCGTGTCTTCTCTTTTACTCCACGTTTTAATGTGTAGCCCGGGGGTTACGCAGGTAAAGAGGAGTGACAGGTGAAGTTGGCCAACCCAGGTAACCTGGACAATTGTGCATCCCCAAAGCACTTCTTCAAGAACAGGGGATTCAGTTATCGTCTTAATGCTCATGTACAATAAATGGAGATTTGTGAAGCCGATAAACTCAACCCTTCACTTCCTATTGTAGTTCATCCCCAGAAGGACCAGGAATTTAGCTGTGATGGCAAATCTGGTTTCTTCCCTCGACTCTGACAGCTCCATGCTAGAAAGTTTACAAAACAAACATGCTTTCTGCCCGAAGGGATCTGAATGTCTTGTTTATAGGCTGAGAATTCCCTTAAATTTTACTTTCACTTTAGAAGAGGGTTAAAGTTAAAATTGCTATGACGAAGTAGTAAAATTTCATCTCATTTCTATACATTTTAGCTGCTTCTTTTGGCTTTATTCATTGCGGCAGATACACAAAACTGACTAATGAGGATTTCATAAAATCTTAATCAGATTATTAATAATCCCTTATGTTCTCCGTCAGCATTGTGCTTTGCAGTTTTCACAGTATCTTCATACACTTTACCAATTTCAGTTCAATTAAGCAAATATTTTAGTAACACCTATATTTAAAAGGCATGGCTCCTGCCCACATTCAATCAGGGGAAGTCATTTGATCCTTAATCTAATTTTGTAACGTGGCAAGGAAGGTGCTTTAAACAAGGCTACACCGCACCTTCCTCCCACCACATACTTTTTTTTTGCAAGAAACAGGAACACACTCAAACTTGATCAAAGTGAGTAAAAGTAAAGTTCAGCATAGACATCTAGAAACCTCAAGGAATCCAAGGACAGCAACCGAAGTATAAACAGGTTTCAAATGAACCGGCCTGGGAAAGCTGAGATCCAAGGCTACTTTGCCTCTAGAGGCCACGTGATCTCCATTTTTCTCTGTTTCTCTATGGGTTTCTGCTCCTACTTTTCTCTCTGGACCAGCTCCCCTCCTTCCTCGTTTCATACGTGGTCCAACACGGCAGCCATCATGACTCCTCAGCTCTGCTACGTACCACCAATTGCCAATATCTGCCTCTCTTAGGTCTAATTTCTGGAAGAGGTAACCTGCTTGCCTGAATGTTGACCCATTTAAAATATGGCAAATCATGACTCACTGGCTAGCTGGGCCTTTGGATAGGAAAAGCAATGATACACATATATAGAATAGAAGCTCAAAAATTATTATCTTTATTTGAGAGCTAAGGAAACTAAACCTCAGAGAGGTTAAGCAACCTGCCAAGGTCCACACGGCATTTAGGCAACAGTCACATCTGTATTCTCTCCCCGTCAGTGCCTCTTCCAGGGGCTAAAAATAGTGAACTCATTTAAATAACAGATTACTATCATGCATATATATATACAAATATAGGGTTTTTTTTATTTGTTATGTTTCATTTTAGCAATTAACACTAACTTTTTCCCCCTAACGATTGTCAAGAGTACAAATCTTCTAGTTAAAGGAGAAATTCTGTCCTTTTAAAGTGAGGAAATAATTATTTCTTTTAAACAACTAAAGCTCTCCTTTGTACCTTATTAGCCAATCTATTGACTATTAATATCACTTATTCAGAAAGTTGGTGGAGGAAGTAACAATGACTAATACACATTCAAGATTCTCATTTGGAAGTGGAACACTACATTTTTTAACACACAAAATGCGCAACAGAGACAGAGCTCATTTCATTCTTGCCGTGATTGCTTTATGTGGAAGCCTTGTATTTTGGTCTGAAAATCTGGTTCTATCGTGGATGGAATCCAGAAGTGCCCCAGATGACTTACTTTGAATCTGGGCAGAGGAACAGACTCAAACCCCCTTCCCACCATCACCACCAGCACCAGAAAAATGAGGCAGGCGATTTTGAGGAAACACTCTCCTAAATTTTACGAAATGACTGGTTATTGTAAAACATCGTCCACGACGGACTATGCGATATACAAAGAAGCGAGGGAAGACAATTCCTGGATGTGTGAGCTACTGGGTCTTTTTTGTTTGTTTTTAATAGGTACCTTTGGGCCATCACATTATGGCTTTATAGCAGGAACCACAACCACTGCAAGCCACAAACCAAGCCTCACACATGTAGGTCATTTCTGTGTAGATCCTGCAATTGCAAGATTGTCTGCTCAGTCAAACCTGCTGCACTTAGACAACTATTCTGATTCTGGACGTTTTCCCCCGACATGTCAGTCTGGTGTGTGTGTGTGTGTGTGTGTTGTTGCTGTTGCTGTTGTTGTAACTTTATTGAGATATTATTCACAAATTCTTAAAATTCAATCACTTTTGGTATATTCATGGAATTATGCAACCAACAACGCAATCCATTTTAGAACACTTTCACCCCCTGAAAAGAAACCTTGCACCACTTAGCAGTAATCTTCCAGCTCCCCTAATCCTAGGCAACCACAAATTTACTTTCTGTCTCTAAAGATTTGCCTATGCTGGACATTTCATACAAGTGTAATCATATAATATGTGCTCTTTTATGACTGGCTTCACACAGCAAAAGGCTCTCAAGCTACATCCCTGTTGTAGCATGTATCAGCTCTTCATTTCTTTTTATGGCTGAATAATATCCCACTGTATGCACATACCACACTTTATTTATCCATTCATCAGTCAGTGGACGTTTGGGTTGTTTCTACTTTTTGGCTATTATAAATAGTACTGCTGGGAACATTCGTGTGCAAGATTTTATATGAACATATGTTCTCAATTCTCTTGAGTGTATACCTAGGAATGAAAGGAATTACATTAAAAATACACAAGAAAATGTCTTGAAATCATTTTTCTGTAACTCCCTCCCTCTTTCTTTCTACCTCTTACTTACCCTCAAAGGTTTTCCCTTCCCTCACTCTAAGCATCCCGAAAGACTGCCTAAAACTCACAGCTCAAAGAGGCTCTTTACTCCCCTTCACGTTATCTTATCTATTCTGTTCACTTTTCCTTATCTGTTCTCTTCCTCTGGCCTGTAGTCCTCTGTCTTTCCAATTTAAATACCGCTGCCTTGCTGGCTTCTACGTTTTTCCTACCATTTTCCTTCATCTGCGTTAACATAGCAAAAAGCTGGGCCTGGTGCATGTGTGTGAGGGGGAAGGGTGCTGCTTCAGGGGGGCAGAGAGAGGTGGGGGATGGCAAGTGAGCCAAAAGCACTGCAGATACCATAATTAGGCTGCTTCCAGTCACTGTTAACATTGGGTTGTATCTAAACACAAATCCAATTCTGAAAAAATATCTTGAAAAAAATACAATACAAGGACTACCAAGGAGGAGAACTGCATAGCATGACCTCCAGCCAGGGTCCAAATGATTCCCTCCACTCATCTTTCTCAGCAGAACCAACGGAGCATGTCAGCTGCTCCCTGTGTGCTTCCTCTGCACCTTCCCACAAATCGCTGAATCCTTATATGTGAATGTCTTGAATCCTAAAATAATGGTGTTGGGCTAAGCCAGCTCTTCCATCTGAGAAGCCAATGATTCTATGAAATCTGTGTTCTTGACATTGTAAGTTCTTTAGAAGGGGAAATCCATACCCCGAGTGAGCTGAACGGTAGAAACTGTGCCTTTTCCAGGTCACCAGCAGGTAAGCCCTAAGTCTTCCGTCTAGGGCAGCAGAGAGAGGGATGGTGGAGCTTCCAGATCTGTGATCTCAGACAACACCTAATGCTTTCTCGTTGGGAGGATAACGTTAAGATTTTTATCTGCCCGACATCTCCCACCTGCCTAAACAGGTTGGCTCAGGGTCTGAGGGGCTGGGGGCTCGGCTTGGCAGTTCTCACTCTGGTCTCTCAGGTGGGTGCCGTCCAGCGGGCGTCTCTAAAGTATCCTCCTCCTTCTGGTGTCTGGGCTGAGAAGACCCCAATAGCCAGGAGCTGGCACAGCTGGGCACTCAGGCATCTCCCTCATTCTCTGTGTGGCCTCCCTGAGGGGCCTCTCCACACTGTGGCCTCATGGAAGCTGGACTCCTTACATTTAGCTGAAAATGCCCAGAGTAGGTGTTCTAAGAAAACCCAGCAGAAGACCCTCTACATGGAGTGCCCTCCTCTGCCCTTTATCCATCCAGGCAGTCACAGAGACCACCCAGGTGTAAGGAGAAGGGACCTAGATTCCCCCTCTTAATAGGAGGAGTGTCAAAGAATGTATGGACTCGTTTTAAAACTGCCTCATACCATAGATGAAATAGCCTCCCAAGCCCTCCATCACCTCACTTATAATTCTTTGCATAGTACGTAGTGCTAGCTGATATCTTTTCCTATTGGTTTGTTGTTTCTCTAACCCCCAAAAGAATGCAAAATTTTGAGAATAGCGGCCTCATGTGTCTTATTCACCACTGTATCCCCTGTGTTGAGTAGAGCAGTGCCTGACATTTAGTAGACAATAAATACTTATTAAATGAATGAATGAAAGATAAATGTTAAGGACTATTCTGAAGTAGACATCTCACCAAGATTGATATTTCTGGGTTCCATTTTGGATGAAGATGGACCCTCTCTTCTTCCTTTTTCTACTCTTCTCTTCACCTCCCTCCCTCCTCCCCTACAAAAACAGTTACAAATCCCTGCTGAGACAGTATCTCCAACCTGGAGTCCTTAGTAGAATTGTGATCCATTGGAGCCAACTTTCACTACCTCATTTTTCATGAGAACAAACACACCCAAACACACTAACTTCATCTTGTGGATATGAATATCCTTCATCCTTTGGATATTATACAACTCTGCACCCTGTTGATTTTACAGATCATAGATTGGTTTGGATCTGTTTCTTGTTCCCTGGATTTTTTGGTTTTGCTTTGTTTTTTTCTCAGCCAGATACGCTGAGACCTGGTCTATATCCATTTAGTGGAATGTATCAGTCTACCCTTCGCAACATTTCTGCCCCTGAGATTCTGCTAGAGACTTCACAAGCTCGAACGTTCTAACTACATGTCATGGGCACCATTGTCTCTTGTCACAATCCTAATTCTATGTTCTGATAATAAAACTTCATTAGTGTCTGCACCTCCTTTCCCTTACCTTTGAAATACTGTCTTCTGCTGAAATAACTAGCGATGCTCTGAGTCACATCAGTTGGCTGTCTGACAGCCTTTGTGAGTGAGCTAAACTGTGAGAAAATGAACATTTCTGACAATTTCCATTATCGTCAAGTGGAGATATTTACTTGTACAAATATTAAAGGTTATTTAAAGATGTAAACTGACTTCATTTCATTAGAGCTTTGTATAAGGTAATAATTTAAAACAACTACCCATACTCATTTGAATAAATTACCAATTCATTTTCTGAAAGAAAAATGCCACTTCTCCAGGCTGTGTTTTTAACTGCTTGCAATGGTGGAAGATGAAAATAAAAACCTATGAATATTTCAGAACAAGAACTGTTCAAATTCTCTTACTATTTAACATGAATCAGACAATAGGTTATTGTTCTGGAAACCAGATGAGACAGTGACATCAAAATGGATCTTAAAAAAGGGGGTAGGGCTTCCCTGGTGGCGCAGTGGTTGAGAGTCCGCCTGCCGATGCAGGGGACATGGGTTCGTGCCCCGGTCCGGGAGGATCCCACATGCCGCAGAGTGGCTGGGCCCATGAGCCATGGCCGCTGAGCCTGTGCGTCCGGAGCCTGTGCTCCGCAACGGGAGAGGCCACAACAGTGAGAGGCCCACGTACCACAAAAAAAAAAAAAAAAGGGGGTAGTAGAAATTGTGGTTACATCCTCCTGAATTTCAGTTCTAGGAATTCACCCAAATAAAAAATCAGGATGTGTGCAAATATTTATCTATAGGGATGTTCATCCCAGTGTTATATATAGTTGGAAAGAAAGGAAGGAAGGAAAGTGTATCCAAGACTATATTAGAGTACAGTCATATGATGGTCTGGAGCAAAAATGATTAAAAATGTTATTGTAAGAATAATTCATAATGACATGTGAAAATGTTCACTATATAAAAAGATGTAAAGGGAAACTACAAAGAATATATATCCTGGACTACCCTGGTGGTGCAGTGGTTAAGAATCTGCCTGCCACTGCAGGGGACACGGGTTCGATCCCTGGTCTGGAAAGATTCCCACATGCTGCGGAGCAACTAAGCCGGTGCCCCGCAGCTACTGAGCCTGCGCTCTAGAGTCCATGAGCCACAACTACTGAGCCCGCGTGCTGCGACTGCTGAAGTCCGCATGCCTAGAGCCATGCTCTGCAACAAGAGAAGCCACCGCAATAAGAAGACCACACACAACGAAAATTAGCCCCTGCTCACTGTGACTAGAGAAAGCTTGCGTGCAGCAGCAAAAACCCAATGCAGCCAAAAAAAAAAAGGAATATATATCCCATGATACCATTTATGAAAAGATAAACATCTATATTTGCAATGAAAAAAACTGAAAAGAAATAGATCAAAACAATAACTTGATAGTGGGATTATTGGTGATTTTCTTTCTTGTGCTTTTATAATGAGAAAAATACGAGTAATCCAGTATTATTCAACCATTTGCAACTTAGTCGTGTTGGAGGCATCATTATTCTTGCTTAGCTGGATCAGGTCCTGTTTTCTTCGAGTACAATAAGGAACATCCCTGGGTGATTCCGTGCATTAATGCTAGTGCTGTGGGTATTAGCTAAAGGAGACATGGAAGGAGTTGGTCAGATACCGGTACAGGAAGTTCTTTATGCTTCCAGGACTCGGCTCCTTGGCGTAGTCCTTCCCACCTATGACCTCCAATATTAAACAAGTTAAATAGTAATTGTTAAAGTGCTTCTTACAAAACTTTTAGAAGACCTTAACTTTTTTTTTTTTTTTTTTTTTGCGGTACGCGGGCCTCTCACTGCTATGGCCTCTCCCGTCACGGAGCACAGGCTCCGGACACGCAGGCTCAGCGGCCATGGCTCACGGGCCCAGCCGCTCCGTGGCATGTGGGATCTTCCCAGACCGGGACACGAACCCGTGTCCCTTGCATCGGCAAGCGGACTCTCAACCACTGCGCCACCAGGGACGCCCAAAACCTTTTAAAGAGTGAATTATTAAGGATTAGCTCGGCCTGTGTCTCACAACCCTCCCCTACATCCCCGCCTCCACCCTCCCCCAGAAAACACAATGGTCATTTCCTCACTTTTAGGAAGTCCGGGGCTGTTAAGGCATTCTGAGGGTTAGGGATTTCGGTGACTTCTATCTTGTGGCTTTCTATCCTCAGCAAATTGACTCCTCCTCGTAGTCCAAGCTCCAGCCATGACTGAGCATTCCAGTGGGTAGGAAGGCAGAAGAGGAAATGAGGCGGGGCACGCCCAGACTCTAAAAATCGCAGGCAAGACTCCTGTTACACCCCATTGGCAGAATTTGGTCACACAGCCACTGCAAGGGAGTGTTATAGGAATCTGAGAAATGCAGTCTTCAGTCTACCTGGCTCAACTAAAAGTTAGAGGTTAATTTTTTAAGGAAAAAGAAGAGAAAATGGATACTGGAGGAGTAGTAGCCTCTCCAAAAAAAGCCATACGTGTGGACATCACAGGATATCACTAGGCAGAGAACGCAAATCAAGTGTAACTCTTTCAACATCTTTTACATTCATTCAACCCAGAAAGCATTCCCTGGTGCTTGCGTTTTTTTGAAAATAGTCTACATGCTGCAGAATTCCGAGATACGGTCTCTGGGGAAGAAATAAAACAGCTGCAGCAAATAAAGCAGATGGGAATTAAGAATGCTGGAGAGTCTCCAAAATATGATGCCATTGTCCACTAAGTGCCAACTCTACAAAGAATGCGTGCTCCAAAATAGAAACTTCATGAAACTTTGAAGCATTTGATTAATGTAAACCATCATGAATAATGCAAGGCTGTGCACCCGGGCTTGTTGTGAAGCGCAGAGAGGAGAAAGATTAGCATGTTCATCTTGGCTTGTTAAAAAATTAAGAAAAATTCACAGAGAGAACTCAGGCATTTTGGGGTGATGGGTGTGCTATGAAAATGGTCACTGCTGACATGATCCTTGGGGCAGGGGGTGCTCAGAGCAAACGCCAGCGAGCTTGCCAAGGAGATTTCCTCCAGAGGGTAGGCAGAGCTTTCCTTCTTAGGGGCCCCCCAGGTCCAGCCCTGTATGCCATTGGGTAGAACCGTCAGGGCCAGTCATGCATGTGACTGCAGGCAGGCCCCAAAGACTCTTCTTTGCCCTGAGATATCTTTCCCACCTACAGGTTGCTGGAAAGAGACATTCCTCCAACAGACATTCTCTACTTTATATTAATTCATTATCTCCTGAATATGCAAAGATCTCTGGGAGGAATTGCACACGCATGTTGTTCCAAAATATTTCCCTTTCTATTCTGCCTCTAAAATGTCTTTTGCAAATTTTATTATAGGGACTTCCCTGGTGGCTCAGGGGTTAAGAATCCACATGCCATGCAGGGGACACGGGTTCAATCCCTGGTCTGGGAAGATCCCACACGCCGCAGAGCAACTAAACCCGTGTGCCACAATTACTGAGCCCATGCACCGCAGCTACTGAAGCCCGCGTGCTCTAGGGCCCACATGCCCAAACTACTGAAGCCAGCGTGCCTAGAACCAGTGCTCTGAAACAAGAGAAGCCACTGCAATGAGAAGCCCACGCACCGCAACGAAGAGTAGCCCTGGCCTGCCGCAACTAGAGAAAAGCCCGTGCACGGCAATGAAGACACAACAGCCAAAAAAATAAAATTTATTATAAAAGATTTAAGATTTACAAAAGGTAAAGAATCACCCATCACCCAGCTTAATATATAAAATATTACCAATGGAGCTGAGGCCCCTTTGACCCTTTCCCACATATCCTGTCCTTCTACTCGATCAGGCCATTATCATTTTTAACCAAAGCATTCATTCAGCACACCCTGAGTACCTACTATGGTGCCAGGCACCATAACAACAGTATCCTTGCCTCCAATGTCTCCCTCCAACCATTTAATCTCCCACATTGCAGTCACAGTGTTGTATTCCTGCTTAAGAACTTCAGGTGGCTTCTTATTGCCTATATGATAAAGTCCAGCCTCCTTAGCATGGCATCCAATGTCATGTGACCATATTGCTAGGGTCCCTCCCAGAGCTTTGGAAGGGTTAGGGTAAGGATTAATGTGGACATAGGGTTATCATTAGCTTCACAGCAAACAGGGCTCTGTACATGTTTGCATGGCTGCAGTAATAGATTCCCTGTGTGTGTCTTCTCATTTTCAGTAGAAGGAATTTATCAGACATGTGTTCAAATCCCAGCTCTGCGGCTTGCCAGACCTTGGGCAAGTTACTTCACCTCTTTGAGTTTCTATTTCCTATTGGGGGTAAGACCATCTATGAAAGAGACTGCAAGCTAATCACCAAAGTCCCCTTTGCCCTTCTTCTATAGTTCTAGAATTGTAGCTAGGACACAGCTGCCCAACTAGGGGCCACATTTCCCAGCTTCCTGTGGAATTTGATTTTACCCTCTTACAAACTACTATCAATACATTAACTTGATACTGTTTAATTGATGCTGACAGAAGACATGAGACTCCTAGGTCAGAGACAAAGGATTTTATTACTCATTATACAGCAAGTGCATGAGCATATTTGCATCAGCTCCTCTTGCCCCCAGGTCTCATCAGTAAGATGAGATTGACCCAGATGGGTGTTATGCACCCAGTGGGTTTGTGTTACAACTGAGGAGCACTGAGCTTGGGGAAACCACCATTTTTTTTTCTTTTTTTTTTGCAGTACGCGAGCCTCTCACTGTTGTGGCCTCTCCTGTTGCGGAGCACAGGCTCCGGACGCGCAGGCTCAGCGGACATGGCTCACAGGCCCAGCTGCTCCGCGGCATGTGGGATCCTCCCGGACCTGGGCATGAACCCACATCCCCTGCATCGGCAGGCGGACTCTCAACCACTGTGCCACCAGGGAAACCCCTATCAGCTCTTTTGAGATTAGATGTGACCATGTGACTTAGTTCTCTGCAATAGAGTATAAGAGGGGAAGAGGTGTGTGCCTTCTGGGGTGACACCTTAAGAGTAGGCCATGCCGCATCGACTACTCCTTCTTTCCCTTTCCTGTTGGCTGGGTAGTTGGAATGGCAATGTTAATAGAGATCCCAGAAACCAAGTATTGAGGGAAGTAGAACTTCCATCAGCCTGAGTCCCTGAATTACTTTGTGCAGCAGAGTTGCCCATCAACTTAGAACACTTACCTCAAATTGTCATGTGAGAAAGAAATAAACTCTTTATTCTGTAAGCCATCTAAAGGGTTAATTTGTTAGAGTGACCCAGCCTACCCTTCACTAATACAGCATCTAACTCAGAAGGGTTATGAGGATTAAGAAAAATTCCAATGGCTAACATTTAAGCAGAGCTTACCGTGTACTGGGCTCCATGCTAAACACTTACATACATGATTTCATTAAATAATCAAAATAATCTTTCAAGGTAGTTTTCTTCACCTCCATTTTATAATTGGAGATCAAAGAGATTAAGAAATGTTCTTAAGGTTCCAAGACTAGAAAGTGATAGAAATGGAACAAATCCAGGTCTGACAAATGCATGGTGGTTTTGGTATGCCTCATGCCCCCAGGGTTTCAGTTGCAGATTCTTCTCTCCTTCTCTCTCCTTTCCTGTCCCATCTGCCCTTGATCCCCCCCTCTCTTCTTCCTCTCCCTCTTTCCTCCCTTTCTTAATATTGATTCCATTTTCATGCAAGATGGCATGTTATAATGCAATAAATACTTCAGTCAGGAGATCTGAGTTACGGTTTGAGCTTTTGCAAGTCCTAGCTGCATAAACTTGGTAACTCATCTTATCCCTCTGAGCCCCAGTTTCTTTGTCAGAATAATAGTTATGTCAATAATAGTTGCCTTATCCATCTTAGTTGATGACCAAAATAAACTGCAAAGGTCTTTACAAACTGTAAAACACTCTAGAAATGGCAGGTGTTACTCCCCGCTCTACCCCCATCTCATATGCCAGTAGTTCACCAAGTACAGTCTCTGGACAGCAGCGCCAGCATCACTGGGAACTTGTTAGAAATTCAAGTACTCAGGCCACACCCAGACCTGCTGAATTAGAAAATCTAGGGGTAGGGCCTCGAAAACAGTATTTACCAAGCCTTCTAGGTGACTCTGATGGACACTCAAGATTAAAATCCACTGTCCTATGTATGTACACACACTCACAAACACACACACATATTCACACTCATATCCTGATGAAATTAAGTTAAAATAAATATTAAATAGAAAAGAAGTCATATAATAGCAGCCTGAAGATAGCATTTGGGAAAAGAGTATCATCAGTGCTAAGGATATGCTTGGGAGGGAAGGGTAGGATGAAGACATGGTTAGGAGCTTCAGGACTTTTTAAGTTCAGTGGAATTTCTTTCTTCTTCCAGAACCAGCGCTGTGATCCATGGCTGAGCTATGCCAATGGAAGAAGAGCAGGAACTGTGAGTCTTGAGGAAATAACTCAATATTTATTAGGACTTCTTCAGTTGCAAATAAGAGAAAGCCATCGTAAACAGTTTTAAACAAAAATGTAAATGCATTGTCTTACAAAATTTAAAAGTCCAGGAGTAGATTGGCTTCATTCACACCCTGGATTCTTGGGCTCAAACCTTGTCACTGGGATTCTGTTTCTCTCGTTTTCTTGGCTCTCGTTTTCCCTGTTGTTTTCGTTACTCTCAGGGTCTCCTTGTATGGTGGTATAAGTGCGTGGAATTGCTCTAGGCCCGTATTTTATCTGCTTAGCAACTCCGGTGTAAGGAGAGTGCCTGGTTCCCCATGGTTCCAACAGAAATCCAAGGCTCCTGGATCCTTCTTGGGGCACATGCCCACCCTCGGGCCGACTAGCACGACTCTGATCGGCCAGGCCTAGGTTACATGGCCAACCCTGGAGTCCAACACACCCATATGCACTGAAAAGGGGAGCGTGATTCTCTATGAGAAAATATGGCTGCTGTCACCAAAAGAAGGGTGGGTTGACACTGGGCAGGTGAAAACAACAGATGTCTACAAGAGACCTTAATTTGCTGCCTCTGGGAAGACTAGGATTATGTTAGCCACAAACTCCTGCCAAGGTTTCCTCCTTCTCTCCGTGTCCTGCGGAATTATCTGTGACAACAGTGACTGATCCCCAAAAGGGAGGGGTAGCACCTGGAACACAGCAGCTAAAAAAATCAGACCCATATCTCAGTTTCAAGTTTGACTCAACTTCTCCAGTCTCAGGAATTTATCCAGAGTAGAATCTTTAAGCCTTGTCCCTCAACAATTTCCATCTCCTTTTACAATGCTCTCCGGTAAGTAAAACTCCAGTTTCCTTACAAAGAGAGGCTTGGAAGCTTCAAGGTGTTTTACGTTTGGATCCACGGTCTGTAGACCAGTGCTATGCAATAGAACTTTCTGCAGGGATATAAATATTCTTTATCTGCACTGGCTAATGTGTAGCCATTAGCTGCGCACGGCTAATGAGCACCTGAAATGTGGCTATTGTGACTGAGGAACTAAATTGTTCATTTTATTTAACTTTAATTTTCATTCTAACAGCTGCATGTCCCCATGGCTACTATCTTGGACACCGCAGCTTCAGACTCTGGGAAAGAAAGCTAGTCAAAAGCTCTGACCTTCTGACTTCAACCAAGGTCAATAGACAGGCTGCAGTTTTAGGCTACTCACTACCTGTTTGACTCTTTTTCTTAGTAATGAGAACTCCTGAGTTTTAGCTGGACCCATGCCCTCCTGGTAAGAGATTCTATTTCTCAGCTTGTCTTGCAGCTGGGAGGCGTGTGGGGTTGGAAGTCACACGTTCATATCAGGTTAGTGGAATGTGGGGAGTGTGTGTGCAACTTTTTGGTTATCTCCTTAAAGTTGAAACTACATGCCCTGGACTTTTCTACCTTCTCCTAGACTGGAAGGCAGATGTGGAACTGAACCAGCTTCAATCCTCCTAAGACAACACCTGAGGAGATGGTGGACCAAAAAGATGGAAAGATTCTGGGTCCCTGAATTATCTGATGGAGCAGAGATACCCCATCAGTCTTGAACTTCTCACCTTAAGACCACGTATTGAGAGAGAAATAAAATGCTCCTTTATTTACACCATTGTGTTCTTGGGTTTTTTGTTAGCTTAGCCTGTTTGCTAATGTACCATACCCACCGAGGAATCCGTGTGGGACAATGGACTGTGTATTTACAGACCTAGGTTCTCATTAGTTCTACAACTTGCTACAATGTGATCTTAAGTTTCAATTTCCTCTTGTATGAAATAAGGCGTTTGGACTGAATCTGAGACATGAAAATGGAATTCATCTTGAGCAAAAGAGGGAGAATAACTGCAGCTACTTTGTAGAGTTGTGAGGATTAGAAGAGATAATGCATAAACTACCCTTAGCCCAGTGCCTGAGACATAACAGATGCTCTATAACTATTAGCTATAATTATTGTTATTATTATTAAGTTCTGACCCTGACAGATTGCGGAAGGCTGCCTGGAATGCTGTGTTGACAAGGATATGAGACCACTTCAGTGCTCACTGGAAATGAACGCCATAATCATCTAGCTGTGTCTTCCACAGGCAGAAGAGGGGGAGTTCCCTCTAATGGAGGGGATTCCTGGATTCCTAAGTCCTCTTCTTCTCTAACTTTACAGAATTTTGTCTACCTATACTAAGCTAGCATGTAAGAGTTTTTTCCCCTCTCTTCTCTACACCACACACACCACCAGATATACCACGTAAAACACAAACACAGGGTCCCCTCCTGATGTCTTTATCTCTCTGGCTGGCCTTCTTCTCACCCACTTTCTCATCTTCTGAGCCTAACCCCTGAATCTGGAGTCTCCAGACTTATGAGAGATGCCTCGGCTTCTCAGGCTTCTGCATTTTTAAGTCTTTTTTTTTTTAATTTTTCATTTGAACCATTTTTTAAAAATTTATTTATTTTATTTTTGGCTGCGTTAGGTCTTTGTTGCTGCGCGTAGGCTCTCTCCAGTGGCGGTGAGCCCGGGCTACTCTTCATTGCATTGTGTGGGCTTCTCGTTGCAGTGGCTTCTTTTGTTGTGGAGCACAGTTCTAGGTGCACAGGCTTCAATAGTTGTGGCTCACGGGTTCCAGAGCACAGGCTCAGTAGTTGTGGTGCACGGGCTTAGTTGCTCCGCAGGATGCGGGATCCTCCCAGACCAGGGCTCGAACCCATGTCCCCTGCATTGGCAGGCGGATTCTTAACCACTGCACCACCAGGGAAGCCCTCTTTTTTTTTTTTTTTACCTCCTTCTCACCTGACTTAATGCCTGGAAATTGCTGTGTTAAAATGACGTTGTTCAGCCAGGCCCTTGTAGGAAGCATTTGGAGGACAGTGGTACCCAACAGGCACAATCCTTCTGGGGGTGATTCTGCTTCCACTGGCTCAACCAGCCTAATAAATATGGAGACCTAGAGAGAATTCTGATCCTCTGGGAATCCAATCACGAACCCAGCTTAGAAAATAACCCAGGTCAGAGAATCCAAATCTGCATTCACATCCCCAATCCCAAGTCATTTCCAGGGAGAAGTCTTATGTTGACCATTTTCAAAAGTCACTGAAAGTAGAGAAATGATGTACGGGTGAATCTACTCTGGAAAATAGAATCCACCTAGTTTAACCAGTGCATGGCTTGCAAAGGAGAAAGCCACTCTAACGCTCCTGTTCCTAAGTCTTTGTATCCCTTCTTTATTGGGGTCAGCAAACTATGGCCTGCTTTTGTAAAGAAAGCTACCATGTTTTTGTAAATAAAGTTGTATTGGCACACAGCCAACACCTGTTCATTACATAGAGCAGCAGTCTACGGCTGCTGTAGCGCTGCCACAGCAGAGTTGAGTGATTACAACAGAGACTGTATGGTCTGCAAAGTCTACAACTTTTACTTGCCTGTCCCTTTACAGAAAAAGTCTGCCAATGCCTGTTCAATATTATATCAACTTCATTTAGTACAAGTCACTACTGATTTCTGGTTTCAGTCAACCAACCAATCTAATGCAACCACCCACATGTGTCCATGCGGTGCACTTATTCCAGTGGACCCCTAGCAACTATTTCACTCTGATCTATAATTATGTTCCTCCTTTCCCGGTCTAGCACCCTCAAAATCCATCCCCATACTCATGGATGGGAGAGATAAGAGGTTGTATCAGGGAAGCCATAGGTACAGCCTGCTTCTCAGACAGAGAGAGCCAGGAATTATAAACCCTGAGCCTATGGTTGTCTTTTTGTAAGTTCCCTTGTTCTGTTAGGTGAAGCCAGTCCACCCACACGTATCGTTGGCAGTAGACATCCCTCCTCTGTTGTAGGGGGAATACACGAAAGGTGGAGATGGTCCAACTGAACAGTCCATGCTAATCTGGTATGGACACCACGACTCTGCTTGAGCTGATTATTGCTGTGGGGAAACAAAACCCACATTACCTGATGTTTGAACTTTTCAAAGAGAATTTGGAAATCTTTTTTGTTTTGCTTCCTTTTAATAGACAATCACAGCACACTGAGGTTTGGGACTAATAGCTGGTGTGCTTGGGCAAGTTCATTTGCTTTTCTCAAGCTTGGTGTCCTCAGCTGTCCAGTGAATGGAAAGAAGGAAGGAGAGGTATTCTATCTCAGAAGGGTTTTATGATGATTGCCTGTGATAATTCATGTAACGTTCTTATGATGGAGCCTGGCTGGCACAGAGTAAGTGATCAGTAATTGTTAGTTTTCGGTTTTTTTTCACCGCAGGAGGCACTAGGTTGGGATCCCATCTTTCTTGCCCACCTCAGTTCAGAGTTTAAAGTGTCCTGTCTTCCAAGGCAGGGACAGAAGAGCCCACCCAGAGGAGAGATCCAGGGTCCAGTAGAAAGTTTCTGGATCCCCTTATATGAAGGGGTGAGGGACGCCAGAGGTACTGCAAAGAATTGCCCCAAACAACATCTGTTGTGGACTTCCTCTATTGGAGGGAAAATAAAGAAACAAGTAAAGACAAAAACCTGGAAGGAAAGAAAGGAGGAATGAAGGAGAAAGAAAGAAGGGGAGAAAAGGGAGGGGGAAAATTAGATTTAGTTAAAAACTCAAAGCATAGACCACATTGTAATTAATACACCGGAAGAGGACCTAGAATTATGATATAAGGATATAAAAAACTGCTAAGCACAAGTCATGTTGCAGATTATAATTAATGACATGCAAAAATATTGAAGACATATTGTTAATCCTAAAAATTAGGCTATAGAATAATGTGTGCTGAATGAGACTATAGTGTATATGAATTTACATATATCTAAGTAGAAAAAAGACAGGAAGGATGGAAGGAAAGCCAACAAAATATACACGATGGTAATCTCTGGGTGACAGGATTGTGGGTGATTTTTATGTTTTTTTTAATTGTATGCACCTTTTAAATTGTCTTCAAAAACCTGTGTAACTGTGTAATAAGACGAAATGAGAATTATCACAAATAATCATTAGGATCGTGAAGTTACTAGTTAACAGCCAAACCATGAATTTCAGAGTCTTTTTCCAAACTTCCAGCAGGTGGCGCAATGGCGATGTCAACTTCTGGCTGGGTTTCTCTCCAGTTTAACAGTCTCAGATGCTTTGCTGCTAGGTCCTGGCCCTGGGTGTCCATGAAGCAGAGGGCATTGTTGCCTGGTGGGGAGGGCACCTGGAAGAAACCACCCAGACACAGGGGCTGCCTGCACTCAGATCCCTGGCCCAGGGTTCCATTCTTCCCACACTAGGAGAAACAACGTAATTAGAAATGCAATGACAGACTCTAGGTCCCTCCCTCCACTTACTTCCTCCCCATAATTTGGTCTGGGGCAAAATTCAAATTAGTCTTTTTATTGGGCATTTCTGGATTGGACTGGATTTGCAGCTCGTCCAAGCCATGATGTAAGTGAGATTTTGAGCTCAAAGGTGAAAAAAAAAAGGTAATTTTCTTGTCCACAGGAAAGGTGATTTTTTTAATGAACAGCAAACCTTGTGCAAAAAGATGATGGACATTTTGGACCACTGTCAGTCATGGGGGTGGGAGGGCAGGGAGCCTGGCACCCTGACTAACCAGCCTCCAGAGATTAAAGGGGACAGAGTCTCTCCAGGCCTAGATACCCCCAGGCGAATGAATGGGTTACAGCCGGGGCACGGACTTTGCCTGGTGTGGAAGAGAACCGTCCATAGAGGAAACAGATCCACTTCATCTTTTTGACTTTTGTTTCACATCTTAAATTGTATATCCCCAAGAAAACTACTCTGAATGGAATTCAGGGTTTAAAAAAGCTATCAGAGTCCACCAAAATGGGTCCCCATTCCACCCAGACCCACAAAGATGCACACAGGTCTGGAGACATGGAATGTTCTGGGTCCTCACTACTATTTCTCACAGGCTCTTCAATAAGCCTCCAGTGCCCTTCTTGGTGTTGACTTGGAGAAAAAGAAGGAAGGGAGGGACGGAAGGAGGAACAGAGTTAGGGACAGAGCTAGCAGGCTCCTCCTGCCTGGTCCCAGAAGTTTTCACTTACTGATTCTTATTCCTCTGTTGTGGTACTTAACAGAGGACTTATTACTATTGTGGCCTTAACAGAGGACTGGCTTTCATGTGGCACCCATATGGGTTCTGAGTAAGTGAATCAAAGCCCTTGACATAGAGTAGCTTTCAATCTTAGACAACCCAGGCAATCAGAAGGAACCACATAAAATAATGGGGAACAGGGACCTGGCAATAACTGCATGTGTATATGCAACATCACCACACAGATGTCCATTCCTGTTCTCTCTCATTCTCTCTCTCTCTCTCTCACACACACACACACACACGCACACGCACACACACACACACACACACACGCAGAGGCATTCCTAAGGGCGCTAGAATAGTGAAGATTATATAACAACAGCAAGAAGAAGATAACTAACACGTATGAGAGTATATACCAAGTAATTTAGCTTCAAGTTTAAGAGCTTTGGAGTCACTCAGCCTGGGTTTGGGTCCCAGCCCTGCCACTTTCTAGTGTGATACTTTGAACAAATTACCTAAACTCTTTGAATCTTAGTGTCCACCTGTTAAATGATAATAAAAATGCCTACAAGTCACAGTGTTGCAGAGGGGATTCAGTGAGATCCTGTACGTAGAGCACTTAGAACAGTGCCTGGCATTGCGTGGTACTCAGTAGCTGTTGGCTGTGATTATTTTCTGAAAGCATGAGGATAAAGGGGCAGTTTGAGATTGCTAAACTAGAGTTTGTCCACTCAGGGGAAATTTCATCTTGTCTAGTAACAAGACTTTTGTCACTGAAATAATTTTTTAAAGATGTTTAGTGTGTTTCAAAGTATAACCCAAAGCTTTTTTCTTTTTTTTTTTTTTTTGGTATACGTAAAACTGAGGTAAGAAACTTTAATTACGCAGGAGATCTGTGGAAGGATTAATCATTTTAAGAGAAGAATCATTTTTCCAACAGCCCCACTGCTATGAATGATACCTTCATGAGCCTGGGCCACCTTCTCCAATGGATCCTGGGGACCAATTACTGGTCTCGACCAACCAACTTCTATTCCAGCTTGAAGGACTGCTGCAAACTGCTGCAATTCCTCCCTGGTGGTTGAATAGAGAGCAGCTCCTATTATGCTAGATTCCTTTGCCATGGTGTCCCGTGGGTTTATTTCAATAGGACCTCTGCTGCCAACAACTATTACTCATCCTCCGTGTGACAAAAGATTCAAACCATTGCTAAGATTTACATTAGCTAACATTTCAGTAATCATAACAACTCCTTCTTCACCAACAGATTTCTTAATTTTATCAATGTAATTAGCTCCTTTGTGATTAAACACTTCGTGGGCTCCATTCTGCAGAACAATCTTTTGTCCTTCCTCAGTACCAGCTGTGCCCAAACCTTTAAGTCATAAGCTCTAGCAATCTGGCATGCTGCTATTCCAATCCCTCCACCAGCCCCGTGAACCAGAACACTTTCTCCAGCTATCACATGAGCACTGGGGAGCAGAACTCGATGTGCAGTAAAATACAGGATCCCGACGGCAGCTCCTCGTTTCAAGTCCAGTTTTTATGGCAGTGTGTAAACAGTGTGATCGGCTGCCAGAGCATGCTCTGTGTAGCCCCCAGAGATCGTGCTGGTAGTGAAAACTCTGTCGCCTTTCTTGAAAGCAGATACACTCCCTCCAACAGATTCTATCATCCCAGCCACATCTAAGCCAGGAGTATAGGGTGGAAGTGGTTTTCTACTGTGAGTGCCAGAGCGAATATATGTGTCCACTGGGTTTATACCACATGTTTGGACTTTAATTAGAACTTCACTCAGTATGACAATGTCTAGGTCCATCCATGTTGCCGCAAATAGCATTATTTCGTTCTTTTTTACGGCTGAGTAATATTCCATGGTATATATGTACCATACCTTCTTTCCCGCTAGTGTTGCGCATGGATTTCTCAAATGCCGAAAATGAAAATATATTCCTTAGAGAGGTCAGTATTATCTTGAAGCTACAGGGTCAGGGTAAGGCCTCTTGACCCACACAAAGGACTTTGTTTTGGCAGGAGGCAAAAAATGTTCTGTCTCCCCACAAGTAGTCTGCATGGTAAACTAGGATAGATTTGAAGTGGCTATATTTCCTTGAATGTTGCCCCACAAATACTGAGTCATGTCTCAGAACAGCTCTCATTGGTGGGATGTTCTGGTCTCAGCCCGGATGCCAGAGGAACTGCAGGAGGGCATGAAGACTGAGCAAGCAGGCCTAGGCTCCAAGGTACCCCCAAACTCCGGAACTCCACACTCCACAGGTGCTGCCTCTCCTCTTCTGCACAGGTCCTAAACAACCCAATGCTCTTCTTGTCACAGGTTTTGAAGTGGCTATCTGGGGGACAGCTGCGTGATTAGCTAGCTGCGAGGGTTGGCATGATATTCAAACCAGTTAACAGCCAGCATGGCAGGAGCACCAGCCAATGGAAAAGAGCCCTGGCCCCAGTGCTGGAGCAGAGGTCGAAAGAACCCCTGGGGGGCCAGGCCCCTTCTGTTGGATTGTAGGGAAATCCAGGGGACCCAGAGGACCTGGGCAGCAGGGATGCAGAGGGGCGTTTGGAGGTGGCTATTGACCAGCTGCTACAGAAGTATTTCAGCATGCTAATAACCTGTGTGGACATGCTGGTGCACCCTGGCCGAGTATCAATTCTAGGTCAAGGTGTAACATTCAATCCCACCCTCATCTGAGCATTCCTTTGCCCATTGGACAGCCTGTTTATAAATATGCCTCCTTTGGCAAAAGAAATCAGTGGGGAATGTAGGAACCATTTAAGAAGAAATCTCTTCCCAATTCTGAAAGGACAAGTCGATGTCAAAATGGCACAGGGTTGGTTCTTTATTCTTCTGTAGCTGATGGAGGCTAAAATATTTGGGATCCCCACCTTCTAGCTGCTGGCAGTCTGGGAGGAAGCCTATTCCCAGTAAGGATGAAAGGAGAATCCATTAATGCGGAGAGGAATTTCTGAGGTGGTCTTGGTGAGGAATATCCCATGGGTTGTGAGCTCTTGGGGTGGGGAGCATGACAGGCTCTGTGTACCCCCAAAACAGAGGGTACCCAGTCAGTACTCAGTGAGGCCAAGTGTAATTGTGGAACTCAGGCTTTGGGTGGAAAGCAGTGATCATGTATCTGGGGGCAAGTTTCAACAGAGGTGAGGGAGATAAGGGGAAGGAACGAGAGCTCTGAGAGAGAAGACTTGGAAACCAGCCTTCCTGGTCATGTGTATGGTCTCCAGAGGGAACAAGGCTACCAAGAGAAGTTTGTCCACATATTCTTTGAGAGACCCTGGGAGAGCAAGGCAGTTGTCCTTCGGAATTGACAAGGGTGGGGGGGGCGCGAGAGAAGAGATCACTCCACCACTGGGGTGGCCCGGGAAGAGCTGGCACAACCGGGGCTTAAGGCCAGCAGGAGAACGGAACCTCACCATCCGGAAGGAGCTGTGGGCAGCAGCAACCGTGGAGACACCTTCTCTGGGCTTAGAAGCCATCTGGGGGCTGAGAGTCCTTGGCTGGCGGCATTTTCAAGATTTTGCCTAGGGCTTCCCCCACAAAAGCTGTAGGGGATTGGAGGCAGAAACCAGAGGACCTGCGGCGGGGGGGAGGCTAGCCAGAGAAATGCCCGCTACTCATGATGTTCGGAGGGCATCCTCCAGTTGACAAAGCACTGTCTCAATCCTAAATCTGCCCAGCAGACATGATCATCCCTATTTTACAGATAAGAAAGCAAAGCCCCAGAGAGGTTAAGAGGCGGCTCCGAGGTCCATCACGGTGATGCCAGGGCACACTGCGTCACCATTCAGGTCCCCCGACTCTCAACTAGGTCCTCTTAATCGGAGTGGGATGCGAGTGAGGTGCCTGGGGTGCAATATGTAAGGAGGCGTGGTCCTTAAGAGGGAGGTGGCCGGGACACAAAATTTAAGGAGTCTGAAGTGGCTCCCCGGGTCGTGTACGCGCACTGGCTGCCTTCTCAGATTTAGCCCCGGGATGCCTTGCTTGCCACACGTACATCCAGACCTTCCTTTAATCACCTGTCTCATTCCAGCGGTGGAGGGTTTTGCCAGAGAAGCGCACTGTTGGGATTGCAAGCAAGATTCCCTGGCCCCGCATGCTTGCTGAGCAAGCCTGGGGCTTCCCCACAGGCTACATGCTCACTGAGAAGTTGCCTAGAATCTCAATCTGTTCCTGCAGCGAGGAGAGGGGGAGGGGGGAGAGTGTTGCCACCAGATATGCCGGGCACCACAAACAAACAACAAGAAAGATGCATGTGCTCAACGGAGCTGAATTTTAATTGATACTTTCCTCAAACAGTGGTTCTGAACCAACATCCCCCAGCCCCCAAAGATGATGAAGGGGGTGCGGCTTAACGCCACAATTAACAGACAACCCCACAACAAATACAGTAAACATTAATCATATTAAATATTGAACACAGACCCTGGTACGCTTGAAAAGCAATGGGTTTTTAAAATTTTATTTTACAGAAGACAAAGCAATGATTGTGGAGGAATTATTCTGATGTCAGTGCTGAAGGGAAATAATGTAACATTCTGGAATTTATATAAAAATTACAGCTTTGTTGTGTTCCACACTATATATAGTAATTTAATCATTTGCAGCTGATTAATTTCAGTGAAGGAAAATGTAGCATTATGCATCCCTAATGGAGTTCCAAGGTTTGAATTCTAATCGTGAGTTGGGAACAGTTTAAGTCTAAATTAGCAATTAGCTTGGGCAAGGGACATTTAGGTTAAAATGGAGTCATCTATTGACATGTACTGAGTCAACAGAGAGCAGGAAGGAAAATCACCAGAAAAGTGCTTGCCACAGAACACTCTTTGCTGGGTTAATAAGTATCATTCCATACATTAGCAGAATGCGGTTGCACTTTAGAAAACATTTTCTTGTACATTTCTCTCATTTGCTTTGGTCTTCATAAGTCTGTGAAGTGGGTATTTGTGCTCCATTGTACAGTGAGGAAACTGAGGCTCAGAAGAATTAAGGTCACACTGAGGAAGAACATATATGGTGGCAGGAGTTGAACCCAAGTGTTCCAGTTTCAAAGCCAATATTCGTTCTACCGCAAGGTAGTTTCTGGGGAAATTTACTCTACCTTGAGATTCTCCAGAGGGAAGTGCAAAGGTAATAACAATATTAGATAAAAGTGAACCTTGGGCTTCCCGCATGGCGCAGTGGTTGGGAATCTGCCTGCCAATGCAGGGGACACGGGTTTGGGCCCTGGTCCGGGAGGATCCCACAGCCGCGGAGCACCTAAGCCTGTGCGCCACAACTACTGAAGCCCACGTGCCTAGAGCCCGTGCTCCGCAGCAAGAGAAGCCACCGCAATGATAAGCCTGCGCACCGCAACGAAGAGTAGCCCCAGCTCACCACAACTAGAGAAAGCCCACATGCAGCAACGAAGACCCAATGCAGCCAAAAATAAATAAATAAAATAAATAAATTTATTAAAAAAACAAAAAAAGTGAACCTTGACGAAACTCTCACTGTGTATCCAGCTCTGTGCTAAGCACTTTACGGGTATTAGCTCAGTTAATCTTCAAACACACCTTCAAGGGAGGTACCATTAATATCCCCATCTACAGATGAGGCTCAGATGGGTTAAGTTTCTTGTCCAGGGATGCAGTTGGGATTACATAGATAAGATTCTACCAGAAAACTACTAGAGCTAATCAGTGAATTTGGTAAAGTTGCAGGATACAAAATTAATGCACAGAAATACCTTGCATTCCTATACACTAACAATGAAAGATCAGAAAGAGAAATTAAGGAAACAATCCCATTCCATTCACCACTGCAACAAAAAGAATAAAATACCTAGGAATAAACCTACTTAAGGGGGTAAAAGACCTATACTCAGAAAACTATAAGACGCTGATGAAAGAAATCAAAGATGACACAGACAGGGCTTCCCTGGTGGCGCAGTGGTTGAGAGTCCGCCTGCCGATGCAGGGGACACGGGTTCGTGCCCCGTTCCGGAAAGATCCCACATGCCGCGGAGCAGCTGCGCTCGTGAGCCATGGCCGCTGGGCCTGCGCGTCCGGAGCCTGTGCTCCGCAACGGGAGAGGCCACAACAGTGAGAGGCCCGCGTACCGCAAAAAAAAAAAAAAAATCAATCAAAACATTCCCTAACACCATACACAAAGATAAACTCAAAATGGATTAGAGACCTAAACGTAAGACTGGACACTATAAAACTCTTAGAGGAAAACACAGGAAGAACACTCTTTGACATAAATCACAGCAAGAACTTTTTTGATCCACCTCCTAGAGTAATGGAAATAAAAACAAAAATAAACAAATGGGCCCTAATGAAACTTAAAAGCTTCTGTAAAGCAAAGGAAACTACAAACAGGACAAAAAGACAGCCCTCAGAATGGGAGAAAATATTTGCAAACAACTCAACGGACAAAGGATTAATCTCCAAAATATATAAACAGCTCATGCAGCTCAATATTAAAAAAACAAACAACCCAATCAAAAAATGGGCAGAAGACCTATATAGACATTTCTCCAAAGAAGACATACAGATGGCCAAGAAACACATGAAAAGCTGCTCAACATCACTAATTATTAGAGAAATGCAAATCAAAACTACAATGAGTTATCACTTCACACCAGTTAGAATGGGCATCATCAGAAAATCTACAAATAACAAATGCAGGAGAGGGTGTGGAGAAAAGGGAACCCTCTTACACTGTTGGTAGGAATGTAAATTGATACAGCTACTATGGAGAACAGTACAGAGGTTTCTTAAAAAACTAAAAGTAGAATTACCATATGACCTAGCAATCCCACTACTGGGCATATAGCCAGAGAAAAACCATAATTGAAAAAGACACATGCACCCCAATGTTCATTGCAGCACTATTTACAATAGCCAGGTCATGGAAGCAACCTAAATGCCCATTGACAGACGAATGGATAAAGAAGGTGTGGTACATATATACAATGGAATATTACTCAGCCATAAAAAGGAATGAAATTGGGTCATTTGTAGAGATGTGGATGGATCTAGAGACTGTCATACAGAGTGAAGTAAGTCAGAAAGAGAAAAACAAATATCGTATATTAACGCATATATGTGGAACCTAGAAAAATAGTACAGATGAACTGGTTTGCAGGGCAGAAATAGAGACACAGATATAGAGGACAAACGTATGGACACCAAGGGGGGGAAGCAGTGGGGGGTAGGGGTGGTGGTGGGATGAATTGGGAGATTGGGATTGACATGTATACACTAATATGTATAAAAGGGATAACTAATAAGAACCTGCTGTATAAAAAATAAAATAAAATTCAAAAATTCAATAAATAAATAAATAAAATTAAAAAACCCTCGCTCTTTACCCTAATACATAGCTCCTCTCAAAGATGCCTCTTAAATGCCAGGTTAAGGTGTCTTGATTTTGTAGACCATCGGGGCTTTGGTGTGTTTGGTTGTGAAGGCACATTTTGGAGCAGAAACGAAGCAGAGCCCCTCTGCTTCACACCCATTCCCCCTTCTCCACCCTGCTCTGTGCCAGGAAGAAGAAACTGGGGGGATCTGCTGAGTTTGCCCAGTGGGAGCAATGGCGGGAGATAGGAGGGAGAGAGGTGCATGGGGCCGGAGTGTTTATTCTTCTGGTTTCCTCAGTACAGAGATGCCATGAGCTGGCTGTGTCCCTCACCCAGAGGTCACAGCTCCCATCAAGTGGCTACACTGCCCTCTTTGTGTCCAGGCTTAATAATGCCCCCTCTCCTTGTCCCTTCAGGCCCAAGGTGGTCATGGTGTCCACTCTTACCAGCCTCAGGGCACTGCCTGTCCTTTCTTGAAGTTTCCCTGCTGCCGGCACTTCCTGTGACCAATGAACGACGCAGAGAAGACCTGCTCCCAGTACAACCAGGCAGAGGTTGTTTTCAAGGAACTGGACACAGGAGAGGTGGAAGATAGGAAGTCATTCAGTATTTTATTTAAGCACCCAGAGAAAGTCAGGACAGGAGTAAAGAGCCATAGCCGTGTTACACCCTTCAAGCAAATAGAAGCGTAGGTGGCGTGTCTCTAGATCCTCCCATCTCTTTGCTCATGCAAACTGCTGACTCCTTGTGCCATCCCCGAATATCAGGGCCCTTTGGATGCAATGACACAAACTCAATTTAAATTGACTTAAGGACTTCCCTGGTGGCACAGTCGTTAAGAATCCACCTGCAAATGCAGGGGACATGAGTTCGATCCCTGGTCCGGGAAGATCCCACATGCCGCGGAGCAACTAAGTCTGTGTGCCACATCTACTGAGCCTGCGCTCTAGAGCCCACGTGCCACAACTACTGAGCCCGCATGCCACAACCACTGAAGACCACGCAGCTAGAGCCCGTGCTCCGCAACGAAGAGTAGCCCCCGCTAGCCGCAACTAGAGAAAGCCACACAGCAACGAAGACGCAACACAGCCAAAAATTAAAAATAAATAAATAAATTGACTTAAACCAAAAAAGTGAACTTATTGGTTCATGGATTGAAACTGAGGAAAAAATAGAGTGGATCTGGGCTCAGGGAAGCCGGGATCCAGGACTTCCAACGCCAGGAGGATCCGCCCTTCCTTTTTTATTTTCTCTCCCTGAACACTGTCTTTACTCCTCTGACAAATGCAGCCTTGTCAGTGATGGCGATTGACAGAAACAAAATTAAAACCCTACCATTCAGATCAGAACTGGTGATTTGGAGTGAAATTCACTGAATCAGTCAGAGTCCCAGCAGGAAGCAGAATTTCTCAGATGGTTTAATTAAGGAGATTTTTAATAAAGGGACTCTTTGTAGCGGTGTGGACAGTATTCAGTATACAAACAAGAAATATTAGAAACTAACACACTATTGTAAAGCAATTACACTCTAATAAAGTTGTTAAAAAAAAAAAAAAGAGGACTTCCCTGGTGGCGCAGTGGTTGAGAGTCCGCCTGCCAATGCAGGGGACACGGGTTCGTGCCCCGGTTCGGGAAGATCCCAGATGCTGCGGAGCGGCTGGGCCCGTGAGCCATGGCCCCTGAGCCTGCGCATCTGGAGTCTGTGCTCCGCAACGGGAGAGGCCACAGCAGTGAGAGGTCCGCGTACTGCAAAAAAAAAGAAAAGAAAAGAAAAGAAAAGAAAAGAAATATTGGAGCACCCAGACTGGATGAGGAGGAAGCTGTTACCATGGTGCTGGGGCCAAGGAGAGCTGCACCGTGGAGAGTCACCAGGTGGGGACTCAAGTGATCAGGCATGCAGCTACTGACAGCAATGAGGACCGAAGCAGGGGGGTTGGGGCACCCTGACATCTCTCTTCTCCTGCCCTTGGATATCTTGCCAGTAACATACTCCCATGGGCTTCACCTAACCAGAAACCCAATTGCAAGGGAATTCAGGTGGTGCAGGGTTCAGGGTCAGCCTCCCAGGGTGACAAAATAGAACAGTTAAGGCAGAAAGTGGAATTCAGGGGACAAAGAGAGAATAACTTGCATGTTCATCTTGTACCTTTGCAAGAGTTCGAGGATTGGAAAACTGAACATACTTAAGAGTGTTTTAGTTTTAAGAGAATTTCCTAAGAATTTCAACTTCAGTGAAATAATTGACTCAAGCAGTGATCATCCACAGATGCTAAAATCATTGAGCAAAATTTTGGTTGGCCATCAGGAGGCTTACATGATCTCAGAGCGTCCTCCCAAAGAGCCCTTGTTAATTACAAAAGGGAAGGTATCGTCACAATGGAGAGATCTGCCAGAGAGCTGCTTAACGAAGCCATCAAACTTAGCATCACTCAGCGATCAAGGGACACAATGACACTATGTGCCTTCTCGTGAGATGCAACGGGAAACACACAACCTCACCTTTGTTGTGTTCTTGCCAAAATGTTTAAGCTGAGTCTGATCCAGAGGAAGTGACCAGATAAGTCCAGATCACAGGGCACTCTTTAAAACAGTCAATGCTCTGAGCAGCGGCAACCGTGAAACACAGGGCTAAACAGAAAAGAGTACTGCACACAACTTGGATGAATCTCACAATGTTGAGCAAAACAAGTTAGGTTCAAAACGTGTACGTAAAACATGATTCTATTTACATACAGTTGGAAGACAGACAAAACCCATTTAGGTATTAGGAGTCAGGATAGCGGTTTCCCTCGCGGGGTGATGTGAGGAAGGGCACCCAAGAGAGAATTCCAGGGTGCTGATGATATTGTTTCTTATCGCAGTGCCTGTTACAGGCGTTTATTCACTTTGTGAAAACCTGTTGTAATGCGTACACTCTGCGTGTGTGTGTGTGTGTGTGTGTGTGTGTGTGTGTGTGTGTGTATTAGGGAGAGAGATAACATTAATGTGGCAAAATACCACCAACTGACGAATCTAGGTGAAGGATCTATAAATATTCATTATTCATTATATTGTTTTTTACTTTTTCTCTAGGTTTGAAATTTTCCAAAATAAAAAGGTGGGGGGGAAAATAAAAATGATTTCAAATTATTTTTTAAATGTTCCACGATGTATAAATGGCTGGCGTATTATTCATCAGCAATGTCCTCTACAGTGAGTTCACATTATTCACACACTTATTTAAATATAAGCAAACTGTTCACACTTAGCTAAAATAAAACAAAGAACAGAAAACACAGCTAGTTTGCATTTATTATGATTCCTAAACACAAGCTGAATATCTCGTCTGGTGCTCATGTACAGAAATAGCAACCTATTCCCATGTTCACAGAAAAACTGCTGTGTTGGACGTATTACGTTATGGCTTGGGATCCACAAAACCATACCAATGGGGTTTTGAATTCTCAAGGGTTAGTTTAATGGCAGGTAATCTTTAGTATGCTCACTGAATTTAGAAACGAACCAACTTAAGCTGTGACATCACTGGAAATGTTGACCAATATTAGAACCTTGTTTTCCCTTTAACAGTCTTGTTGGGGTAGAAGGAGGAAGAAAATTCAGCTCCCCATCCTCTGGTGTTTTCAGGCCCAGGCATGGATAGAAAAATCTCAGAAGAAGGCAGATAAAAGAAGAAAAGAGGGAGAAGCTCTATCTGTTTTAATCCACCTCTGTTCCAAAATAGCACACTAGCCAGAAGCCAGCAGAAGCTCCAATGTAGAGAGCAGTACACATGGAAGCAATGGCTCTTGCTCTCAAAGGCCATCATTGCATAATCCTTATGTATCCCTCCTGTCCTCATCCCTTTAGCCGCCAAAGCATATGGAGAGCAAGCACTGTGACCTCTTGGCACCTGGGTCTGAGGAAGAGGCAGGATCTGCCCGACTGTTCAATCTTCCAACGCCAACGTAATAGACACCTTTGGTTCAGCCCACTGCCAATTATCTGTGAGCCACTGCCTAGCACACTGTTGGAACATAGTAGATGCTCATTAAATATTTGTTAAATAAATGAATGAGCTGTGGAGAGAAAGGCTGCAGAAGAGTCTGAAGGAGTGGTTTTCATGGAAGATTCTATGCAACTTGGAGGGATTTTTGCCCACCTCTGCTTAAAATTCAGCTCTTGATTCCTTGAGGATGCCAACCTGGGATCAGTAGAGACATACCCTTGGCATTTGTAGGGGACGGAGGCTCTGGCAGCATATGAGAGAAAAAGTCAGTGAAATTGCCAACTGCAGGGCTTGAGACTTCTCAGCCTCTGTAATCATGTGAGCCAATTCCATATATATATAAAACATACATGTAAAACATAGAGATTTATTATAAGCAATTGGCTCACATATATACACATACACACACCTCTGTAACTTTGTCAGTATTTCCTCCATTTTTTAACGTGTGTGTATATATTTATCTGTGAGTGTATGTGCGTGTGTGCCTATGTGTGAGTACAATACTATCATATTCTGTTTTTCTGAAGAACCCAGACCATGCACTTAGATCACACAATTGTATGATAAACACCCCTGGTTGCCCGCCTACCAAGTTTCCTGAGACCCCCCACTTCCCCTTGCTAGTAGGTCCCACCTCTCACAATGGAGACTCAAAATGGCAAACACTCCCCCTCCCAGCTCCCATTACATTCAGGCACAGGTGTGCAACCCAAACCCTGCCATGTGAACCTAAAGGAGAGTTTGCCAGTGGCTACGGGGAAAGAATTTCTTTCCTGAAAGAGGAGCCACCCAGGAGGAAATGTTTTCCTCCAACTCTGTGGAGAGTTGCATATGCCCAGTGCCAGAAACCGCAGTAACATCCTGCCATCAGGAGGGAGACATTGCCTTTGTGCTGAGCAAAACAGAGCAGAAAGAAACAAAACGTCAGAATTCATAAGAATACTGTAGACCTGCTGAATTAACCAATCCAGAAATCACCCTGCCTCCAGATTTCTTATGTGAAATAATAGACATTCTTATTGCTTAAGTCCTCTTTAAAGAGAAGTCTGCTTCCTGCACCCAAAAGCATCCTAATCTAATTAGCTGATTTTATTTTCCCTGTAAGAGCTCACATCAAAGGAGGTCTGTTTATCCAGTCAAAGGTATACTTATAGGTTCACTTAGTACTCTTCTTTGTTTACAAACAGTCCAGTGAAATGAGAAATATATTTATATATCTACACCCATATTCAGCCTTCATCCTTCCATCCCTCCATCCCTCTGTCCATCTCTTAATCTGTCTATCTGTCTGTGAGTTCCATGGTCAGAAAAGTCTGGGAAGCTGTGATTACTGCATACTTCTGCAGAATCACAATCAACATTAACGTATTAGAGCCGTTGAGAAGTTCTATAGAGAAGAACCTCCTTTAACTCAGTATTTCCTTGATTTTATGTTTGTTTGTTTTTTAATCACCGAATCCTTCTTTGAGCACACATTTTAACAGCAACCCAATTTTGGAAACGTGCACGTGACTGCATGACTATCCCGTCTCCTAAGATCACACACACACATTGTAAGAGGACAATTGTTCCCTCTGAAAGCAACACTTGTTATTCTGAAGCACTGAAGCGAAACCTCCAGCACACTTGGAATTTGTTTAGCAGATGTTTACAGGTAGCTTGATGTTAATTTCTAAACAAGAGCTATATTTCTGGGCTTGACTTATTGTTCATGACTCACAACCACATTCTAGGAACCTCCAATCTCGCCCATCATCCTGCCTGAGCTAACCGTATCCGACACAAACAGTTCCCATTCATGGTGGCCCCATCCCATTTACACCATCCGCAGTCCAAGAGGCAATCTTGTGCTTGTGTTTTAACATAAACTTCACATCACATGCATACTAACACTACTTCATGAGCAAGGAATTACCACGTCTGGTTCATTGACATTTACATCTGGGAACCATTTCAATCAGATTAATCCGTTTATCTAAATAATTTTCCACTCACTTCACAACATCAGAACTCACCAATACATTTTCTGCAGATGCTTCCAACCTTCCTTTTTGTAGACTGAGGTGCAAGATTCATTATTACCTGGAGTTCTGCAGGCTGGACCCTTATCAGGGTGTAAGGGAGACCAAATAATAATCTCTATCCCATCAGAGTTTTAGAAAAGGGAAAAGAGTAGGGCAGATGGAGGTGTCATTGTCAGCCTCTTCCTGATAGTGCTGCTGGAGAAAGTGGCTTAGATGTGCGGTAACAATAGGCTTTGTGTTAGGACAGGCAGCTTATATTGCAGTAACAGCTCAGGAATGTTGCTGGCTGATAAAAACAAAGGTTTATTTCTGGTCCGCATTACCTGTCCACTGTGGGCCAGCTGAAAGTCTGCTCCATGGCATCTTCACTCAGGAACCCAGCAGTTAGACCACTGCCAATCCTGGTGGCAGAGAGGAAAATGCGAGAACGGCAAGCCTCACACCGACTCTCAGAGCTTCCAGCCAGAGGTGACCACATCACTTCTGCTCACGTTTCATTGGCCACATGGGAGCTCCACTACCACAGGCGCCCTAAGCCTGAGCCCCAGAGCAAGACAGATGTGTTCCCCGAGACCAAGCTTCCTGGAAAAGGCACAGGTTTCATCTCACTGCCGGGTTTAACCTTCGGCAAAGAGCAAAGCCACACATATGCTCTCTGCAGACAGGCAGATCCCAAAGAGAGTGGATGATGGGGGTAAACTGCTTAACTGCCCAGTCAGGCAAAAACAATCAAATCACAATACGACTTTTGCAAAACAGGTTTTCCACTTACTCATTGTCTTTCAGTTTCAAGTTCTCAGTTCACTCTTGAGCCCTTTCTTCTTCAAGTTCTCCACTTTATTCTTTATCTGCTTTCCCGTCATTCTAGCCTGCTTCATCCTCCTCCAATAAGAACCATGAATCCCACTCTACTGCTGGATGCCCAGCTACCTGAACCAATAATCCAACGCCTGAGTTACGAACAGAAAAACTTGATGTTTAGATCAGTCTGAGAAAGGTTTGTCCATGACTCGCCACCAGAGGCTTCCTACAGAAACACTGAGCAAGTGGATGAATGAAGAGACACCGTCCAGTGCCCAGTATAGTATGTGCTCCTTCAATGTGAGTTTCCCATCTTCGGCACTTTTGCTGATTCCAGTCCCCCCTTGTGGCATGCTCTTTCCTTTGAGCTCTTTCCTTATCCAAATTCCAACAATTCTTCCAATGTCAAGCTCAGGTCCCACCTCTCCTGGGCACATTCCCACCTTGACAACCAGTGGCGACCCATAGCGATACTCTGCCTACATCCCTGTGCTGCCACTTGGAGCTCAAGTTCTCATCTGACTTCCGTGTATGATGACTTGGTTCTACAAGTTACCCTGAAGCTCTTGGAGGGTGGGGGCAATGCCTTCTATGCCCCCTGCGTCCCTGACCACACCCAACCTAGCGCAAGGCACAGAGCAGCCTCGTGACAAATAGTTCCTGAAACAACTCGATGCACACGTTCTGCAGTGTGGTTGGCAGGGTCTGCTCCGCTGCAGTGGGTGATGGAGCAAAGGAGCAGCAGCCTTCGAAGCATGGCCCCTGGCCGTGGTGACCACCCAGGACACTGTTCCCATGCAGGTCCATGGACTATGGGGTGAGTTGAGATCCTGCTTTCTGGAAAACATGCCAGAGCTTCTAACAGGAGCTGAAATCAGTAAGGAGATAAAGGAAAGCAAATACACATCTTATTATAATTATTATATTATTCAGTTCTTCCAGTCTTCTGGGATTTTTTGTTGTTGTTGTTCTTTTACAGGACCCTTTTTAACAGGTAAAGAGGTGGATTTTATACTGTATATTACCTAGTAGTTACACCCAATGCTGGCCTTTTGGTGAAGTCTCGATGGTAAATTGACTGTCTTGCCTAAGTTATTTGATGTACCGATAATGACAATTCACTTATTCTGAGCCAGTTACTGTTCCAAGCACGTTACTTGTATTAATCTATTAAGTTTTTACAAGAACTCTAAGAGGCAGGTGCTACGAATGTCAATAGAGTCACATCTGATCAGAAACTTAGATATCAGAAAACCCAGTCACAGAGAAGTTGGCTTACTTGGCTAAGGTAACAGAGCCTGGAGGTGGTCGAACCAGGGTGTAAACTTCTGTACTCGGCCTCCTGAGGCTAGGCGCTTGACCTCTACACTGAAGAGCAGGTGGGGCAAGAAAGGGAGAACTAGGGCCTTCTGAAATCAATCACATAGAGCATGGCCTTGAGCCAGACAGACCTGGGTCCAAGTTCTGGCTTTACTGCCTACTAGAGGTTTTATTTTAGACAAGTTGCTTCACCCTTCTAGACCTAGTTCCTTCAGCTGTGCAATGGAGTTAAGGGAGGTTAATATATGTGTCTGGCAACCGTAGGCTGGCGATAGATGTTAGGTGTGAATTGTTCTCCTATTTTCTCTTCTTCTAAAACCAGAATCTTTCTATCATTCAGACTGCACCCCATCTCTTCACTCTCCACTCTGTTCTCTGGTTTGCAAACACAGAGCAAGGTAAGAAAAGTGTCTGATAAAGGACAGTTTCCAGGCTGGCCAAGCAGTGACTAGACCACCAGGTACCTCTGTGCAGCACCTGCACTCAGCAGCCCTAAGACCCCCCCGTGAGACCAGACTCCACCGACCTCAGCTGGGAGTAAAGACGTGGCTGAGAAGAAAACACAGTTCCTTGGGTATTTATTGTTATTCCTCCTTAAGAGCCTTCCTTCCCTTCCCCCTCTCTAGTGTTTAATCAGATATTTCAAATTTAATAATAGGTCCCAACCCCAACGATGAGCTACAAATAGCAAAACAAACCGATATTTCTTCATGGTTACTTCATAAAATGGCAGAGACCGTGGCTTGGCTGCAGAGGGCTAAGCTGGTTAAATTAGTTTTTACAAAAAGAGGGACTCTCTTCCCTCTGGTGTCACCAACAATACTGAAGGCAATTTAATAGCTTCATGCGAAGAGCCATGTCTGGATCTCAAGTCATAGCTTTTTCTTTCTTTTTTTTAAAAATTAATTAATTAATTAATTTTTGGCTGCATTGTGTCTTCATTGCTGCGCTTGGGCTTTCTCTAATTGCGGCGAACAGGGGCTACTCTTTTTTTTTTTAACATCTTTATTGGAGTATAATTGCTTTACAATGGTGTGTTAGTTTCTGCTGTATCACAAAGTGAATAAGCTATACATATACATATATCCCCATATCCCCTCCCTCTTGCGTCTCCCTCCCACCCTCCCTATCCCACCCCTCTAGGTAGTCACAAAGCACTGAGCTGACCTCCCTGTGCTATGCAGCTGCTTCCCACTAGCTATCTAGTTTACATTTGGTAGTGTATATATGTCCATGCCATTCTCTCACTTCGTCCCAGCTTCCCCTTCCCCCTACCCACGTCCTCAAGTCCATTCTCTACGTCTGCATCTTTATTCCTGTCCTGCCCCTAGGTTCTTCAGAACCAAGCAGGGGCTACTCTTCATTGCACTGCATGGCCTTCTCACTGCGGTGGCTTCTCTTGTGGCAGAGCACATGGTCTATGTGTGTGGGCTCGGTAGTTGTGGCACATGGGTCCAGTAGCTGTGGCTTGCGGACTCTAGAGCGCAGGCTCAGTAGTCGTGGCGCACGGGCTTAGTTGCTCCGCAGCATGTGGGATCTTCCTGGACCATGGCTCGAACCCGTGTGCCCTGCATTGGCAGGTGGATTCTTAACCACTGCGCTACCAGGGATTTCCAAGTCAAGGCCTTTTTCTGACGGAAACACTGGTTTGGGCTGTTGGCCCTTCAGCAGGGGAGCTGGGTGGTCAGATGTGGTCTGGAGAGTCTGCCTGGATTTGAACCCCGCACTTGCTGCTTGACCTTGGGCAAGTCACTGACCCTCTGTCGTAGGCTGAATAGTGACCACTCAGTGATATCAGGTCTGAATCCCTGGAACTCGTGAATGTTACCTCATATGGTAAGAGTTTTGCCAATATGATTAAATGAAAGGTTTTGAGATGAGGCAGTTTTCCTAGATTATCTCCTTGGGCCCTGAATGCCATCACCAGTATCCTTGTAAGAGAGAAACAGAGATTATGCCCTCACATAGAAGACGGAAGGTGAAGCGATGATGGAAGAAGAGAGAGATGAGAAGATGGCTTTGAAGATGGAGGAAAGGGCCATGAGCCAAAAAGATGTGGTTCCGGAAGCTGGTTGAGGGAAGAAACGGGTTTTCCCCAACAGCCGCTGGAGAGAGCACAGCCCCGCCTACACCGTGATTTCAGCCCGTTGAAATGTTGTTGGACTTCTGGCCTCCAGAACAGTGAGAGAATACATTTCTGTTGCTCTGAGACACCAAGTTTACAGCAATTTGTTACAGCGGCCTTAGGAGTCATGGTACGTACACGTGTGGTACATACATCCTCTCGGAGTCGTGGTGTCTGTGACCACCAGGCACAGGATGGATGGGGGCAGGGAGCTGATGTGGAGGAGGGGTGGCAGTGACAGACAGGCTGAAAAGTGAGATGGAGAAGCTGCCCGCAAACTCCATGCCTGGGCAGTTTCCCAAGGATACAGGACAGAGGTCCACGTATTCATTTAGCACTTCTTGAGGGCAAGACCCCAGTGTAACTCTCTCCACAAATCCTAGTGATATGGACTCTTCAGTCAAAATCTCACTCCGCCACTGGGTGACCAGGAGCATATTATTTAACCCTTCAAAGGCTCCATTACCTGAGCCTTAAAACATGCTGAAGAGGTAACAGTACAACGTCCTGCGTGGCACCGAGCAGGTGCTTAAAGCTGGTTTCTTTCTGGTCCTCTCTGAGAACTGATCTTGCTGCCCGTTCGCAACCACTTGGACACTAGTGAGAGGAGAAAAGACATGAACCGTGATTCCTGCGGCTGTGCTGCGGGGGACTGCCTACCCTCACGGTCCCCCGTGTCAACCTGCCGCCCGGGAACGGCCCTTGAAGGAGCTCCTGTCAGCCCTTCAAAGGTCAGTGAACACATATTCATTGAGCACATACTACGTGCCAGGCACCGGTTAAAGGACAGCCCTCAGTGAAATGTTTTACGGTAGAACAGTGTAGTGCAGGGCTGCCGCCAGCTCCAAAGGTGCTTTGCGCAGATTACAGAAGGTTGCCCTTTCTGGGCAGACACAGCCCCATCAGTACACAGCTTGGCAAGCAGGAAGCCCCTTCGTGTAAAGAAAAAAGTGCCCCTTCATCGGAGTGGACACAGCCCGGGCAGGGCGCATGGCTTGGCCGGCAGAGTGAGGACTGGGCTTAGGCCCTGCAGGCCCCTCATCCAGGCAGCCTCACCACGCACAAGTGTCCCACCAGGCACAGTGTCCCCGCAGCCATGCATTTTTCTTAAAGATAAATGTGCTCTGTTCAAGGGCTTCTCTTCTATTCTCTCCTTTCAGACGTGTGAAAATGTCCTTTCCTGTATGAAATGTTGGTAACAGTAGATGGTAGTTGCTTGTCTTCTCTCTTTTGTGAACTGTCCTTAGCAAAATTAAGTTGGCAGCTTTATGTCAGTACTCTGCTTTGGACGTTTTTCTGGCCCATAAAATTAAAAACATTGGGAATCACCTACTGATGGCAGGTGTTGTGTGGTAAGAAGCCCTCTGTTCGAGCAAAAGAAAAGCCCCTGTAAAAAACACAGAGCTGGGCAGGTACTATACTGCCATCCGTGTCCTGAGCTGCAGTGATCTGCATGACATGACATCGCAGAATCGCTGGCTTGCTATGGTTATCACGATATCTATGTAATAACCTTGGAAGTTGCTGTCTTTGTGACATATGAGGTCCATGCCAGGCAGATATTCGAAAAAGAAAGATTTTTGTGTCTGAGAAATGTACGTGCTGTCAATAAACGGCATTGCTTGAACACAGCTGCACGCACACGTGAAAATACTCATGCACACGGGAGAATCATTGTCTCTTGCATGCTTTGGTGATTTTGGACCTCACGTGAGGTCCACACAGCTATAGGAAGGCAGGCCTTGGCTCCAGTGATAAATCTGGACTTTCTCTCTTAGCCAGGATTCTCTCAGTTGATCCAAACAGAAAACTGGTCTCAGTTAAAGTAGAGTGTATTGGCTCACCTCACTGAGAAATGAGGGTCTGTGTCAGGTACAGCTTGATCCAGGGTCTCAGTGACAGTATCAGGACTTACCGTTCTCCCCACCTCCAGGCAGTCTACTTTCCCCTGTATGCTCCCCCATGAAGGCCTCACCACACAGTTAGGTGGCTGCCCAAGTTCTAGCCTTGGAGGCACCAAAAAAAAAGAGAGCTTATCTTCCCAATTGTTCAAACAAACAAAAGTTCAGCACCTGGGTCTCAGCCTGAACTAGATCATGAGCCTATCCCTGGACCTATCGCTGTGACCAAGGACATGCCCAAACCTGGGGCAGAGCTGTGGGGAAGGGTTAGTTGTCTAGAATAAAGTCAGGGTCAAGGGATGCAGCTAGCCAAGCTTATTTTCTCTCCCTAAAGGAGTGAGTTCTAAGAAGTTAGTCCCCAAAGAGACAGCACCTGTGCTGCCTGTTCTCCTTTTGCCTCTCCCCAACCCCGCCCGCCCTTCTATTCTCCCCGCTACCCTTGCCCCACCTGCTCCCTGCTCTGTGCTCTGAGATGCTGTCCCCCGGGGGCTTCCTCACCAGGCCTCTTACCACTGGCCACTGATTGTATCAGACAAGGGGAGGCATAAGCAGATCTGAGGGAGGGAGGAGAAAGTGGTGGGTGTTTCTTCTCTGCCCCCTCCCTGCTCTAGTACCTCCCAAAGCCCCATTCTCACCACTCACACCATCTCCTCCCCCGCCCCTCCAGCCTTTGAGGGAGTAACAGCTTCCTGATGCCGTAGTCTCATACCTCAATGTCCCTTGTTTGTTCCCCTGACCCTGCCCACGTATCTGCAGATTGTCCCTTAAAGTCTTTTTATCTAAATCAGGAGTCAACAAACTTTGGCCCACAAGCCAAATTACCCCTCCCAGACCCCCTCCCAGTCTCTTTTTGTAAGGACAGTTTTACTGGACCACAGCCCCACCCATGGCCAGTCGTTTAGGTGCTATCTGTGGCCAGTTGTGACAGACATGGTATGTGACCTGAAAACCAAAAATATTTACTTTCTGGCCCTTCACAGAAAAAAATTGCTGACTCCTGGACAAACCATTTCTGATGGATTTTGTTTCCTGCTGGGACCCTGTCTATTATACTTCCTCATAAAATTTAAGAAGAGAATGCTACTTTTGCTGTAAGATTTGTACATAAATTTTGAGAGGAAACTAATATAAAAGGTCAACCCATCTGGTTCAAGGGGAAACCACATGGGGGAAAGAGAGCTGTAGTGATCTTCCTATACAGTGAGGCTTGCTCTCTCCCAGCCCTTGAGTTGAGAAGTCTCAGGGCAGAGAATGCCCCCAGCACTGCACCCCAAGCCAGCACTCATTCAGATAGCACACCTGGGTGCTCCGACTTCAACAGAGAATGCCAGTGAACAGGAAAATCAATATGTAAAGAACCAAACCAAAGTGCCAGATGAAAAAGATGAACATTGCTAGGTTTAGAAAATAAAAATGTTCTAAACAGATAAACAGTAAGCAAAGTACTTTCATTTGTACTGTTTTCCAGTCCATAAAACCCTAATGTCCGCCAACGTTTCATTAAGAGCTTCCATGCCACTCGGCACGCCTGCTGCGGCTTGAACAGATTGCTGCAAACATGTTATCCGAGTTGCAGACCCAATCTTTTGCAATGTTTTACATGGGTGCTAAATGGGGGAGAAGTCTGATCAATCGTGAACAGAACTCTGGTTGAGGGGAAAAGTAAATGCTGGAGTTAAATGAACAATATCTATCACTCTGCAATGTGGTTTTCCCAGTCAATCAAAAAAAAAAAAAACAAACTTGGGGCTTCCCTGGTGGCGCAGTGGTTGAGAGTCCGCCTGCCGATGCAGGGGACACGGGTTTGTGCCCCGGTCCGGGAAGATCCCACATGCCGCGGAGCGGCTGGGCCCGTGAGCCATGGCTGCTGAGCCTGTGTGTCCGGAGCCTGTGCTCCGCAACAGGAGAGGCCACAACAGTGAGAGGCCCATGTATCGCAAAAAAGAAAACAAAAACAACAACAACAAAACGGTAGGCAAAGAACATTTATTGGAGTGAAGAGAGGGAAAAAAAAAAAAAAAACAGCAATGAACACATGCAACCAGATCCTTTGGCTTTCAGAAACAGGAAGGATTTGTGTTTTGAATAATTTCCAGTGAAATAAATGTTCAAATTATATTGGAAAATGGTTCATTTGGACTCCTAGCCTTTTGTAATCTCCAAACCTAATAATACTGCAGTTTATGAAATCCCTTACTAATATAGCAAAGCCTTTTCATCTATTGTTACACTCATTCCTGAAGTGGCCCTACTGGTAGCTTTCTGAACCATCAGCCAGAATTGAAGGTGCTATATAGAGCTTTTTTCCTTGACGATTTCCATTTTGTGACTGCAAGGAAGAAGAAAAAACCCTAAACAATAAATCAGCAACCCTGAAGTGGATTCTGGGCTGCAAAGCTGAGAAGACTTGGACAAATTCTTTTTTTATTATTTATATTTATTTATTTATTTGGATGCACTGGGTCTGGGTCTTAGTTGCAGCAGACAGGCTCCTTAGTTGCAGCTTGCCGGGTCCTTACTTGTGGCCTGCAAACTCTTGGTTGCAGCATGCACGTGGGATCTAGTTCCCTGACCGGGAATCGAACCCTGGCCCCCTGCATTGGGAGCATGAAGTCTTAACCATTGTGCCACCAGGGAAGTCCCCAAATTCTTAAATCAATCCCTGATCCTCAATTTCTTTATCTGTAAAATGTAACCAACACTCCCTCCCCACCCCTGCCACCCAGGTTCTCGTAAATTCATGCATTCCCATTTGTTGAATACTTACTAAGCACCTTTTATGTGTCAGGAGGGTGCTGGATGAGCAGGAAGATGCAGCCCCTGAAAGATGCCTCTTGAAGCTCATATGCCGAGGAGAGAACGGCCAGTGACAATGTGTTATGATACGCTCTAGGACAGCAATAGAAACAGTTCTTTGAAAGCACCCAGGAGGTACCTATGGGCCAGAAAGAGCTGGAAGGAAGGGATCAGTAAATGTATTCTGAAGCATGAGTCAGAGGGGAGGGGTAGAATGGAGGATATTATCACCACCAGGGAGAAGAGAGAACATGACCTCTTAGGATTACTGACAGCATCTTTGCTTGGCCATACCGCAAGCCTCAAGGTGGGAGAGGCAGAAGCCCTGGGAAGGAGGGTGAGCTAAGCAAGACCAAGGGCCTCCTGGCACTACTGAGGAGTTTGGACTTTTCCCTTGAAGGCAATGGGGGAGCCCACTGCAGGGTTTCTGCTGGGGGACATGGCCTGATTCAATGTGCTTCAGGAAGGCCGTCCTCACTGTCAGCAGCAGCCAGGTAGAGAAGGAGTCAGAGGGGAGACTGGAGACAGGGAGGCCATTAATCAGGAAGAGACGGCAGTGGCTGAAGTGGGATAGAGGGAGTGGGGATGAGGGAGAAGAGGAGGATGTGACAGGCGTGGAGTTGATGGGGCAACTTGACAGACTGGGGAGAAAAGGCAAGGAAGGTGTCAAGGACACCATTTGTCCAGGTTCCTACCTGGACAAAAGGGCAGATGCTAGTTCTATGAACCGAGAGAGAGAGCACACTTGAAGGTGATGTCTGGCACCAGGCAAGGTACACAATAGATGCTCAGTTAAGTGTTGACTCAAAGCAGAAACTTTCATCTCCTAGCTTCATTCTCCCCTCTCTTCCATCACCCCTCCCACCCCCCACGCACACACACTCTGTCCCCACCCACTCTACCTCATCCTGCACATCACTGCCTGGGAAATCTTCTTAAAACACCAATTTGTCTGTCAGATTTAAATGGCTCATTTAAATGGCTCAGGATTTCCCCAGGCACCATTCAAACACCCCCACCCCCCCCACCCCCCACCCGCTCAGCTTCCTTAATCCAGCTCCCCATACCAAGCCAGCCCCCTTTCCACTCTGCTTCAATCCAGCTGTGCAGAGAGCGGCCCCATGATGTGCTGGCCTCCAGGCCTTTATTCATGCCACGCTCCCCTCCGGGAGCATTCACCTCTCCTTCGTTCTGCCACTGCAAATTCAAATCAGAGAGTCACAGTGGAGACCAGGAAAAAAGAAAGCACTTCTCTCTGTACCCCTGTTCTGTTCATTCAAGACAGGCTTAATTCTTTGACATCCAGGCAACACATAGAGTCTGCGGCTGAGGAAGTTTCGAGAGAAGAGAAACAAGAGGTAAGGTTATCTAGATTACAGATAAACCAGCTAATAAAATAAGTCTTATTACATCCTTCTAGCACATTCCAAACTCTCAGAGTCCTTCTGATTCTGAAATGCATTTTGAAAGCATGAGTGGATTATGATTGTCAGGAAGAAAAGCAATTTTCTTTCAAGGCCTTAAGCTATAAAAACTGCTATTCCTGTTCTCTCTCTAAATGAGCCCACTTTAGTATGTGCCATTGGGAAATGAAGGCAATTGCTTGATGCCTAGGAATTACCAAAGATTTACTTGAAAACGCTACCTCACACTTGGTAGGAAATAAGTCTAAATGAAAAGGAAAACAATTAGACCAAATGTGCCAACTTCAGCAGTGTTGATTGGTTGGTCGGTTGATTTTGAAAGCCCATTTTTATTTCTGGAATCAAAAGTTGCAAAAACAAACAAACAAAAAAACCACCAGTCTTGACAGTCCCTGGATGAGAAGCCCCTGGGGCAAGCACAGACAGGGTTACTTCGAAGGCCACCCACCTTTGGGTTTGAGCCCCTCCCAGGACTCTGGGAAGGGTGTCCTACTGGACACACTGGGCCATCAAATTGTAATCCCTCAGGCCAAGGAAGCTACAGAGCCACCTGGAACAACAAAAACACTCCCGTCCAGCAGGCTTCCCCATTGGAATGTGACAGGCTTCCTGCCCCTAGCCAGCTTCGCTCCCTTTCCAGCCCCTAGGGCAGCGTTTCTCAAACAGTGGCCCTAGAATCACCTGCACCTGCATCAGAATCACCTGGACTCTTTAAACATGCAGGTGCAGGCTCCCTATTCTGCACTTCCTGAGACCACATCCTTGGAGGTAGGCTCATTCTTCAACACCACCAGTACAGCCAGATTAGCAAGACTTCTCTTTCCTCCCAACCCATTAGAATTTTCCTTCCATTGTTCTCCTTATTCAGCTAAAGGTCCCTGGTCTATTGTTTTATTCTAAACTTCCTTGCAATTCCACTCTGTTCCCCCACTAAATTCACTCTCCACCCACCTGAATAACTTTGCCAAATCTCTTGCAACTACTAGTTTGCTTCCAACTACAATTTCCTGATTACCAGTCCCATCATCTTGCAGCATTTGACCTTGCTCCTCATCTCTGAAGATTTAGAGGCTGCCCAATGAGAATTCCCTCCTCCTCTAGGTTCCAACCGCCCTTTTGGAGACTAACTG